>NW_026555345.1:16006298-16515610 GCF_029017545.1 Prosopis cineraria | reverse complement strand
TGATAGAACACATTTGTTACCCACTTTTATTTGTCAATTAGGACCATTTTATTAATATTTATCCCTTCAAGTGCACACATTGCATTAGATTTGGGAACTTTGCCTAAGTTTCTAGGTTCAGTGCACTAGGGGCATTTTGGTCCAAAAAAATGAACTTTGAGAAAATGTACAAGAAAAATTGACAAAGTTCATTTTATGTCCAGTTGATGAATGGTGAATTTATATTTTTAAAATTCATTTTAGTTTGGGAGTAATTAAATAAAAAAGTCAACACTTTCTTAAGTGTCTTAGTTTGTCCTAGTTTTTGGTTTGCCTTTGTGTGAAAATTTTTATATAATTTTGTGCAGCCTGAAACTTGGTTAATTTAATAAATTCTCCCTTCTAATTATGAATTTAATTCTGGACATGAATTAGATTTTATTATATTCATATGCTATTTAATTGAATATGTGATTTATGTGACATAGGTGGCATGTGACTGTGCATCAATTGGGCAATTGAGGTCAACACTCCTTGAGGTCAATGGCTGATGGTTTGCACGTGAAATTATGATTTATTTTGAGGGATTAAATCAGCCAAAATGATGTGGATGACACATGGGAAATTAGCACACATTTGGAATCATCTACAAACCAATAGGAAGTTGCCACCTTGCAAGTGTGACAAGGCTCCCACATTTACAATTTTGTGACAAGGAGGAGGCACGCCATTTTAAGCCCAAATGGGATCCAACACATACTCATTCATCTTCCACATTCTCTCTCTCTTGTTCATAGTGTTCTTCATTTTCTCTCTTTGTTCTTCATTTTCCAGCACCCTAACCTCATTTTCAGCCACCAAACCTCCACAAAACTCATACCATTCTTCTCCTCTCTTCATTTTCGTTCCATCCCTTCCATTTTCACAAGGATTGAAGCTCATTTCCATCATTCAAGAGCTATGGAGTTTGGCCTTCACAAGCAATCACTAGGGTTCTTGAAGATGAAGATTGGCTAAGTTTCTTTGTGGAATCCTAGAGAGATGAAGATGGAGGATGAGTCTTGAGCTTCAAATTGGCTAAGTTCTTTTGTTTCCTATCCTCTTCTCTTTTTACTAGATGGTTAGATTCCTTAATCTAGGGTTTAATCATCTTAGCTTATAAATTCTAATTTGAATTTGATGTTGATGATGTAAAGAGAGAGGATTGTTTCATTTAATTTCTTCCTTGGACAGCCATGACTGAATTTTGCCACTCTTTGTTTGGCACATAATCTTGTGTTTTTCAATTAGTGAATTCTTGTGTTAATATTGCATAATCTTGTGGTGTTAATGCTTGTGTTGTTGAGTAGCTTGACATAATCTTGTGGTTGCTCAATTTATGTGTTTGACCATGGCTGTTGAGAGAGGATTTTGAGTGAATCACTTGGCTAATGTCTTCACCAATTGGTTAATTGAACTAGGGACTTTAATCTAAGACCTAGGGAGGTTAGCTAATTAGGTTAATTGGCT
Source organism: Prosopis cineraria (assembly GCF_029017545.1). Classification (NCBI taxonomy): domain Eukaryota; kingdom Viridiplantae; phylum Streptophyta; class Magnoliopsida; order Fabales; family Fabaceae; genus Prosopis; species Prosopis cineraria. The sequence goes on along the minus strand of NW_026555345.1, from coordinate 16,514,122 downwards.
TTGGATAATTTTCTTAAGTCATGACAGCTTTAGTCAAAGGAAAGGGAAGCTAAACTTAGCCTAATCATGAGAAGATAATGAGTCCAAAATCAACTAATCTTTAGGGTTCCATTATTGCAAAAAGGAAGTTCATTTCACTCACTTTCACTAGCATTTTAATTACTTGCACATTAGGTAATTAGTTTAGATAATTAGCTAGGTAACTAAATTCCTACAAACTTTGGTTGATTTATTTCACTAGATAACTTTCAATTAGACTTAAAACCATTCCTTGGGAGATGACCTAGGGTTGGCCCTATATTGCATTAGGGTTAGCTTTAGTGTAATTTTGAGGATAAGCGACTAATTTCCTATCAAAATTTTGGCGCCGTTGCCGGGGAATGGTTTAAGTTTAATTCTAAGGTTGTTTAGTACTTAATTTACATTTTTAGTGTTCCTGGAAATTTTTTGAAAAATTATAAAAAATTTGTTTTTTTTTGTTTAGTGTTTTTTGTGTGTTTGAGTGTTTTTATTCTGTTTTGAAAAAAAAATTAGTGCAATTTTCGTTGGTTTGGTGTAGAGCTAAAAATACTCTGTTTCTAGTGTCTCTGTCTGAAATTGAAAAATTAACTGGGAATGAGTCTGAGGAATTTGAACTTGAAATTTATTTCATTGAAAGCTCTATATCTTAGCTTCACTTTAAAATTGGTTTGGTCAATTTTGGACGTGGGAAGTGTCCTGTGGAAATTTTACAATCTAACAAGGTCCAGGGAGCCATTACAGAGGATTCCCAAAACCCTGTTTCAACTTTGAGTTAGCATATCTTCCTCTTTGTGCGTTCAAATTGATTGATTCCAGTTTCATTTTTCTTATCACTGTCTTATCTTTGTTTCTTGTGTTTAGGATTTTCTTCAATTTTTCCATTTTCCTATTTGAAAGTTTGTTAGAAGCTCTGAAGGTCTTCTGGACGAAATCCTGTTTCTCCAGACCTGAGGACCAACTTGTGAAAAATTCTGGGAACGATTGGGAAGGATTTTTAATCTGAAAGTTTTATATAATTTTCCTGTATATCTCTTGTGTTTCTCATAAAATTTTCAGGGAATTTATCATGTGGATTTCTGCTAGAAAATTCACAAGTTCACTGTCTCCAGAGAGCCTACTGTGCGAATTCCAGAATTGCCAAAGCTTTTGATTGAGCATTTCTAACTCTCTTTCTTCTTTTTTTTTTTTTTCATTTTGTTGCTATTGAGTATATTAAAAAAGAAAAAAAAATATTTCTCTTGCTTTTGTGTGTTTTGAATTGTTTCGTGTTGATTTGCATTTTAGTTTAGCTTGTTCTTTGTTCTTAATTTTCTTGAGCTTGATTAGTGCATGACCCGAAGAAAACATACCTCTTTTGTTGAATTAGATCCAGAAATTGAAAGGACTATTTCTAGATTGAGAAGATCACAACCTATTCTTGATTCTCATTTGGTTTGTAATTCAACAATGGAAGGTATCTTAGGACATGAGCATGTGCATAATGAGGGCCATGGGAATGGGAATGAGAATTTGCATGATGATGGCCATGTTAATAATGAATTTGAAGGCTTGCATAACCCTAGAGAGGAGAGGAGCATTAGGCAATTAACTCAACCTAATTGGCATGATAATCCTTATGGCTTATATGTTCCTCCTACTAATGTTCAATTTGAAATTAAATCCTCTTTGATTAATGCATTGCCTAAATTTCATGGGTTACCGGGAGAGGATTGCCATAGGTTTTTGCATACTCTCCTATTGGTTTGTGATACTATGAAGCCTATGCATGTAAATGTTGATGATGTTCAAGCTAAGGCTTTTGTATTTTCTCTTGAAGGTTTAGCAAAGGAGTGGTATTTCAACTACCCTTCTTATGTGAAAGTAAGCACATGGGCCGAGCTAAGAAGACTCTTCTTAGATAAATTCTTTCCAAATTCCAAGGTCACCAATTTGAGGAAGCAAATCTATGGGGTCCAACAAGGAGAGGATGAGAGTCTCTATGAGTATTGGACTAGATTCCAAGGCCTTTTGGCTAAATGCCCACACCATCAAATTTCTAGTGAGAATTTAGTCCAATATTTTTATGAGGGCTTGATTCCAAGAGACAAAGTTAACATTGATGCCGCTAGTGGTGGATGCTTGATTGACCTCACTTCCTTAAAGGCTTGGGAACTAATTGACAAGATGGCTTCAAGTGGTGCTCAATACTCTACAAGGGAAAAGAGAAATGTGAATATGGTAGGTTCCTCAATTCTTAATGATTCATATGTGGACTTGCTAGCTGCCAAGATTGGGAGAATGTTGGCTCCACAAATATCTCAAGTGAGCAATGTAAGTACTTCTCAAGCACTTGTCCCTTATTCTTGTACTTTTTGTGACTCACCTATGCATGTAGAAAGCAATTGTCCTATTAAGTTTGAACAAGTAAATGCTATCTACAATGGAAAACAATCCTATGGTGGGAGGCAAGGGCAAGGAGCTTATTCTAATACTTACAACCCTTCATGGAGAGACCATCCTAATTTCTCCTATTCAAATCCAAATGTGGCTTTACAAGACAATCAACAAAGAGGATCCTATCAAAACACCTTTGGCCGTGACCCTCCACCTCATTTGTCTCAAGGTAGCTCTTCTCAAAGCTACAATCCAAGTGGTAATTCTCTTGCACCTTCTTCTAATTTTATAGTGATAGGAGGCTTGTTCCAATTGAGAGTTCTTCTAATTCAAACTCTTCTAATGATGTGAATGTGTTACGTAAGCAGTTGATTGAAATGAACTCCTTGTATAAAAACATGTATGATGGCTTAGGGAACAAGGTAGAGAGTATGGGTAACAAGTGTGAGAACATGAACTCTAAAATTGATGCCCTTACTTCTCAAATGAATATGCTTGCTAACCAATTAAGTGTAGCCAATGCTCAAGCCTCTACATTACCATCCAACACCGTTGCTAATCCTAAAGCTAATCTTAATGCTATCACATTGAGGAGTGGCAAGGAGTTGGGAGAAAGAGTGCAAGAAGACAAAAGACAAGGGAAGGCCGAGAAGCCCTCTTTAAATTCTTCAATTGATGTTAATGTTTCTAGTTCTTCTTTTGCTCCTAATGATGCATCTTTTGTAGAGATGATGAGGATGAAAACATTGAGGAGATCATATGTGAGCAACCACCATCTAAGGTGGAAAAGGGGACTATGGCCGAGTTGTTTAGTAAGGAAAAAGAGGGAGAGGCCGAGCAAAGTGAAACAAGAAAGGAGAGTTCAAGAAAGGAAGAAGGAAAGCAAAGTCAAGAGATTATGAAGAAGCTTCCTTTTCCACAAGCACAAGTGGTCCCTAAGCAAGTGAAGGGACAATTTGATCAAGAGGTATATGATTTCTTCCATAAGATTCATGTTAATGTACCCTTGATGGATGTAGTTAAGAACTTTCCTAAGTATGCCAAATTTTTGAAAGATTGTTGTACAAATAAAAGAAAATTTAGGCCTAATGCAAGGGTACAATTACCCTCATCTGTGAGTGCTATCATGAAGCCTCAACTCCCTATAAAATGTGAGGACCCCGGTTCCTTCACAATTCCATGCAAGATTGGCAACACACATTTTTCTCATGCATTGATAGACTTAGGTGCAGCCATTAATGTTATGCCTCTTTCAATTTATCATGCCTTGAGTCTTGATTGCATGCATAAGACACCTATGATATGCCAATTAGCGGATAGAAGTGTTAGAAGACCACATGGAGTAGTAGAAGACTTGTTGGTTTGTGTTAAAGGTCTATTATTTCCTGTGGATTTCTATGTGCTTGATATGTCAAAAGAAGGGAGTGGGGATGATATTTTGATTTTAGGAAGGCCATTTATGAGGACTGCCCGTACATTGATTGACATGGAAAAAGGTAGTTTGATTTTGAAATGTGGAGAGGATCATGTTATTTTTAATATATATGAAGCAATGAAACATCCTTTTGAGGATTATTCTTTGTTAGGTGTAAGTTCCATTGAGTTATTGCTTCATGATGCTTGTGAGTCTCACATGCTTGATTCTTTCTCACATGTTGATGATGATTTGTCTCTTGTTACTACTACATGTATTGATGGATGTAGTTGTCCTATTTGTTTAGAGATTGATGCATGCTTGAATGATGCAACTACTTCTTCTCATGATTTGTTTAAAATATCTCCTATGCTTGATCTTGAAATGCTTGAGAAGGGTATATCTTCTTGTGTTGTAGGTACTAAAGCCATTAAGGCCGAATCTATGAGTTTTTCTCCACTCGAGCTTGATGTTCTTAGGATTCCCAAGCTATTGGAGGAAAATTCTACACTTTCACATGTCGAGGCCGTGGCTCAAGTCCAAGCACTTGAGGACAAGTTGCAAGAAAAGGGGGAGGCTGTAAAGAAAGAAGAGGAGAAATCAAAAACAAGTGAGAAGCCTAAAAGACAAGATAGTACCATGGAATATTCCACCAAATTAGACTTGAAGAAGCTCATTCCCTCTTGTGTAGAGCCACCTACCTTGGAGTTGAAGCCTTTACCATCCAATCTCAAGTATGCATATCTCATTGAGAATGAGAAGCTTCCGGTAATAATTTCTAACTCTTTATCTCTTGAGGAAGAAAATGCATTACTTGATGTGTTGAGAAAGAACATACATGCTATTGGTTGGACTTTGGCTGACATTCCTGGTATTGACCCTATTGTGTGCACACATAAAATTTTTCTTGAGGACAATGCTAAGCCCATTAGGCAACCACAAAGGAGACTTAACCCATTGATTTTAGATGTGGTAAAGAAAGAGGTTGTTAAGCTACTTAGTGCTGGGATCATCTATCCTATAGCTGACAGTGAGTGGGTGTCTCCAACCCAAGTTGTACCTAAGAAAGGGGGGATTACTGTGGTAAAAAATGAGAAAGGAGAGCTTGTTCCAACTAGAGTTCAAAATGCTTGGAGAGTGTGCATAGACTATAGGAAGCTCAATAATGTGACTAGGAAGGACCATTTTCCTTTGCCTTTTATTGATCAAATGCTTGAGAGATTGGCTTCCAAGTCCCATTATTGCTTCCTAGATGGGTTTAGTGGGTATTTTCAGATTCCTATAGCTCCTAGTGACCAAGATAAGACTACCTTTACATGCCCCTTTGGTACATTTGCCTATAGGAGGATGCCTTTTGGTCTTTGCAATGCACCTGGTACTTTTCAAAGATGCATGATGTCCATATTTTGTGATTTTATTGAACATTGCATGGAAGTCTTTATGGATGATTTTACTGTGTATGGTGAGTCCTTTGATTCATGCTTGCATTCTTTAGATAAAGTGCTTGGTAGGTGCATTGAAAAGAAGCTTGTGCTTAACTTTGAAAAATGCCATTTCATGGTAGATAAAGGAATTGTTTTAGGCCATTTGATTTCTTCCAATGGCATAGAGGTGGATAAGGCCAAAGTAGATGTGATTGCTTCTTTGCCATATCCTGTTTGTTTGAAAGATTTGAGATCATTTTTGGGACATGCAGGCTTTTATAGGAGATTTATAAAGGGGTTTAGTGAAATTGCTTTGCCTATGTCTAAACTCTTACAAAAAGATGTTGATTTTGTTTTTGATGATGCTTGCAAAAGGAGTTTTGACACTTTGAAAAGCATGCTCATTTCCCCTCCCATTCTTAAAGCCCTAAATTGGTCTTTACCTTTTGAGTTGTCATGTGATGCTTCTAATTTTGCTGTGGGAGCTATGCTTGGTCAAAGAGAGGGCAAGTTATCATATGTGATTGCTTATGCATCTAGGACCCTAGATTCAGCTCAGGTTAATTACACCACAACTGAGAAAGAGTTGTTTGCTATTGTTTTTGCACTTGATAAATTTAGATCATATCTTCTTAACTCTAAAGTTGTTGTGTACACTGACCATGCTGCTGTGAGGTACTTATTTAAGAAGACAGATTCTAAGCCTCGCTTGATTCGATGGGTGATCTTGATGCAAGAATTTGATGTGGAGATAAGGGATAGGAGTGGTTCTACCAATCAAGTAGCGGATTATTTGTCTAGACTACCTCATTTAAAAGCTACTATGGTAAACTCTAACCCTACTATTCCTTGTGATTCATTTCCTGATGAGGCATTGTGTGCCATTTCATCTAAGCCTCCATGGTATGCCTCTTTTGCTAACTATATTGAGTGTGGAGTCTTGCCTCCTTGTGCTTCACGTTTTGCCATTGAAAAATTGAAAAGAGAATCTAGATTTTACATTTGGGAACCACCTTTGATGTGGAAGATTTGTAGTGATAAAGTGATTAGGAGGTGTGTTGATGATGTTGATGTGCCTTCTATTCTTGAATTTTGTCACTCTCATGCATGTGGTGGTCATTTTAGCTCAAATAAGACAGCTAGGAAGGTTTTAGATTGTGGATTGTATTGGCCTAGCTTGTTTAAAGACTCTTATAAATTTTGTAAAGCATGCTTGAAATGTCAAAAGGTAAGTAGTTGGGGTAAGAGACATGAAATGCCTCAACAACCTATTTTATTTTGTGAGATTTTTGATGTTTGGGGCATTGACTTCATGGGTCCCTTTCCACCATCCTTTAGATTTGAGTACATATTACTTGGTGTTGATTATGTTTCAAAGTGGATTGAAGCCATTCCTACTAGAACTTATGATGCTAAGATTGTTTTGAAGTTTCTCAAATCTAATATTTTTTGTAGGTATGGAGTTCCTAAGGCCTTGGTAAGTGACCAAGGATCCTACTTTTGCAATAAGATGATGAAGGCTCTCTTGGCTAAATATGGGGTGCATCACAAAATCTCTACACTGTATCATCCCCAAACTAATGGCCAAGCTAAAGTATCAAATAGAGAAGTTAAGAAGATCCTAACCAAGGTGGTGAACACAAATAGGAAGGATTGGTCTTTACACTTAGAGGATGCTTTGTGGGCTTATCGGACCGCTTATAAGACTCCCATTGGCATGTCTCCTTTTCGATTGGTATATGGAAAGGCTTGTCACCTCCCTGTGGAGATAGAGCATAGGGCCTATTGGGCCATTAAGAAACTCAACTTGGATTTCCATCTTTAAGCTAAGGAGAGATTTCTTCAAATGCAAGAACTTGAGGAGCTTAGGTTGGATGCCTATGAGTCTTCTAGGATCTATAAGGAGAAAACAAGGATCCTTCATGACAAGCTAATCTTGAGGAAAAAGTTCCAAGAAGGAGATCAAGTCCTCTTGTTCCAAACAAGGTTTATTTATAAGCGTGCCAAGTTGAAGTCTAAGTGGGAGGGACCATATCTAGTGACCAAGGTGTTTCCCTATGGGGTTTTGCAACTCTTGAATAAAGCCACGAGTTCCACCATGCAAATCAATGGTCACCTATGTAAGCTCTACAAAGATGCCAAATCACTTCAAAAGGAGGAGGACTTCTCTCAACATGTTTTTGAACCACCATAATAAGGTTGTATCTCTCCAACCTTGAGCTTTTACTTTCCTTTAATTGATATATTTAATGATAGGTATAGTTCAAGTATGGGGGAGATGAACCTAGTAGGAAAATTAGAGTTTATTTACTTTATTTAACTTCTTTGTTTTGTGTTTTAGTTTGAAAAAAAAAGAGAATATCTGCACCACACTTTTGTTATGCATTCATTATTGATCTCACCTTATTTTATCACTAGTCTATACATACATTGAGGACAATGCATGATTTAAGTGTGGGGAGAGAAATAAACATTTTGTTTTGTTTGTTTGGTTTTGCAAAAAAAAAAATTTGTTTGTTTGGTTTTACAAAAAAAAATTAAAAAAAATTAAAAAAAATTGCTTTGTTTTGTTTTGTTTGAGGTTACTTAATTACCTAGCTCTTGAATGGATATTTTGATCTTGAGATGTGATAATTTTTAGGATTGAATAGGTGTGAAGTGAATATTCTTTTACCTTGAATTAATAGATTAGAGTGGCATATTACCCTTTCATGGAAGAGGCTAAACACTCATGTGTGATTAATTCCTTAGTGATGTTACCCTCTAGAATTTGTTTCACTTCTTAATTAAGACCACATATCTCGCACTTGTTTGATAGGAGATAAGAGATGGCATTCATAAAAAATAGCCAAAAGCCAAATAGCCAACCTATTATCATTTATTATCCTTTGTTAGCCACTTTGAGCCTTTAGTTTGATTCTTAAAATATATATATATATATATATATTCACCCTATTTTTCCCTAAGGAATGCATGTTACACTTTTATATGTCTTTTTAATATTCATTGCATGTCCTAGATCAAATGAGTAGATGCCTATTATTATTTTTCTATCCATCATTCTTTATCCTTTATTGCTACACCATTACATCCATTACTTCCATTGTTTTCAAAGAGTTAGGGACAACCAAAAAAAAAAAACAAAGATAGATTTGAAAAAAAATATAGTAAAAAAGAAAAGAAATAAAGTTGCTAGAAAAAGAAACAAAAAGAAGAAGAGAAAAAAAAAGAAAAAAAAAAGTTCCCTAGCTCATCCATTCCATTTGTTTTATTATTTCTTATCATTTCTTTCCATCCTCATTGTGTTAAGGTGTTCACTCAATTGAGTTAGGTTATGCTTTGCACATTAAGGGGATATATCTTGATTTAGCATTATTTTGATGCTAACCCTATTTTTTATATACATGCATTTCTTAGACATCCTTTCATTACCTATATCACAACCTAATAAAGTCCACTTGATTCTTGATTGCAAGTGCTATTTAGTGATGGAGATGTAGAAGGGTTACAAATTTATAGTAGGGTTTATCCTAAGAAATTTTGAGTGAAATTTAATACCGTATACACTTTGAGTGATGAGAGCAAACACTTAACCTAGAAAGGCTTACTCTTTGACATTGATTCTTGGTAAGGGTTTGTTTGTGATGTGCATAATTCTTTCCTAATTATTGCCACATTGATTGATAATTTGTAGAACTTCATGAGCTAGTATTTTAGTGACTTGAAACAATGTTTTTCTCTTATTTCTTTGTCTTATAGTTTCTTTTGGGACCTTTTTCACTTGATTTTACCCGGAGTGCAAAAGCTAAGTGTGGGGGAATTGATAGAACACATTTGTTATCCACTTTTATTTGTCAATTAAGACCATTTTATTAATAATTTATCACCTTCAAGTGCACACATTACATTAGATTTGAAACTTTGCCTAAGTTTCTAGATTCAGTGCACTAGGGGCATTTTGGTCCAAAAAATGAAATTTTGAGAAAATGTACAAGAAAAATTGAGAAATTTTATTTTATGTCCAGTTGATGAATGGTGAAATTATATTTTTAAAATTCATTTTAGTTTGGGAGTAATTAAATAAAAAAGTCAACACTTTCTTAAGTGTCTTAGTTTGTCCTAGTTTTTGGTTTGCCTTTGTGTGAAAATTTTTATATAATTTTGTACAGCCTAAAACTTAGTTAATTTAATAAATTCTCCCTTCTAATTATGAATTTAATTCTGGACATGAATTAGATTTTATTATATCATATGCTATTTAATTGAATTATGTGATTTATGTGACATAGGTGGCATGTGACTTGTGCATCAATTGGGCAATTGAGGTCAACACTCCTTGAGGTCAATGGCTGATGGTTTGCACCTGAATTATGATTATTTTGAGGGATTAAATCAGCCAAAATGATGTGGATGACACATGGGAAATTAGGCACACATTGGAATCATCTACAAACCAATAGGAAGTTGCCACCTTGCAAGTGTGACAAGGCTCCCATTTACATTTTAATTTCTTTTTTTCCTTATTTTAATTAAGCTTCAGCTGATGGGAGACACCAAGGAGCACGCCATTTTAAGCCCCAAATGGGATCCAACACATATCTCATTCATCTTCCACATTCTCTCTCTCTTGTTCATAGTGTTCTTCATTTTTCTCTTTTATTCTTCATTTTCCAGCACCCTATCCTCCATTTTCAGCCACCAAACCTTCACAAAACTCATACCATTCTTCTCCTCTCTTCATTTTCATTCCATCCCTTCCATTTTCACAAGGATTGAAGCTCATTTCTATCATTCAAGAGCTATGGAGTTTGGCCTTTACAAGCAATCACTAGGGTTCTTGAAGATGAAGATTGGCTAAGTTTCTTTGTGGAATCCTAGAGAGATGAAGTTGGAGGATGAGTCTTGAGCTTCAAATTGGCTAAGTTCTTTTGTTTCCTGTCCTCTTCTCTTTTTACTAGATGATTAGATTCCTTAATCTAGGGTTTAATCATCTTAGCTTATAAATTCTAATTTGAATTTGATGTTGATGTAAAGAGAGAGGATTGTTTCATTTAATTTCTTGCTTGGACAGCCATGACTGAATTTTGCCACTCTTTGTTTGGCACATAATCTTGTGTTTTTTAATTAGTGAATTTCTTGTGTTAATATTGCATAATCTTGTGGTGTTAATGCTTGTGTTGTTGAGTAGCTTGACATAATCTTGTGGTTGCTCAATTTATGTATTTGACCATGGCTGTTGAGAGAGGATTTTGAGTAAATCACTTGGCTAATGTCTTCACCAATTGGTTAATTGAACTAGGGACTTTAATCTAAGACCTAGGGAGGTTAGCTAATTAGGTTAATTGGCTTTGGATAATTTTCTTAAGTCATGACAGCTTTAGTTAAAAGGAAAGAGAAGCTAAACTTAGCCTAATCATGAGAAGATAATGAATCCAAAATCAACTAATCTCTAGGGTTCCATTATTGCAAAAAGGGAAGTTCATTTCACTCACTTTCACTAGCATTTTAATTACTTGCACATTAGGTAATTAGTTTAGATAATTAGCTAGGTAACTAAATTCCTACAAACTTTGGTTGATTTATTTCACTAGATAACTTTCAATTAGACTTAAAACTATTCCTTGGGAGATGACCTAGGGTTGGCCCTATATTGCATTAGGGTTAGCTTTAGTGTAATTTTGAGGATAAGTGACTAATTTCCTATCACATACCAAACGAGGCCTTAGAGATTTAACAGCCAAGGCACCCACTATGCCTGTTCTAACTCTTTCTCTTTGCCTTGATAACTACTTTGACCTGTAAAATGTAACTGCAAGGTGAGATAATAATCTCAGTAACAAAATAACTTTGTGTTGTCAACTATCATATACAACTATAAGCATATGACATAATATATAGTATACATAGCATATAGTATCAATTTCATCTCAAAACACTATATTAATATATAAACTTTCCACTATTACCACTTTCACAACTTATTATTCAACTCACCACTATTATAGGGTTTAGTATGATTAATACCATCCGAACCTTTGAATCAGCCTAACTTGAAACTATAGGCTCGTCTTAGACTAATATACACTCTTAATGAGCTTGAGCTCATCTTTAGTGGTAGAATCACCTGACCAAAGGTGTTCTATCTTACTTCCAGACTATGGTTTCCCCCATTACACATAATGGGGTGTTATTGACTTCAACATTGCATCACATCGATACTAAGGAGTCCAAATCTCCAACACCGTACCTCAATAGGCACTAAGGAGATAATCTCCAACACTACATCTCAATAAGCACTAAGGAGATACAATTCTCTAACATTGTACCATGTTGGGTAATTAGGAAAATAATGCCATATAATCTTTCTCAACTTCTCTCTACAAGTGAACTCCCACCCCTATGATCATGCTTTCTTATAATCACCACATTTTCATACTACATATAACCATATATATATAATCACAAAGTATTCAAAATCATAAAATCAGTTCCTTACAAATCAATGTCATACAATAGATGTTTACTTGGCAAAAATGCTTATTCTTAAATTGTTTCATGTAGTAATGCATATACGTCTTAGTAGTTACAATAAATAATCAAACAAAGCAAGTTATTCAATTGTCCTAACTCTTCTGTCATAAGAAAGGTTACCCATGGTACTTTCTCAATTGATAACTCATCTCTACCACGTTCTCTTCTAACTCTACACTTGAATTATGCCAATTTACACACAATTGGCGCAATTAGTCAATTGATCTAATTGACCAAAAAAACTTAATTGCTACTTACAACTATATTTAGCTATCTATTACTTCTTACTTAGTCCATCTAAGTTAATTACTACTCAATTACCACTTTATATCACTTCAAATAATCCCATTTCACCCCCAATACCACTTCCACCCTTAAGTCTATTGAATTAGGGTCAAATTTGAGCTTATAAGTTCAAAGCTCTATCATTCAACTTTAAACCAGTTATAAAGCTTTAATTTAACTCCAGAGAACCATTTATTTACTATAGAGTTAGAAATAAACCCTTGAAATTTCCTTGATTCAATTTCTCTATAACTCATACCAAGAGAAATTATAGTAGAATTGGATGTAAGGGTTGTACGAAGCTTACCTAATAAGTTACTAGTCAAAAGTGCTTTCTAATGCTCTAAAATCCCTTACCCTAGCAGCCAAAGCCTTCCTTTCTTCTCTTTTTTGTATTTCTCTTCCCTTGCCTTCTAAACTCTTATGCAAATTCATGACTTATCAAGTCACTTTCTGTGCAATATGCCACGGCACAGGTAATGTAACATCCGAGAAAAATTAACCATGATTAGTTAACCAAATGATTTTAATTAGTGAGTTAATGAGGTATATGGCCAGAGGGGCTTAAGTTGGTGTAATTGTTATGATTTTAGTCCCAGAAGTTGGTCCAGATTGATGGTGGGCTATCCAGGCAAGGAAAGAGGAAGAAAGAATGAAGATTTGCTCTTTATGCCACATGTCACGGTATGTGGTTAGTCTGCATAACGTACAGGGGCAGATTTAAATATGGTGACCCTCTCTGTGCCATGTGCCACGGTGGAGGGCAGCATGTGCCATGGCGCACAACCAAAATTTTGATAAATTAGATTCGTCTCTACGTGTAAAAACAAAAAGAGAGGAGGAGAAGAAATCAAAGAACACATTGGAGCTCTGCTAGGGCATGTATATTTGGACCTTTGTGGATAGATTGAGGCTCCCAAATACCCAAGATAAGTTTTTTATGCCTCCTTCTTCCTTTCTCTCCCTCATTTATAGAGGTTTATGATAGGGTTTAAGTTGGAGAGTTTATTTTCAGTCCATAAGATCATAGGTCCCATCCTATTGATTAAAATGAGTATAATGGGAGTTATTTAAGGTATTGAAACACCACATTGATGATTTTGAAAGTGGTTAGTTCATGAGAGCATTTAATATCCAAATATCTACACTAATGAGGTAGTTGGGAGAGGTTTATGTCCATTAATAGTAGTTTAAAATGTTATTAATGATCATGTGCATTAATAGAACCTAGTGAACCTATTGGCTATGAATGGGTAGTGATTTACAGATTGGTAGAATGGATGTGTGGAATTTAGTGTTAGTAAATCTTCAAAATTTAGGATAATGATGATATTCTTGATTTTGATAGTAGTGTGAGTTAAATTGGCACCATTAAAGATTGTTTGATGCCTTGGAAGTATTATGGTGTGAAGGGTAAACCTTTGACCTCTCAAAGGTTGGAGGTAACGAGGGAAACTTAACCTTTATAGTTGAATGTTAATTATGTTTGTAAAATATAATTTATAATTTAAGTTAATGATGTGTATTGGAAATGTGTTTGAATTGCGAAAGTTTTTGGAAAGAAAAACTTCAATTATGCCACTCTTTGTGATTTGTGAACTTAATTTTGGTTTATTATTGTTGGTGGATGATTGTGATAAAAAATGCATTGAGTTTGTGGAGTATGTGAGCATATGTGAGTTTATATACCATGAATTGATTGTTTAAAATGCATATTATGTGAAATATGTATAGCATGATCATTAGTAGGAGTTTGCCTAGGGAGAGGAGTAAATTGATTTAAATCCACGTGGTATTGGTAGTGACCGTTGGAATCGAAAGGTAACCCTTGTCCTATGGTTGATTCAAGAATGTCCCACTTATTCTATGAGGGACTCGAACCTAGCTAGTCTCCATCAGTTCATAAGGAGGCTAGATTAGGGGTATGACACTCCATGGTTGTTAGTATTAGGGGAAACCAAATTACATAAATGAGTGAGTTCACCCTGGCTTGGTAGCTCCTCATAAGTAGAAGACTAGGTTAATCCGTGAAGAATGTAGCCACATGATAGCTATCGATTTCATGTTGGAGGTAAAAGAAGGGTATAAGGTTAGCATATGATCATGTATATAAGTCCAGCCATATAGTTGTTAGTTTTATGGTCCACCATATTATTATTATTATTACGACCCCATGTTATGTTTTGCAAGATAATATGATTATGTGTGTTGGGGTTCCGGTCACATGGTTGTTAGTTTTGTGAATCGTGGCCAAGCTCCTTGTGTTTTACAAGAGTATTTGCCTACTTGCATCTTTTTAATTACAATTGATATGCAACTGTATAGGTTAGGTGAAACTTGGTTATTGAGTGGTTGTACTTGCACCTTAATTCTCAATATTTTCAAGACCTAGCTCATTGGATCCAAGTTGAAGAAAATATACAGAGGCCTAGGATTGTGGAGTAATCCTCTATATGCCTCCTTTTTGTTGTTTCATGTGTATATGTTATTGTATTTGCCAACTAGGATCATTTGACATGATTTATGCACTACTTGCATTATTTTGTGTACAACTTGTGTATTTTGTGCCCTGGGTTAGTGAATTTTGGTTGTAAACCCATGGATAGGGTCAAAATACTTATGCAAGTAGAAACAAATTTATTTTGAAAGATTTGGAATGAAATTGATGAATTTCTGCAACATTTCCTCCCCCTTTGTGTTTTGTGAAAAATGAGGTTGAGTGGTAATTCCATGATATATCTATTTTTGATTGTGTGTGATGCATTGCATGGGTCCGTTAGAGTCTATTGACTATGGTCAGATGGTCAATGTAGGCTATTGGCATGTGTGGTTGAGTTAGGATACTCCATTTGTGAAATTTTGTAAAAAAGTGGTCAAAATGGGTTTTAGTATCCAACTTTTTATAGAAAAAGAGTTTAAGTGTGAAACTGGTGCCATTAGCTAGAGCTAGGAGAAAGATCCTTGTAGACACTGAAACCACCTCAATCGGATATTGAACGGAGATTTAGGATGTGTCGGAAGTTTGTTCCTTGTTCTGTCAAATGACAGCATTGATGCTGTCAAATTTATACAATACACTGCGGTGCATGCCACCTCACGCTGAGGCATTGCACAAATTTGATAACATCAGTGCTGTCATTTGATAGCATAGGGAGCTTGACACCACGGTGCATGGCACAGAGAAGATGAGCCATGGCGTATATGTCACAAGTTACGGCGCACATATCATTTTCTACACAAATATCAATTTTTGAGATTTAAAACTCATTGTTTTGTGTTCCAATTGATTTCCAAACTTCAATATTACTTTAAATTCTGATTTGAGCTTACTAACTAATGTCTGAGATTGGAAAAGTTGAATTTGGGATTCCTTTCTAAAAAGGATTTGAGAAATTTCCTTTTTATGAAATTTACATCTTTAGAAATCTTTTATGGGTTAATCCCTTAATTTCCTTTATCTCGAAGTTAAATGTGCCTATCTAGTGGGGACTGCTCACCCTACCCTAATCGAATTTTCGAACTCATCTATCGGTTATGTAAGGGAGACCTTATAGGCAGCATCAACTGCGGTGTATGGCACAGCAAGAAAAATTCTCACCACACACATATGCTTTATTTTGGGATGTGGTCCTTTCACCTATTTCTGTTTATTTAATATCCAAAGGAGTCAAATTATCAAGTAGCCATCCAAACTTCTAATCACTTGCTAATTACTAATTCACCCTTGATTAATAGCAAATCACCGGATTAGAAAATCAATATGTTATAGTTCTCCCCTCCTTTTAAGAATTTTTCCCCTAAAATTCATAAAACACTTAAACAAATACCTATAAAAATAGATGGGGATATTGTTACCTCATCTAATCCTCTATCTCCTAGGTAGCATCACCAAGAGCCATGCCTTGTTAGAAAACTTTCACTAATTGAATAGTCTTGTTCCTTAATTGCTTATGTTTTACATCCATAATCTACTCTAGCTCAGCCTTATAGATTAAATTCTCTTGGAGCTCAATCTCTTCTGTTGTTACAAGCAAAAGAGTTACGCGGATAGGACTTCTATGCCTATCTACGTAACTCTTTTGCCTACTCTAGGCCATCAACAACTTTTGCCTAATCAACTCAATCTTTTGAGTCATCTAATCTACAACATCTAGTCCCAACATACTCCTCTCACTCAATTCTGTCCAATAAAGAGGCGATTTATACTTCCTCCCATACAATGCCTTATAGAGTACCATTTGAATACTGGAGTGGTAACTATTGTTATAAGCAAATTCGGCCAAAGGAAGATGGTTGTCCCAGCTAACACGCTGATTTAAGGAGCGTCTGATTGAAGAATGAACAGACATTAGATACAGAGAGCGCTAGTGTTGGAAAGCTATTTGTGTCAATACCAGTAGAGGGAGTAGATCTACATTGTCAGCTTCTAAGGTCTAATTACCTGAAGAAAACACGTGAGAAGTATGAAAACAAAAGGTAACTTTTCTATCCATCTTGACTTAAACTAGTTCAATCAGTCTGCGATCGTGATTAGGATTTGAACTTTAATTTTCTGTTATGCCTACCAGTCTAACAGATTCAATCTTTACTATTGAGTTCCATTAATTTTATTTTTTATGTCCTAAAAAATTAAATGCACCTATTAGTGTATGCTATGTTCAAAATAAATCTCATGTAAATAATACTTTAAAATTAATTTTTCCAACAATATGGCCAAAAACTCAAATAATGTGTAATAATTTAAACCATGTTAATAATAGCAAAATAAAATATTCACAATTTAACCCTAAAAATCCTATAATTAATTCAAAAATAGATTATTCTTCAAAATTCACTAATAATTCAAATAATATCTAATAAACCTAAATTAACCAAAAATTATTATTAAAATGCATGAAAAAGGTGGGTAAAATATATAAAAGCTATGATTTATCTACTATTCTTACATATTTTGAGAGTTAGATTCAAAGTATTAATGAGTCAATGAGTCACTAACCATATATTTGCACATTCTATAATGCCTTTACTGACATTACCATACGCTCCACTACTTATATTACTAATCAATCTAAAATCATTTACTTTGAAACCTTTGGGATCCCAAGAAAAGATTTCCAAAAATCATTTCACAATTTACTTAAATTATAAAACATTACACATAATGGAATCAATAGGAATAAGTGCATCAAAGATTAAGAAAATATGCGCACTACAATCAAATTAAGTCAAAATAGGGGTAGTGTACTGCGGCTTATGCCACATGCGTTGCAACATGTGGCACAGAGATCACAACTGCCTGCTCTGTGTTGTGCGCCGCAGCATGTGGATACATGCGCCGAGGTGGACACACCTGAATTTGCTGTGATTTTATAGTTTCTAATGCGAACTTCGAATGTGCGTTGTTTTCACATTCGATGTCCAATTAGGGTGGTTCAAGTTTCCACACAAAACTTATTTCAGGATCTAACTAATGATACTGGTTTCATTTTGATCCAATATTTCTTTCAAAAGTTGAACATCCAAGTGCATTTTGACTGTTTTAAGTCAAAATTTGCCACTCGAGTACCCCAATTCGAAACCATGCGTCATTAACCACTTTTTAGGCCTTGATCACGTCTAAATAGACAATACACCCTTGATTGACCCTTCAAATACATTATACAACATATGTACACAGAATTGGCCTATAAATTGCCCATAGCACATATTGGGCCAAATTAAATTTCTTCTTTCCAATTTCTTACAAGGCCATATAATTACCACATGCAGTTCTAGCACCCCATATTTACACATATACACATTCATCCACTAGCCTATGCAATCATTTAACCATTCACATAATACAAAGACTAGAGAGTTCAAATCAATAAAACAAAATATTCACCCCATCATGTATATGTTTTGAATCCTAAGACAACTTAGACAAATTCTTATCTAATAACATACAAGTTCATTACACCAAATTCTTACAAACGCTTTAATGAAAGATGACAACTTAGCCTATGTCTTTCCCTTTTGAACTACTAGTACTTAAAAAAAATAACCATGGGTGAGATAAAAATCTCAGTAACCTATATAGTTCGTTAAATGTCTATTATCACAAATAACTATGCCAAAGTAATAAAATAGGGTAATGTCAAATATAATATTAATGTAATAACAAATTTCATTTTTTTCAAAGTATTTCCACATAAATATTCACTGGCATGATCATCTAACCATCAAACCTCCAATACTCCCTAACACAAAACCATAGGCTCTACTGGATCAACTACTTATTAACTCGAGCACACTTTTCGTGGTAGAAACACCTGACCAAAGGTAATCTAACCCACCTATAGACTATAATTTCCCTCTTCACACATATGTGATAAAGGCATCGTTGACTCCTAACTGTACCCTAACAGGCACTACGAAGTTGTCAGACTGCATGGATGTTTCATGTTAACAGTCCCACAATATGCTATACCAGATTACCTATGGTAACAGCCCCTATAATGTTGCACAGGATGTCTTATGATGCTAGCCCAACCATATAAATTTTTTTCTCACTTCTCCACACACATATATCCCCACATATCTTGGGTAAACTCCCACCCCATATGATCATGCTTTTTTTCACAATTTTCACTACTTTCTTTCACATTTTCATAGCATACACTTTTATATATAACATATATATCAATCAAAATCAATAACTTTTTAAATTTCATTTCACAAATCAATGTTCATGCTAAACCATTTACAATATCAAATCATGCATAAAACTCATAAAACAACAAATTCACTATTTCATATTTACTCCTACACAGTTATAATAGTTAATAAACATAATAAACTATATGGTTACCTCAACTCTTCTATCTGATAGAAAGAGTTACTCATGTAATCTAGTTACTTAAATCTCTCTCTGCTTATTTGCACGTCACATACTATAATTTACACAAAATTGGGATCTAAAGTCAATTTCACTGTCGACAAAAAGTGCCAATTATCATAATTAAGCACATAATCGTTATCAATTCCACAATTCACAATCAGTTACACATATCACAATTGATTACCCCTTATTACAAGCTTCAACCTCTATCTAGCCAAATTTTGTTTCACTACTCTTTCTCTAGATTAGGTCAAATTATGCCTATAGCTTTAAATCTTTATTGTTCCAACTCAAACCAGTCACAAAGTACTAGTTTTATTTCGAAGAACCTTTTTATTACTATAAGGTAAGAAATTAACTCTTTAAAACTTTTGAATTCAATTTCTAACTAATTACAACTCAGAGAAAATATGGTAGAATCAAAGATTAAGGTAGTATGATACTTACCTGATAAGTAACAGGTCAGAAATGTCGCTCTTGCTCCTGAAAGCCAAAGTCCTAAAACAACTTGGACTCTTCTCCATGCCAGAACCCTTTTCTCTTATTCTTCTCTTATGTTTTACGAGCTGGACATGTCCTTACTTATCTAAGTTCTACACCATGTGCCGCAATGCATCCATCCTCTATCACGACGCGTGACACAGTGAGGACAATCCTCACTATGCTCACATGCTCTATTTCAAAACTTCTTTCTTTCACTCATATCTATTCAAATAATATCCCATTGAGTCAACACAATACTTCACTATCTAGAACCCAATCCTACATTAAATCATTAATGCAATCCCTAATCAGTCATTAACACAGGATTAAAAATTCAGGATGTTACAGTTCTCCCCTCCTTTTAAGAATTTTATCCCTAAAATTGAAACAACTACTAATACACACAAACCTAAGGGAACAATTGAGGGTATAGCTAGTGCATTTTAGCTTTTGTCTCCTAGGTCACGTCACTAAGAGTCATACCCTTCTAGAATACCTTTACTAGCCAAATAGTCTTATTCCTCAGCTGCTTATCCTTTACATCCACTATTCACTTTGGTTCTGCTCGGTAAGTCATATTATCTTGCAACTCTGCTTCTTCAAGCTCAATCTCATGAGAAGGATTTGGTTGGTACTTTTTGAGTTAAGATATGTGGAGATAAGGTAATCTAATAGGCAACCGGGTCGATTCTATCTAAGACTTCAAACGGACCCATGAATCTAGGAGTCAATTTCTTGGCTCTAATTGATCTCCCAATTCTCATTACCAATGTAACTTTCAAAAACACATGATTGCCTACCAAAAACTCTAATGGTCTTCTTCTTTGATCGGTATAACTCTTTTGTCAGCTTTAAGCTATCAATAACTTCTGCCTTACTAACTTAATCTTCTGAGTGGTTTGGTCTACAATGTCAAGCCCTATTATGTTTTCTTTCACTCAGTTCAGTCCAACACAATGGCGATCTACACTTCCTTCTATACAGAGCTTCATATGGTGCCATCTGAATGTTAAAATGGTAATTATTGTTGTATACAAATTCTACTAATGGCAAGTAACTATCCAAGCTTCCACGCAACTTTAGTACACAAGATCGAAGCATATCCTCTAGAGTCTGAATAGTTTGCTCAGTCTGCCTGTTAGTTTGAGTATGATAAGTAATACTAAACTTTAAAGTAATATCCATAGCCTTCTGTAATGCTCCCTAAAACCTAGATGTGAATCTTGAATCTGGATCAAAGACTATATCTTTCGACACTCTATGTAAATGCATAATCTCTCGGATATATGTCTCTACCAACTTCTTTAGAGAATCACTGATCCTGATAGCTAAGAAGTGAGCTAACTTTGTCAACCAATCTATAATCACCTAGATTGCATCATGTCTTGGTAATCCAGAGATAAAATCCATAGAAATGCCATCTTGTTTCCACTTAGGTATCTCTAGTAGTTGTAATGTCCCAACAGGCCTCTGATGCTCGATCTTCACTTTCTGACAAGTCAAGCATTGTGCTACAAACTCAGTCACCTCCCTTTTTAATCCTGCCTGTTATCATTAATGCTTTACATCTTGATATATCTTTACAGCTCTTAGGTGAATAGTGTATTTGCTGTAGTGTGCTTCATTTAAAATCAACCTTCTAAAATCAACATTATTAAGCACACAAATCCTATCCCGATAAACCACGAATCTGTCATCATTAAAGCTGAAATCTTTAAATAGAGTTGACTCAACCTCTTCTCAAATCCTAAGAAGATACTCATCTTCTAGCTGTGCCATTCTCAACTCTCTTCAGAAATCACTATTGATCACAGTAGTATATGTAACATCTTGAATTTCTTAATCTTGTAATTAGTTGGTAATTGAGGGTAAAGTGGTAATTAGTGTGGGACTAGAGATTTAGATGATTACTTGATAATTTGACTCATTAGGATGTTGAATGAATAGATACGGGTGGAAGGATTATGTTTCGGGTCAAAGCAAGTATGCGTAATGAGAATTAATTTCACTGTGCCATGTACCGCGGCTTGTGCTGCATGCACTATGGCACATAGACCAAAAAATGACTTCTTAAGTCGTGAAATTTTAGAGGAGAGAAATTGAGAACACATGAGAGGGAGGAGAGAAGAAGGGTTGATTAGCTAAGGCAAGCCATTTCAAGTCATTGAAAGGTGCTTCTGATCGATAACTTAGTAAGTAAGCTACATATAACTCTTACCTTTCATTTTACATAAATTTCTCTAAAAATGAGTTATTGAGAAATTAAATCGATGAAGTTCTAGGGATTTGATTCTTGTCCAATAGTAATAAAATTTTTTTATAAGTTAAATTATAGCTTTGCGATTAGTTTAAAGCTGAATGATAAAGCTTTGAACCTATAAGCTCAATTTGGCCCTAAGAGAGAGAGAATATAGGGTGGAAATTTAATTTGAGTGAAATAAGACTTGTTGAGGTGATGTAAAATAGTAATTGAGTAGTAATGGACTTAGAATTGATAAATGAAAAAGAGTTTATGAATGAATATAGCCATAAGTAGTAAATATGCATTTTTGGTTAAAATGGACCAAATGACTAAAATATGTCAAATGTGTTTAGATTGTCATATTGGAAGTGTGAGTTGAGAAAGGAAGTTTATGATAAGCTATTGTGGTAGTTGAAATCTACATGTAACCTTTCTAGTGATAAAGGATTGAGGTAACTATACAACTTTCTTTATTTGACTATTTGTTATAACTTTGTGTGAGTATGCTATATAATGCATGAATTAGTTTTCAATTGAGCATGTTTTATGGCATTGTGTGAATGTACATGAAATAACTTTTGATTGAATAAAAGCATTGAAATGGGTGATTTCAAATGATATGTTAGTATATGTATATGTTATGTATGAGAAGACGTGTAAAGTGGTAATAAGGAACCTTGAGTGGTTTGGAAAGCATGATCATAAGGGTAGGAGTTTACCCGAGTGGAGAGTTGGTGATAAGACCATATGGCATATTCTCCTTAGTTCTTGACAGAGTGTAGTGTTGGAGAATTATTTCTTCTTAGTGTCTTTTAAGGTGTGGTGTTGGAGAAGATCTCCTTAGTGCTTATTAAGGTACGATGTTAGAGATTTGGGACTCCTTAATGTCCGTATGATATGGTGTTAGAGTCAATGACACCCCATTGTGTGTATTGGAGGAAACCATAGTCTAAAAGTGAGATAGAACACATTTGATTAGGTGATTCTACCATTAAAGATGAGCTTATGACTAATAAAAGTGTACATTAGTCTAAGGCAAACCTGTGGTTTCATGTCGGGGTGATTTGGAGGTTTGGTTAGTAGTGATTATGCTATAGGATGCTATGTGATGCAATATGTTGCTATATGTGGTATAAGTGGAGAAAAGTGATGAAACAAATGTAAAAGTGATGAATTGTTTCATATGAGTGTTATTTGAAATGGAATATGTGATATATTATATAGAGTGTATATTATGCTTTACTTTTACATAGTTGCATGTGATAGTCAATAGGAATAAGTTATTCTATTATTGAGATTTTTATCTCACCCCCATTGTTACATATTTATAGGACCAAGTAGAGATCAGGGCCAAGGAAGAAAGTATAGACCAGCATAGTGGTACCATGGTTGCAAGACCCTTTTGAGTTTGTGTAATGAACTAAATAATAGTGTATATTTGTATAGATGAGTTGCCATAGGGTTGCAAGCATGTTTAAAATAGTGATTTTGTGAGATCTTGCCCGATTGTGTATGTTGCACCTGAAAAATATGATGCAAACGGCGCGCGAGCGGAGGTTCCAGCCTTTGCGGCGGGAATCAAATGAACGAGATGTCACCATCAAGATTTTGAGGTAAATGTTGGGAAACTATTTAATAGACGATAAGGATAATCTGCAAAAATAGAAAATAGGTTCGGGAGTCAGTTGAGTATGTGAAAGGTATTAGGCACTCCACAACACCCATTCATGAGAACGGTTACCTGAAGTTTGTTGTGCTATAATAATATGGTTTTAAAGTTATTTTAATTATCCCTTTTATATTCATATGCTTGATATAAAAATAATAAGAATTAAGTGAGAAATATTTATTCATTTATGAGGGAGGACTTAATTCAGAATCAGACTCTGAGGCCTACGTACCCTATGATGAGGATCAAAATCCACGTAGTCGGGCATGAAAATTGTTGGTGAAAATATTTTTGAATAGAAATTAATTATAAATAATTCACCATTTTGCAAATAAAACAATTTTTGAAAATTTGATATGTGTGTTTTAAATTACAAAAAGTGATTTAATTTTAACTATTTTCTCAATTTTTTAAATTTTTGGAATAAAGAAAAGAAAAGAGTTTAAAAATTATTTTTATTTTTATTTTTATATTTTATGATGGGAATTTAATCACAATACCTACAGAGCCTTATTAGCTCATACGGTAATACAATTATTCTATATATCTGTGGAGATTTTAAAATCTCACATGATAAAAGAATTTATCAACTTAATTTATTTATTTATATTCTTATGTATGTTTTTAAGTAATAATAATAATTTTTTATGTATGTACATATATACTTTTTTTTGGAAAGACTCTTAATCATCATACCTGCAAAGCCTTATTGACGTTTACGGTAATATTATTATCCTAAATATTTGCGGAGATTCAAAATCCTCACACAATAAAGGATTAAATAATATATATATTTTAAATATATTTTAATGCGTAATTGAATAATTTACATTTTTAAACATAGAAATCTTATTCTTTATACCTGTGAAGTCTTATTGACTTTTACGGTAAGATGATTATTCTAAAGGTCTATAGACATTCAAAAATCTCATATGACCAAAAGATTTATTACATTAATTTAATTAATTAATTTTATTATAAAAACATTTATAATTTTATTTACAAAATTTATTTATTTACTATATAAATTAATAATCGTGAAATTCTGTGAGGATTTATTATCCTATACGATAACGTACTTAATTTAATTCTTTATGAAGATTCTTGAAATCTCTCATGAGACTTAAATATTTTCTTAATTATAAAAAGAGAATTAATTCTAATGATTAGTTTTTGGAACCCATATTATTATATACAAAATTAATCCTCATACCTATAAAATCTTATTAATTTTCATGATATAGGATCATTTTAAATGCCCGTGGAGATTCCTAAAATCTCACACAACAAATAGATAATCAAGATATTTGCATTTGCAATCAGTGCATAATATGAATTTAGTATTCGAAGAAACAAAGAAAAACTATTTTGACACTTCATTCCTCTTTTGACTTGAGGATGTATTCTTCAAGATTTTTCAAAGTGGCTTAATGCTCAAATATGACTTTTACAAGGAAAATAATGAGAGTAGTGATGATAGCATCCAACAATTATAATAAACACGATTCACATGTTATCTATACCGTCAACACCTAATTTATTTCTCGTGAATTTCTAATATCATATAAATATCATGATTTCATGGTAGACCTAAAAAGATGTTAAGCTCTCACTATTATTCACAACTAAAGGTGTTATTTGTCTGAGGCTCGAGAAGAACAAGTCCTTCCTACACTAGATTTCTCCATGAATGCAGATAATAATAACAAGGACAAAACCTTTCCATCCAACCCGATAAATAACTGAAATATCATACATGATAATAAATAAAGAGAAAGAAGAAATACCTTTAGGGTCTAACTGCAAGACCAACGAGAAATAGAGAGTATGGAAATGAACAATGCAGAAGTAGTGGCGGTGTGATACGGAAGCATCGATTCCACATAGCTGCTCAACTCCACAGATGGCTGCCTTATCATCTTTTCCTTCTTTCCTTCATCATATCTACTCTCATCCTCCTCTTCTCTCTCTCTCTCTCTCTCTCGTCCTCTATTTTTTTCATCCTCTCGGTCTCTCTTCTTTCTCTAACCTCTTCTCTATCTCGTTCTCGTTTTCTCCCACTCCCAGACTCTCAGTCAGGTACTTTCCCTCAATTTTCATCTGGCTTAAAACCCTCGGTCTGTGCTCTGTTTTCTTTCTTTATTTTTACCGTTGCTCCCCCTCTCCTATCGACCTCTCTTCTTTCTCTAACTTGTTCTCCATCTCTCTCTCCTTCATTCCCACTCTCAGTTTGTTTTTCTACGTGCATCTCCCCTCTTTTTTTGCTTGTGTGCGCGCAGCCTCCATTCTCTACTTTTCTTCCTGTCTCCCCTCTATCCTCGGTCTCTCCCTCTTGGTTTTCTACTCTTCTTTTTCTAGTTTTTTTTTCTTCTCCCCTCTCTCTCTCTTCTCTCGCTCTCCTTTTCTGCTGTCATCTAGTTCTTTTTTGGTCCCCTCGGTGGCTTGTTTTGCCCTGCTCTGTTCTTTTTCCTGTGGCTGGCATAGTAAAAAGCATATTTTTCCCTCTACTGTGCTCGTCTCTTTTCCTCTTCTCTCTTTGTGTTTTTTGTGTGTGGCAGAAAGTCTCCTCTCCTCCTCTCCGTGCCTGTGTTTTCAGAGAGACCAAGCTTTATGCATGCACGTGTCTCCCTTCTGCTCACTCGCGTGTCTGACTTCATTTCTCTTTGCTCTCTGCTTCTGCTGTAACATGCATGCCTTTTTCTCTCCTTTTGTTTTTCGTGTGCTTTTCATGTATCTTCTGCTTTCTCTCTCTCTCACTTCTTCCTTTCTACATTTCATCACTGCTTTTTCCTGAAAATGCTCATGAGTGTTTACGTATTTCATTTCTACTGTATTGTTTTTTTTTCTTTTTCCTCTTATACAAGGCTGAGTAGATGGCCAAGAGATCTAAGGGCAAATGCACATGCATTCTAACCAAAAGAAGGATTCTGGGGTTGATGTAACTTCAGTTTATATATATATATATATATATTAAAAGAAACCACAACTCTCTCTCTATATTTTTTTATGTTTATTAATTTCAAAAATTAGATTAAGGGATTAAAAATCTGATTTTGGATTGAACAAATAATTTTTTTTGAAAAATATAATCCTAAAAAGGATTAAATTTTATTTTTGTATTTTTATATTTTTTTGGTTGAATTCATTATTATTTTTTATTAAAAAAGATGTCCAGACAAAATACAGTGCTCACAGTGTATGTATATGATGAAATGAATATGGGGCTAAGATTTATGTGAGTTGTGTTGAAATTGTTGTGAATATTAGTGAATCTTAAGCCCATGTGAGAAATTATGATCAAATAAGTAATTTAGGGCTAAGATTGAGTAATATGTATGTTATAAATGTCAATATATGTGATTATGTTGAGAAAAAGGCTAATTGGGCCAAGTTGTGCTAGGTAATGGCAAATTGTTTAAAATTCTAAAAAGTAGAAATTAGTCGTTGAAGGGTCAAATTTATATATATATATATATATATATGTGCAGGTGATATATTGTGGTTAATTAGGTCTATTAGGTCTTTTTGGACTTGATTCAAGGCATTGTGTGGTCTAATGAGAGAAAAGAATCGATTTGAGCACTTGGGTGCACAAAATTTTCAAAAAAAAGTGACTTTATGCACTTGGTGTCTAAATTTTGATCGGACCATTAAATCATGTCTAAACCTATCTTATTAGCTAGCTTTGTGTGGGTGCTTGAATCACTTTGATTGGACATCGTATGTGAAAATAACGCATGCCAAAAGTTCATCATTTTGCTGTCAAAATGATAGCAAAAATTTTAGATAAGCACGCTGCGACATATGGTTTCACATGTAGAGGTGCATGACACAAAAAGTTGGGTATGCGGCTCTATGCCACATGCCGCGGCGCATGTACTGCATGCTGCGGCACATGGCCTATTTTCCAACTTGATAATATGATTTTAAATGCATGCAATTGAGATGGGAATGCTTATGGATTATGTCCACTGCGCATTATACAAGTGTGATTTGCTTCCGTTGTGTGTTACCCAAATGTATTATGATTTTTGATAATTTTGTGAAATCTTTGGCCAAAGCTATTCAATCAAAATCTTTTATTATTGATTAGTGTGTTTAAGTGGTGATTATATTAATCCTCTCCTGTAGTGAGTGTATATGGGGGAGGGCTATAGTATAGGCACCAACTAAAGCTTTTAACGGTGCATCTTGTTGAGAATCAATGATAGACTCCATTAGATTGTGTTCTCAGACCATCAAACTAGCTTTGTGTAGTGTCTTCCTGCTCAATGCATTAGCTACCACATTAGCATTTCCTAGCTAGTATTTCAACTCAAAGTTGTAATCCTTGAGTAATTCCATCCACCTTTTCTACCTTATATTCAAATCCTTTTGATCCATTAGATACTTCAAGCTCTCATGGTCACTAAACACGCTAAACACCAAACCGTACAAGTAATGATGCCAAATCTTTAGCGCAAAGACCACTGCTCAAAGCTCTAGATCATGAGCCGCAAAATTCTCTTTATGTAGCCTCAACTGCCTTGATGCATAGGCTACTACTTGTCCATCTTCTTACATTAGCACACAACCCAAACCTCTTAAAAAACCATCCATGTACACCTCATACGGTAGTCTTAGATTCAAGATTATTAACACAATTGTGGTGGTCAACTTTTCCTTTAATTTCTGAATCACAATCTCACACCTGTCATTCCAGACAAACGGTTGATCTTTACAAGTTAACTTCATCAACGGAGAAGCAATCTGAGAGAAATTTTGGATAAACCTTTGATAATATATAGCTAATCCCAAAAAACTTCGAATCTCCGTGACTGAGCTAGGTCAATCCCATTTCAACACAGCATCAACTTTATGCAGATCAATAGAAATCCCATTTGCTGACACCATATGGTCTAGAAATCTAACTTCCCTCAGCCAAAACTCATACTTACTTAACTTAGCATATAACTTGTTCTCCTTCAGAATCTGGAGGATAATTTGAAGATATTTGGCATATTGTTCCCCATCTTCCGGATAAACCAAAATGTTGTCAATCAAAACCACAACAAACTAATCTAAATATGGCTTAAAGATACGATTCATGTAATCCATGAAAACCATAGGTGCATTAGTCAGGCCAAATGGCATGATAAGGAGCTCATAATGCCCACAGTGCGTACGAAAGGCTGTCTTAGGTACATCTTTCTTAGAGACCCTCAACTGATGATACCCTAACCTCAAGTCAATCTTGGAAAAGATTGAGGCTCTAGCAAACTGATCTAACAAATCATCAATCCTATACAAAGGGTACTTATTCTTCATTGTCACCTTAATCAATTGCCGGTAGTCTATGCACAATCATAAATTGCCATCCTTCTTTCTCACAAACAATATTGATGAACCTTAGGGTGATATACTCGGTCTGATAAACACTTTATTATGTAAATCTACAATCTACTTTAACTCATTCAACTCTAAGGGTGACATTCAATATAGGGCTTTAGAAATTGGTTCAGTACCAGGAACTAAATCTATTGAAAACCCAACTTTCCTTTCTAGAGGTAATCTAGACATCTTTTAAAAAAATATCTCTGAAAATTCTCTTACCACTCCAATCTTCTCAATGCCCCTGTTATACATGCTGCTAGCTACAAAAATCACCATGTAGGCAAAACATCCCTATCTGATCAATTTCTTAGCTTGCATAACTGACAAAAATCTACGCTACTAGCAAAGACACTAACTTCCTATGCTAGACAGCATATCATTATTAGATGTTAGCCAATCCATGCCCACTATCACATCAATCCCTTTCATAGGAATACAAATTAAATTAATCACTGATACTCGATCTTCAAACACAATTTCTACTTTTTGACAAGCTCTGCTAGTAATACTAAAGGACCTTAAGGGTATTGTCACTTTAATTAATACAGGTAACTCTTTTAGCTCTAATTTTAGCTTATCTATACATTCTTTAGAGATAAAAGAATGTCTAGCTCTAAAGTCAAACAACGCTTCTATTCTATTACCACAGACAAAAATGATACCTTTGATCAAGTTTAGAGATGCTCTGGCCTCTTCTTATCACACATTCTTTAGAACCATCGACTGTTGCTATCATCTCAATTCCACCTTTAAGGCAATACTTGGTGATATGGCTCGGCTTCCCATACTTAAAACAGCACCAACATCTTCCTACGTGAAATCTACCACAGATATTGCATTGAGGTATACTTCCAGTGCTAAAAGTAGGAGTTAGCATGTTTGAGGCATGCCTTGACGGTTACGGAGGCCTAACTCTGACCCCAGTACTCCTTTGTACTAACCCTCTCTAAACAGTCCGAGTCTAAGAACCTCTAATAAAGCTCCTCTTTCCAGAAACTCCAAAACTACTCAAGAGCTATACACCAGCTTCTTCAATACACCACCTGATAGACCTAGAGAAGGAGTAAATCTTCCCATACTATCTCTCTTCTTCTCAACCTTTGCTTCCCTGCCTTTCCTCGTAGTTGTTCTCAGCTTATGACATATATCCTCATAGGTAGTAATGTTTAACAGAGCAATCTGTTACCAATACTCTAGATGCATCTTTTCTAGGAATCATTCTTCCTTTCGCTTTGTGTTATTATGGTACTGTAAATATGTGAAATAGGCTGACAAGTCATTAAACCTCTTGATAAATTCCTTTTCATCCAAATCTCCCTGTTTAAATGAGTGGAACCTTTCCTCTTTCTCGGTATAAAAGGATACTGGGAAGTAGTAATTAAAGAACACCCTCTTAAACTCTTCCCAAGAATACCTCACACCATCAGATAGTCTTACTAAATCCCATCATCTCTTAGCTGCTTCGACTAGCTAAACCGCAACCAAAGTCACCTTCTATTCTGATGTGCAAGTCACCACCTCGAATATTGTCTCGAGGCACTTAATCCACTACTTGGCTTCTCCTTCTTTCATACTATTGTCAAATATAGGTAGACTGAATCTCACATAGGTCTTCCAAGTTCGGTCGATAGACAGATCATTAGTAACTCCTATAATCTGGCTACTACTTGAAACTTGAGGTAGCTTAAGTCTACTGTGAGCTTTTTCCGGTATCGGTCTTTCTTGGGCTTCTCTTTTATCTGCTTGATCTCTGCCCCTTACCAATAAATATTGATCTCTCACTTTTTTTCTAATGCCAATCATCATATCTCTCAACTCTTCTAATAAGCCATCTCTTCTATTGGCCTGTTGAGGCACATCCGATTGAACCTCTAGCATAGGCTCATCCACAACCAGACGCCTTAATATTCAAGAAGTACGTGAAGCTCGAGTACCTCTTTTTCTCATTTTCTCCCCTCCTAAGGATGAAAGTAAATGAAAGGTAAGCAAAAGGGAAAGAATAAGTATAATGAACAATATATAAGTTGTCAAGGTCTAGGATGAATGCAACAAACAAGCATGGTGACCAAATCCTGAAACTTGAAAAACTAATACCAACTAACTGGAATGTCCTCACTGACATTACCATACGCTCCACTACTTATATTATTAATCAATCCAAAATCACTTACTTTGAAAAATTTAGGATCCTAAGAAAAGATTTCCAAAAATCATTTCACAATTTACTTAAATTATAAAACATTACACACAGTAGAAGTAATAGGTATAAGTACATCAAAGATCAAGAAAACATGCACATTATAATCAAATTAAGTCAAACTAGGAGAAATGCGCCATGGCTCGTGCCACATATGCCACGGCAAGTAGTATAGAGACCACAGCTGCCTACTTTGTGTCGTGTACTATGGCATGTGGATACATGCATCGTAGCTCACACACTTGAATCTATTGTCATTTTACAGTTTTTGCTACGAATATTGAATGTAGGCCATTTTCACATCCGATGTCTGATTGAGGTAATTCAAGTGCCCACACAAAGCATGTTTCATGATCTAACTAATGACACTACTTCATTTTGATCCGATATTTCTTTCAAAAGTTTGACACCCAAGTGTATTTTAACTGTTTTAAGCCAAAATTTGCCACTCAACCACCCCAATCTGAAACCATATGTCATTAACCACTTTTTAGGCCTTGACCACATCCAAATGAACAATACACCCTGATTGACCCTTCATATACACTATACAACACATATACATAATTTGCCTGTAAACTGCCTATATCACACATTGGGCCAAATCACATTTCTTCTTTCCAATCTCTTACAAGGCCATATAATTACCACATGCACTTTAAGCACCCCCTATTCATACATATATACATTCATCCACTAGTCCACGCAATCATTTCACCATTCACATATTGACTAAGGTTGTCGTTATCCTAGCAAAATAATATTAAGTTACACTAATATAGTAATAGTGTAAACCTAGGTCGATCTCTGTAAGGAGGCTTAGTTAGACAAGCTAGAGTGAAGTTTGTTATAAGTTAAAAGATGATTTGGATAGATTTGAGTTTAAAACTAAATGAGCTAATAAACCTAATTCTAAGGTGAATGAAGTAGGTGTGTGTAAACATATTAGAAGTAGGAACTCCTATGTGGAATTAGTCACCTATCCTTGTTTGATTACAACCTAGCTAGTTTGGTTTCCTCTCTCTTCTCTTTAGTTTTAGTGACTTAGTTATACTAACCAAGACTTAGCTAATACCCTAACCAATCCTAATCAAAGATTATGGTCTTAGAGTGAGCCAAAGAAAAGATAGCATTAGCCTAACTAAAGTATTACAAACATGAGTCAATTAGGTCAAGCACTTATGATAGAATCAACATGCTCAAGATTATGATTCATGAAGATCTTCACAGGCATTCAAGTTGGCAAGATTATGATGAGCAAGAAAATATGTTAAACTCATCAAGCTAACCGAGATTATGAATCAACTTGAAGAGGCCAAAATCTAGAGCTTAAAGTAACAAAACTCAAGTAGCAACAAGCATCTCTCAATCATATGAATCATCATTTGAAATTACAAGATTAAATAGTCATATAAATTTGTAATTATAGGGAGAGAAAAGTATACAGAAGAAATTCAAATCCAACAAGAAAATAATACAAACTCAAAGTTTTCTTCTTTACATAGTAGCTCCTTCAATAATCTAACCTTGCATCTTCAAGTGATGAATGAGATGAAGCTCCAAGATTATGGTCTTCTTCACCATGATTTTGCCCAAAGAGAGTTTAGTTTGATCCTAATAAAAGCTATTAGGTTATGTAGAGGAAGAAAAAAGGAAGAGACTGGTGGTGGTTTGGTGAAATTTGGATGGTTAGATTGAGAGATATGGAGGAGAGAGAGTAGAAGTGTAGAGATAGAAGTGAGAGGATTTGAAGAACTTGAAGCTTGAAATCTGAAATATGAGTGAATGATCTAAAAATTCAAACTAATCCTCTCTAAATGTGTTACTGGATGAAAATATTATAGTCACCTACTAAACAAGTTTCCATAAAACTAATTACAAGTCATTAGGTCAAGTAAGGTTAACGGTAGTCTAGGTTACAAAACTCTAATTTAACACCTAGAATGCACATTTTAGGGTTTTCTATCATGAAATGTAGTCCTAAATGTCTAAGAAAAGTGTGTAACAAATATGACCTATCAAAATTCCCCCACACTAATCTTTTGCACTCACCTCACAATTCTCAAATACCTAAAAACAAAAGAAGAAAACATAAATGAGATACTAAGGGAAATCAAATCAAAAGTGAAGGAAATTTTTCTATAAACAAAGAAGATGTTGCTATCATAATTAAAGAACTTTATCCCTCACAAATTAACTGTTAAATAGATGTAAAATCATAGATAAAGCCTCACAAGGGTATAGTGTTTGTTCTCAATTCACTCAAGTGTTTAAAGGGTATATCATTTCACTCCATGTACATTAGCAAAGCACCTTACCATAGGCTTGTAATTCCTCTACCTCTCCACTACTATTTGCAAATGTTCTCAAGAATCAATTGGTCTTTATTATGGATGTAATGTGGCTATCAAAAGGATATACTTGGATTTGCATGTGAAAGGGTAGGGTTTTGTCTCAAGAAACCATGTTTTAGCCATAATGTGAGCATGCAACAATGTTCAAAACTTTCTAAACCTTAACTAAGTGGATATAACCTCATATGAATAATGAGAATGATAGGGATATGATAAAACAAGAAACAAAATAATGAGATGACTTGAAACTTAAGAAAGCCCTCACATTCTTGCTTGACTTTTGTTTTTGCATTCCCTTTCTTTTCTTCTCTCATTTTTCTTCATCTTTATTTTGATTTTTTTTCTTTTAGTAATCTTTTCTTTTCTTTCTTTTGCTCTTTCTTCTTCTTTCTATTTCTTTTTCTATTATTTTTCTTCATATTTTTTTCTTTTTCTTAACATTCTTTTCCTTTTTTCTCTCATACAAAAGCCATGAAATGTCTTGGGTTCAAGAATAAGAGTCACAAAAAATAAGGCTTGTTCCTTTAAGAAGATGGAATAGATGTAGGAAGATGATGAAGGGATGAGTTTCTCCACTAAGTTAAACTAAGGAAAATTAAGGACATTGAAGAACACTATAAAACAGTACATGCAATCCATTGAAAAACAAAGGGATAGTGTTTAAAAATGAATGAAAAAAAAGGAAAGGCTCAAATTGGCTAACAAGAAAATCAATCACATTAGGGTTAGCTAAAAGGCTTTATGCTTTTTATATGAATGCCAAAATCATCTTCTCTACAACAAATGCAATGATGTAGCCTTGATTAAAAGAAAAGACAAGTTCTAGAGGGTGCAACTACTAAAGACAAAACTCTCAATGGTTGAAGGCTCCTTCAGTGTTGGCGAATTTTGCTTTTCTAATCAAATGTGCACACTCTAATAGAAAACTTGCTTCATATAGTACAAAAATTAGGGCAACATTATCTCAAAAGTTCATATTCCAAAATCCAAAGCAAAAAGTTTTAATTCCCTATGACAAATCAAAACAAAAATTTTTATAATTTTTTCTAAAAGATTTTCAAAACAAAAACAAAAAGAAAACTTATTTTTTTGCTCTCCCCCCATACTTAAACCATGCATTGTCCTCAATGTATGCTCAAATATGTTCTAGGACAATAAATCCATGAATAAATGAATGAAAAGTGGAAGAGAAAATTTTTTGGGAGTAAATAAAGTCATAGGACCAAAAATACCAAGAATGTGACAATTCTGGAAATCTTGAAAATATCTCTCTTGGGACAATTGTCATGCCCTGAAAATTTAAGCGTGACCGGCTTGGGACATGCATAGTAACACACATCCCTTAGCCTTAATACCGACTACAATATTTTAATTATAATACATTTATGGTATTGAGTAGGGCTTTTCATTTTATTTATAGCAAAAGTCATAAATTATCCTTGGGAAGTTAATATAAAATTTCTAAAAATTCTCCCATAACCATATCAGCACAACAACAATTATGAGTTTTTCTCTTATCAATAAACAAACAAATAACTATTCAATACAATGTTCTTAAATATAGACTATGTGGAGCATCTAAAACAGAATTTATAGATCACATAGTATAATATATAACTTCAAGTTTTACAACAACTAGAAATTTAATCAAATTAATGCTTTAACCTCAATTTGAAAATATACCCTTCATTAATTCTCTAGAGGTCCATAGCTGTCTACAGCATCTAAAGTCAAAAACTTTTCTTGTGAATAACATCCCAATAATGAAATAAAAAAATAAGATAATTAAATTTATAGAGTCAATTGATGCACAATTAAAAGAGAACATCAATATAATATCATAACTAAATTTAAATATTAACAGATTCTATGTAGCTTTAAAACTACCGAACCAACAAATTTACGATGACAAAACCTTAGCACTTGATCTTGTAAAATAAAATAAATTAAGTAAATGAAAATAATAACAATCACTATTTGAAATCAGTAAAGTGTATGTAAAAAATATATTCACAAGATCAATTAAATCCAAGGACTTTGCATAACAGGTAACAAACGTGGATACACAGTCTACGAGGGTAAATAACCAAATATGGCTGAAGCCATAAAACAAATGTGGACACACAATCCACGAGGATAAATAACCAAACGTAACTAAAGCCATGAAATAAACGTGGACACACAGTCTACAATGGTAAATAACTAAACATGGCTCGAGGCCATAAAATCAAATGTGGGTACAAAGCCCACGAATAACAAACATGAGAACGAAGTTCATGAAAATCAAACTAGCTAGTCATTTACCAAGGCATGCCAAAGGCTAACGGAACTACCGTTAGCAACTAGTGCTCTGCATACAATCCTCTAAAAATCACTTTTTCAAACACGTGAGAAATTGATCATTTTCAAAATAAAATGTTGTACTCTTAATATCAAACTCGCGTGAACCTTTCAAAACCTCAATTCTTCTCAATATAAAATTCTTCACTAATTCCACATTTGCTCTTGTCAAATATATATAAAAAATTATTGTTTGAGCAGGTAAAACTTTTCATCATCCATCAAAGTATATTTTACAATGAACATATAGACATATTATAATTCCATTACTTTTCACTGTATAAAGTACAACTGCAAGAGTTTAAAGCAATATAATTAACAAAATACTAAACATTTGAAATAGTACTTGTAATATATTTAAGAAAAATAATATTTCAATGAAAATAAATTTGTTACTAAATTTATTAGGATGTTGTCCACTTACATGAGGCAATCCAAACACTGAAATTTACCTATTTAGCATTCCCCACATGGTTTATTCTTGAAACACCCAATATAATAATAATTGAACCTTGAAAAATTTTCAAAACTCATAATTGCCCACTCACTTAACTATTATAATATATTCTAGCATTGCTCTTACACACCCATCTTTTAATTTTCATTCCAAGGAAGTTCATATCCTCCACATTCTTTTCTAGCACATAAGTCATAAAAATCCACTGACACATTTTAACCAAACAATACCATTTTTACATTTAAACTCTTCCTCTACAACATTTCATCAAATATCTTATAGGCATTCAAAAATCAAATCATACAGAGGTACCAAAATGTATAAATCGCCAACCATACAACCCTTAAGCATCAACAAGCTCTTTATAAAGTTTCTTAGATTCAATTTGATAACAAGATTCGACCTCCTATAAAGGAAATACATGGTTTTGAATTTAAATTTTTAGTCCTTAATGCTACCAAAATCATCTAATTGATTCAAAGGTTACCCCAAATATCATCATTTATATCATAATTTCTTCATAAAACTATAGCTATAGTTAATTATTCTATTAGAACATGATTCTCTCTCAAGTCTTATATCAAATACCTTGTGCGCACAACTTTTAAGTCATTCAGTAAAACTTGTTTAGCCTCGATATCTTACCCAATGATTTCCATACATACATCATTAAATTCATCCTACTTTTCCAATCTAATTCTCCACAAAAAAATCAAATTTAGCTCTAAAAAAAATTCAATCCGAAACAGCATTTTCTCAACCAAACAAGCAAGTAATGAAAGCCAATATATATCTATATACCACACGAGATCATCAAAGATGAAGATGGGAGGATAACCTCCCTCAAACCAGCCACAGCCAACAAGAACGACGGAAGGGGAGGAGTTCGAAGCTAAGTAAGGGAATTTTTTTTCTTTTGTTTTACAATCTCAACTACTTAAAAGCATACACATAAAAATCAAAGAGGAAGTGAAAGATTCGAAGCTCTTCTCATTCACACAGTAAATATAAGAGAGAAACAGAATAAATATTCACAACCACACATTCACTCTCATATGTAAAGATCCGGCACAAAGGAGAAGGACTGGAAAACTCACACCTAAAATCTCAGTAACACCAGAATCAAGGAGCATAGAATACAATTCATACGGGCATGAAGGAGGGAGAAGAAGAATGTCAACACACTCCTACATTGTGACAGGAACAAAGAGAAGGAAAAAGCTCAGGTGACATGAAGCGTAACTGGGGAAGGATGAAGAAGATCCTCAAGCACTCACAATGACTACACAGAGATAGAATAAAGAAGATGATGGCAGATGCACGCTCCCATGTTAGCAAACTAAAATGGAGGAAGAACGATGGGGTTTTAAAGCTTTTAGGCCTTGAGACTCCTCTCTCTCTCTCATTCAGCCAAAATGCTGCCTACAGATCAGGGAGAAGAAAAAGGAAAAAAAATCTGATAGGTTAACTGGAGGGCATCACAATAATTTCACTTAATCTGAAGCAACCAAAATAAAGCACCTCCTTAAGCTCTCAAAGAATCGAACTCTTGACCAAAGAATGAATAGCCATAATTAATTCCACTAAACCACCAACTCCCTTTTACTTATTTTTTTCCAACATTAAATAAAAATATAATAAATATAACTTATTATTTAGTCTATCTTTATAATTATATTTCAAGGTTATTACAATAGTGAACTTGTAAATTTTATAACAGAAGATCCACACAAGAAATTTCCATGAAAATTTTAAGACAGATAGAAGACACACATAATAAAATGATATAAAACTTTGATCTCAAAATTCCTTCCCAATTCTTCCCAAAATTTTCACAACATGGTCTATAGTTCTGGAGAAATAGAAATTCATCCAAAGGACCTTGTTAAACTCCAACAAATTTTTTAACAAGATAAAGACAAAATCAAAGAAAATGATAAACACAAGCAATAGATCCAAGAAATAATGAGAAATTTAAGACTAGAACCAAGCAATTTGAACACACAGTGTGAGAGATATATTGATTCAGAGTTGCTTTACGGTTTCAAAATCCTCTGTAAAGGCTCCCTAGACCTTGATAGCTTAGAAAAAATGCACAGAACACTCCTCATGTCCAAAATTGACCAAATCAATTTTAAATTGAATTAAACACATTTGGTTTTCAAATAAAATAAACTCCAGGTTGAAATTCCTTCAAATACATTCCCAGTGAATTTTTGAATTTAAGGCAGAGAAACTAGAAATGGAGAATTGTCAAGCTCTAAAAGATGCAAATTTTTTTTCTTTTCTTTTAAAATTGAAAACAAAACACCACTATAAAAACTTAAAAATGGTGGCTTGACCAAATCAAACTCAACAAAAATTAAGGCACAATTTATTTTCTAAAACTAAATGAAATAAAGAAAACAAAACTATAAAATTTCTAAACTAATGAACTTAGTTGTATCTCCCCCACACTTATGCTTTAACAAGAGTTACACAAAGCACAAACACATGCAAGAAAAGTGGTCCACATGTGTGAAAAGTAGCAGCAAGCATTACCAATAAGTGTATCCACTTGTCTGCTATGTGTACAAATAAAAATCAACTAATAAGCAATGATAGATACAACCTTTGAAGCTTTCATGGTTATGCTTCTCCTTAGCACTTTCAACTCTAATTGGCCAAGCTCTTCCTTCATCTAGTGCAAGATCACATGAAATGATCTCCTTGAAAGACCCACAAGTAAGCTTTTCATGAGTTTAAGGAAAATGTTGAAATTTTAAAACATAAGCTTATGAAGAGCTTTCATTATGTGGCATGGCCTCTTCCAATTCAAGTGCAAATCCTCTAAGTTTACCATCAATTTCATCCATGTCCATATGTGCACCTATGAAATCAATAAAATATACTTTTCTTCAAGCAAAATTGAGTTCAAAGAAGTGCTATTCTTTTGAAAAACAAAGGAATCAATTTCTAAGCAAATAGAGCAAGGAGCATCATTTGAACAGCATGTGATTAGAGAGTTAGAATAAGTACTTTAAAACAAAGCTAACTCATCTTTAAATTCATCAAGACTAAAATCATTACCATCTATAATACCATTAGGCTTTGTACCATCATTTCCTTGAATTCTAAGCTCTTTGTCATCTTGAGCTAATTCTATTTTCTTATGCATCTTTCGTTTGCCTTGTTCCTCTTCAAAATTGAGAGATAGTTTTGCCACATTGCCTTGTTCACCTATAAATGAAGGTAAACAACCTTTCTCAAGCACATCATGGTTAGAAGAAACAAGTGCATGTGCACTATCAATAACATCACAAGAAATGTCTTGAGTTTCATCCATATAAGGCACAATATTTTCAACATATGCATTACATTTATGCTCATCATCATAAATGAAATAAGAAACATGTGCATCAAATTTCAAAGATTCATCAACAATATCATTGCTAGATACATCATGCTCTTTCGTAGCATAATCATTATGCAACATCAACTTATCATGCTCATTCTCCAATATATTAGGGGACTCATATATGATTTCGTCATCTATATCATCATCATTATATGAATCATTTGACAACTCATTAGACAAGGTAGAAAATAAAGAAGAATCCACTTTATTAGGAATAGGAGAAATCACCTCTTGAAGCAAAGGTTGGATTGACCCCTTCTCTTTTGGAGATTGAGTGGCTTGAGGTGTATTTATGATTTTAATAGCTTTATGAGAAACTTTTTTGTGTATCTTCAACTTAAAACATGCAATTGCTCTCTTGAGGGGCTTGGGCTACTCCATGTGGTTCACAATGTACTTTTAGAATTGGACAATTATAATAGAAGTGAGAGGTAGCCTTACAATGCACACAATAAAATTCACCCTTTTGTGCACATAATTTTTCTAGATGCTCAATTTCAATGGGTGGTGTATGCTCAACATGAATGCTTAGATTGGATTCAAAATTCATGGGATTGGAAAATTCAAAATTGTGACTTGGATGGAAATGATCATAATATGGTTGAAATTGATTACGAACATAAGATATATGATCAATGTTAGGTGCTGCAAATGGATATGAATGAATGTCAAGTGAAGGATAGAATGAATCATGATGAAACCAAGCCATAAAATGCAATGAAACTTATATTCACAAGTAATGATGCAAATTCAAGCAAGTTAGAATGTAAAAAACAAAGGGATAGCTCAAAACACACAAAACAATTTTTTTTCCCAAAAACTCAACAACAATCAAATAACCACAAAAGCAAAAATAACACAAAGTGAAGAAAGAGAAAGAGTTTGAAATGTTCAATTGAAGGTGCTATGCACGTTCTGGAATTTTTCTTTTTGCCCAGTTCACATGTTTAATTTCTATATATCGATTCCCATGTCCAAATGACTTGAAACTTTAATTGTAACTAGGAAAGATACTGAACAACAATATATAAAAACTTTCATACTTTTTCAAAAAGGCAATACTTCCCAATTTTTCTTGCAATTCAGGCTACAACAATCTAGAGACAAAATTTCTTCCAAATTGACCCTGCAAGCTTTGTCACTTGTTTAAAATAGGTTACTGGTTGAATCACAAAAAAAAATCAAAAAACAAAAAATGAAGATAAGATACTTTAGGAGAAATCTGACCTTTCAATGAAAAAATTTGGACACGTATAGAAAAAGTTATGGGCACACAAAAGTGATATAGAGTCTTGAATTTCTCTAGAAAAGTGTATTTGACCTTATGTTCTTCAAAAATTCACTCAGGGCCATATATGAATGCAAATGATACCAAACCACTTTTTTTCAAAAGCTAAGATATATATATATATATATATATATTTGTGTACAAAGTTTCAATTTTTTCCCTAATAGATCAATTCCCTGTGAATTTTAAAAATTTGTTTAGGAAAGCTAGGAAATTAGTTTTCATAGAGTTACACCCTTCATAACCCAAACTTCACAAAAACACCAACAATCATGAAAATTAATAAAAAATACAAAAATCATAGAATTAACAAATTAAACACAAATCCTAGCCTTACCTCCTAAGCAACGATGCTAGATTTTAACTAAGGTTGTCGTGACCCTAGCAAAATAATACTAAGTTATACTAGTATAGTGATAGTGTAAACCTAGGTCGATCTCTATAAGGAGGCTTAGTTTGATAAGCTAGAGTAAATTGTGTTACAAGTTAAAGGATGATTTGGACATATTTGAGTTTAAAACTAAATGAACTAATAAACCTAATTCTAAGGTGAATGAAGTGGGTGTGTGTAAACCTAATAGAAGTAGGAACTCCTATGTGGAATTAGTCACCTATCCTTGTTTGATTACAACCTAGCTAGTTTGGTTTCCTCTCTCTTCTCTTTGGTTTTAGTGACTTAGTTACATTTACCAAGACTTAGCTAATACCCTGACCAACCCCAAACCAAGATTATGGTCTTAGAGTGAGCCAAAGAAAAGCTAGCATTAAGACTAACCAAAGTGTTACAAACATGAGTCAATTAGATCAAGCACATATGATAGAATCAACATGCTCAAGATTATGACATGAAGATCTTCACATGCGTTCAAGTTGGCAAAATTATGATGAGCAAGAAAATATGTTAAACTCATCAAGCTAACTAAGATTATGAATCAACTTGAAGAGGCCAAAATCTAGAGCTTAAAGTAACAAAACTCAAGTGATGGACCCCATGGCATGGATGACATGGCATTGATGGCAATAAAGATTGACAATAGTAATCATGAGTATAGTGACATAGAAAAAGCCCAAGGCAAGGAGCAAAAAGCCCAATACTTCCAATCCAACGTGCCTAAAGCCCAAGGCAAGGAGCAAGGACCTAATACTTCCAATCCAATGTACCTAAAGACCTATTACAATATATTGGAGGTCCAATGACAAGAGCTCGAACTAAAGCCATGAAGCAAGCCTTGTTCAGTCATGTGCAAAAAGTTTAAGAGCTTGGAGAGCATTGGGGCACTCCTCTCAAGCCCAAAGGAGAGCATCCATACGTGTATAATGTTCTTAAGATCCAAATTCATAAAGAGTCAAGCTCAAGATATGCAAACCTTAGCCCAATGCAAGGAAGACTATAAGTTAAGCCTCTTGCAAGTAAGGAGGCAAGAAACCTTAGTGAAGAAGTCAAGAATGGCATGATTTTAAATCCTTTATGATTCCTTAATTGTCTCCTAAATTATTTCCTATTTTAATAGTCTTTTGATTTGACTCCCTTTCTTAAGGAGCAACATTAGTCTTAGTTTCCTATTTTGAGTCTAGTCAAAGATTAGAATTAATTATATTATTAATTTTTAAGTTTTGTAATCCCATAATTTTAGGATCACATCTCCTAAATTATGTGGTGAATATTTTATCATTATTTTATATTATTTCTCCTTTTTATTATTAGGAAATTAGGATTTTAATTTTAGAAAATAGTCTTCTCTATGAGATTATATAAATTAGGCATGCTCCCTCTTATAAACAGAACAGAAGTTGAATGAAATTATTCATTTTAGAGTTTATA
Organism: Prosopis cineraria; assembly: GCF_029017545.1. Taxonomy (NCBI): domain Eukaryota; kingdom Viridiplantae; phylum Streptophyta; class Magnoliopsida; order Fabales; family Fabaceae; genus Prosopis; species Prosopis cineraria. The sequence continues at coordinate 16,471,572 of NW_026555345.1, read as the reverse complement.
ACTCTTGTGAGCTTTAGTACTTTGTGGTGGCATCCCATGTGAGAAACAGACATAATTAAGAGCATGATCAACTCTTGTGGTGTTTTCGAAGGTTGAGGTTCCTAGAGTGAGTGCTCTAGAAGATCCTCTCCTTAATCATTATCCCATTGTTTATTTCATATCTTTCTTTATTTTCATCATAAATTTTGTATTTTTCTTTTTGGCTCTTGTGTTTTTGTTGTCTCAGGGTTCTGTCCTTAAACTAGCATGATTCTGCTTTCACGTCCCCTATCATCAAGTAGCAACAAGCATCTCTCAATCATATGAATCATCACTTGAAATTATAAGATTAAATAGTCATATAAATTTGTAATTATAGAGAGAGAAAGTATATAGAAGAAATTTAAATTCAATAAGAAAATGATACAAACTCAAGGTTTTCACCTCTACATAGTAGCTCCTTCAAGAATTTAACCTTGCAACTTCAAGTGATGAACAAGATGAAGCTCCAAGATTATGGCCTTCTTCACCAAGATTTCACCCAAAGATAGCTTGGTTTGATCCTAATAAAAGATATTAGGTTATGTAGAGGAAAAAAAGAGGAAGAGATGCTGGTGGTTTGGTGAAATTTAGATGGTTAGATTGAGAGATATGGAGGAGAGAGAGTGGATGTATAGAGAGAGAAGTGAGAGGATTTGAAGAACTTGAAGCTTGAAATCTGAAAATATGACTGAATGGTCTAAAAATTCAAACTAATCCTCTCTAAATGTGTTATTGGATGAAAATATAATTGTCACCTATTAAACAAGTTGCCACAAAACTAATTACAAGTCATTAAGTCAAGTGAGGTTAATGGTAATCTAGGTTGCAAGTCACTTGGGTGATAATTCCAATGCTTTCTCTTCTAATCCCATATGTGCATGGATATGATAAGCTCTTATGCTCCCTTAATTTCCTTGGAATTCACTCTAAATGAAGCTCAAATTCAGGTATGAAATTTGCCTGCAAGCTTCTCAAATACATTGTAATTAACTTGAGCTTTGACAAGTCAACTCGATCCCTTATGTGTAAGTGCATAGAACCTTCATGTGTGCCTCATTTGATAAATCACACCATCTTGAAGCCCATTTAGGTCTAAAATTTCGTGCTCAAGCTTCCCTATGTACCAATTGAGTTATGTCTTTATTTGTCACACTTATTCACCTAAATCACAATTAAATCAAATGATCAAATAATCATAGTGTGACATTTATTTAAGTAAACTAAGATAGGAAATGTTTAATTCATCCAAGGTATTAAAATGATTAAAGGAAAATGAATATGAAAGCCTCACAAAACTTAAGTGTAGACAAGCACACAATTGAACCAAAATCAATGGCTAATTAAAAACCCTTAAGGAGACAACCTTAACATGTTGTCTTTTCCTAATAAATCTCAACCTAGGATGAATCAATGAAAATTAATTAGACCAATCATCTTAGCTCATCAAAAGACATAAATCTCAAGCTTAACCCTAATTTAGTGAAAAAGTGCATTTTATGACCAAATTACCCTTAGTGCATGCATTTGAACGCTTATGCAAAATTGCACTAAGAATGTGATATCAATGCATATGGAGACTCTTAACATATAAAAATGGCCCTAAAACTAATGCACACATAAAATTCCCAATTTGCCCTTGAATTCCCAACAAAGTGCAAAAATAACCAAAATACCCTTAATATGCACACTTTCTCACTGAGGCCCAAAACCCTAATTTAACACCTAGAATGCACATTTTAGGGCTTTCTATCATGAAATGTGGTCATAAATGCCTAAGAAAAGTGTGTAACAAATATGAACTATCACATATATACAAGGACTAAGGAGTTCAAATCAACAAAACATAATATTCACCCTATCATGTACATGTTTTGAATCCTAAGGCAATGTAGACAAATTCTTATCTAATAACATACAAGTTCATTACACCAAATCCTTACAAAGGCTTTAATGAAAGATGACAACTCATCCTATGTCTTTCCCCTTTAAACTACTAGTACCTAAAAAATATAAAGAACCACAGGTGAGATAAAAATCTCAGTAACTAATATAGTTTGTTAAATGTCTATTATTACAAATATCCATGCCAAAGTAACAAACTAGGGTAATGTCAAATATAATATTAAAGTAAGAATAAATTTCATCTTTTCAAAGTATTTAAATATAAATACACACTAGCATAATCATCTAACCATCGAACCTCTCATGCTCCCCAACACCAAACTATAGGCTCTATTAGATTAACTACTTATTGACCTGAGCACACTTTTGGTGGCAGAAACACTCAGCCAAAGGTAATCTAACTTATCTATAGACTATAGTTTTCCTCTCCACACACCTGTGATAAAGGCATTATTGACTCCTAACCATACCTTAATGGGTACTAGGAAGTTGCCAAACTGCCCGAATGTCCTATAGTAATAGTCCTATAATATGCTGTACTAGATTACCTATAGTAATAGCCCCTATAATGCTGCACTGGATGTCCCATGGTGTTAGCCCGACCATATAGATTTTTCACTCACTTCTCCATACACATATATCCCCACATATCCTAGGTGAACTCCCACTCCTATGATCACACTCTTTCACAATTGTCACTGCTTTCTTTCACATTTCCATAGTATATACTTTTATATATAACATATATATCAATCAAAATCAATAACCTTTCAAATTTTATTTCACAAATTAATGTTCATACTAAAACCATTTACAATATGAAATCATGCATAAAACTCATAAAACAACAAATTCACTATTTCATATTTACTCCTACACAGTTATAATAGTTAATAAACATAATAAATTATATGGTTACCTCAACCCTTCTATCTGATAGAAAGAGTTACCTATGTAATCTAGTTACTTAAATTTGGTTACTCAAATCTTTCTCCACTTATTTACACATCACACACTAGAATCTATACAAAATTGAGATCCAAAGTCAATTTTACTATCAACAAAAAGTGCCAATTATCACAATTAAGCACATAATCATTATCAATTCCACAATTCATACTCGGTTACATATATCACAATTGATTATCTCTTATTACAAGCTTCAACCTTTACCTAGCCAAATTTCTCTCACTACTCTTTCTCTAGATTAGATCAAATTGTGCCTATAGCTTCAAAGTTTTATTGTGCCAACTCAAACCAGTCACAAAGTACTATTTTAGTTCCAAAAAACCTTTCTGTTACTATAAGGTAAGAAATCAACTGCTTAAAACTTTCAAATTCAATTTTTCACTAGTTAAAACTAAGAGAAAATAGTATAGAATTAGATATTAAAGAAGTACGATACTTACCCGATAAGTAACAGGTCAAAAACATCGCTCTTGCTCCCAAAAACCAAAGCCCTAGCACATCTTAGACTCTTCTCCATGCCAGAACCCTTTTCTCTTATTCTTCTCTTCTGTTTCATGAGTTGGACACATCCTTACTTATCTAAATTCTATACCGTGAGCCACGACACATCCATCCTCTACCGCAACATGAGGCACAATGACGACAATTCTCACTGTGTTCACACATTCAACTTTAGAATTTCTTTCTTTTGATCATATCTGTTTAAATAATATCTCAATATGTCAATACAACACTTCACTATTTGAAACCCTAATCTCACATTAAATCACTAATGTAATCCCTAATCAGTCAATAATGCAAGATTAGAAATTCAGGGTGTTACACATTCCATATTTAATCTTTTTAAAACTAGTGACTATTTTTTAATGTTAGCCATTGAAAAATAATTTGGCAATATAACGGCTCAAAAAAAGAAAGTTTCTTGGGCTTTAAGCCTTCTCTTAATTAATCTAATAACAACAACAAGATGGATGAGGATACTGCTAGAACTGATTGCAAATCTTTACAAGAAGTCATCCAGATATATCTTTTAGTATTGACCTTTGTGCAAGATTTCAATCAACACTAAAAGAGTCCTATATGACAATAATGAAAAGAATCTTCAAATACCTAAGAGATACTGATACATTAAGCCTTTGGTATCCAAAAGGAGGAAATGAATTCTTGATTGGGTATTCTAATAAAGACTTTAGAGGATGCAAGATGTAACATACCGAAATTTTTAAAACTCAAGTTTATTTTAAAAATAAAATATCTATAATTAAATTAAAATTAAGAATAATTTCATAGAGGTCCAAAGTTTGAATTTTACTCAGTAAAAGTTTAGTTTTATTTTATTTTTAACTATGAGAAAATTACCAAAGTTGACCCAGGCTTTTGTGCTATAATAAAAAATGTTAGGCCATTTCTTATAATTTTTCCCAAATTGTCTAAATCAGGTTTTAAAAGGGAAAAATGAACACAAAAATGAAAAAAATAGAACAAAGAACAAAGGAAAGAAACAAACGGACGAGAGAGTAAGAGGAAGAAGATAGGAGGAAGAAAGGGAGTGAGGTTTGGATCCAAGAGGTTTTGCGTGCTTTTCCCACCTCTTTTCCTCTTTTCTCTCTCTTTTTCCTTTTCATAATATGTCTTAGGATAAATAACATGCGAAATAAATCCTAGGATAGAAGACTTTTATCTATATATATAATTGTCTCTTTGTTTGATCTGATTAACAGATGAGGGTTGGGTAGCATATGGGAATAAGATAACATGCTTGCATGCTCTTATCACACACTGTGCACTCACACAATTCAATACACACATTTTGGGCCCTATACCCGGGTCTATGAATATCATAAGTTAGTAGAGGTTATTAGTGGTCAAGTTTTTGAACTCTCAAAGGTTACTATGAATGCCTCACCCAAGCTGTTACTTACTCAGTAAATTCGGTCCCTGGAGAGCTTATGTTCTCGGAGGGTCAAAATTACTAAGTATGGTCTTCACTATGTAGTGAGGGCATCTTGGGAACCTTCTATCTATCAAGACTATAAATCTACCTGGAGCTACATGTTTTAGATGAAAACTAGTAGCCAACCATTTTAGCTCATACCTAATGATTATAAAGATAAATAGACTTAAGCTTCCTAAATAGGACACAAAATGAGAGTATGTTTTATTACATCATTATCATCATCATGACATATCATTTGTGCATGCTACCTTAAGGAAAACAACTGTTGGGTACCTTATGCTAGAGCAGGTATTGAATGTCATTACACTAATCAATATTAGTATGTCACAAGGATGGCACTAGCATTAAATAACTAGGTTTGCCCATGGGTCTTTAACCCCAATGACTATAAATTCATTTCATAACATTGAAGAGTTGATGCATTTTGTTAGCTAACTCCCGTTAAACAACTTTTCTTGTTGTAGTGTAAAATAACACATTTCATTTTGAAAGTAAAACATTAGCCATGTATTAGTTTTGACTGTTTATAGGTTAATTGTTAATCCTTTCCCCCTATAGTGCAATAAGCACCTAAAGGAGATTGGAAACTTCTCATTTGCCTAAATGACAAATTAAGCTTTGTTTAACAAGAATTAGTTGACTCTTGTGCATAAATGACTGAAAACCAACTACCCTTAATTTTTTTTCCTTAAAAAAAAAACAATAACAATTTATAAGGCTATTACTCTCATGACTTTTGTCATGTAGGGATTTTAGTCCCTTATAGGTTAATAGTTATTTCCATTTCCCTATAATACAATAAGCATATGGAGGAAAGAAAATTTTGTTGGCATAAATGAGGTAGCCTTGTAATCACTTAAGATAGTGTGCAAAATTACAATATATTTTTTTAATATCCAAACCCTTTTATAGGGATTGCCGAATCATCTTGTGCTTTCCTTAGCATAAAGGTTTAAGGCACAAGTTAAGCACACTTGCTTATTTAACCCTTGTTTATAGACAAGCAGCGGAAATAATATCCGAAATTCTTCCAATTCGATCACAAACCCTACATCTCCGAGTGAGATTCAAATTTTTTTTTCTTTCAATTTGTCCCTTACACCAGTGTAAGGTTGTAAATAAATTGATACTATACTTTACATCTTCCCATTCCAACCCTACTTGATTCCACAATAATCATCCATCAAAGCAAGGCCATATATAACAAACAAATGTATTTTCATCCATACATTCTCATATCACATACTATGATATGAGACTTTGAAATTTTTGAAATATTAGATTTTTTAGGTCCTTTACATGGGAAGGTCATGGTCCCTTACCTTACTTGCCACAATACCAATCATTTTCTTACTCTTTACCTATTGTCATTATCTCGTCTCTTCAAACCACATCAACATTTCACAATATACTTTCATACCCTTGCCTTGACCATCAAAAATGATATGGTAGATGTGGATACTAGCATTCACTTAGTGCGCATAGTTTTTTTGATCAAGTTATGAGGTTGAAAATAAAGAGAGGGGATAAAGGAATCAAGCCTAAATGTCACATTCATCAATAAGATCATTCACCATTGAAGAGAGAATTCAAAGATATTGTTTCTAACATATCTTATCCTTATGTCTATATGGTCAAACTCTATCATTGGAAATAATCTTGTTTAACTTTGTCAATGTTGTAATCGTACTTTTCCATTTGACACCCCTGTTTGCATGTTCTACCCCTTGGCCATAAAAATTCTCTTATCCTATGCATTACTCCCTTAATGTTTGGTATTCCCAATGAAAAATCACAATGGATATGGAAAAGATCAATTTGGAAAAAATGCCCTTAATTCATGAAAATTTGAAGAAAGAATGAATTGAAGGAAGAGAAAAAGAAATAAAGATAAAAAGAGACTGATTAGAAAGATAAGATAGCATGCTCTATTAGCAAGTTAAGTCAAAGATGTGAGGCACTTTTTTTTTCTAAATCTTGAAGAAATTTCCCTTAGTCACCCATATTGAGCCAGCAGTAGTGTTTCTTTCATTAACCTGTTTACAAATATCACCAAGGTTAGGTACTCGAACATATGTTTATACTGAATTTTTAAATTTCAAGAGAGGATCAAGACCTTCTTTCACCCAATTGAAACTTTTTTTAACCCTCTAGATTTATCCATTCAAATAATTTCCTTCCATTTCCAAGCTCATGAAAGCAAAGCTCAAGAGCTAAGAATAAATACCAAAAAAACAAAAAGAAAAAAGAAAAAAGCATTCCTATTGCTAGAAAAAAAAATTATCCCTCCACTAGCATTCACCCATTGAATGGGACATGAAAAGGAAAATTGAAAAGGGAAGGAAGGAAAACAAAAGAAGGAGAAAAAGAAATAGAAAATGAATTTTTCTTCCTTTCCTAATGATAACTCCATAGAAATGCCAAGTCCTGCATGATCATATGTCGAAAAAAAAATTCCATTGTGATTTTGCACCTATGTTCAGACCATCACATCCTTTTCATCCTCAACCCAAAATTTTATCCTATTCTGCTATATCACAATCCCTAAATATCCTCTCTTGTTAGGTGAATTTTAGCATAATTTTATGTTAGAGTAGAAAAAGAAAAGGTTGAAGGAAGAATTTACATAAAGGCACAGAATTTTTGAGCTAAATATCCTTTTATTTTATGAGCCAATTTACCCAAGCCACGTTACAAACCTCATAAGTTCTCATTGAGATTTGACTTGCTCAAATATAATTGGGGCATTTTTCTTATTAGAGATAATTCTAAGATGCAGAGTGTTGAAATTAGGGCAAGCTTACAGCTCAACATGAGATCTTTTACTTATAAAAATTGTGTCATTTTTAAAGGGACATACAAAGCAAGGAGGGAGCCTCCTTTCAATTTCGATATTCATTCCCTTTCATCTCTATATTATCCAGAGACACATCAGATAAAATTTGGATAGTTCTCAATTTTACCATTTTATCATTTTCTACTTCATACTTTGTCTTATCCACATGATACCTATTCTTCATATATTTCTTGTTCCCTAAATGGGAATGTCTCTAAACCTTCCCAAAATTCCATTGGTTGGTCACTCCATTTCCTTTTCAGATATGACCTTTTGTTTACAATGATTGTCTACATTGACATTGTTAAATAAAAATCAGTGCCAATTTTACTTATTGATCATATAAACATTGATGATGAAGATAGACAAGATGAAACATCCATGTCTAACAAGCATTTCATATGAGCAAATAAATTGCCTTGAAAATTCTCAATATAGGAGGAATGAATAGTTTTAAATATCTGAAAGTGTCACCCCTTTATGTCCAATTCTTGTGGCAAAAGTGGTTAAGTCATTGACTTGCAATTTCATTGGGAAGACCAACAACCTTCCTGTTACAAATGACCAAGAGAACCTTAGCATTTTGCTAATTTCAAGTTTTGTTTCCCTCTTGCATCAAAATCCTACAAATAAAAAAAATTTACAATTTCAAATGCATTGAGCATTCCATATCTTCACAATGGATTCAAAAAAAATTATTACATCTTTCACATCAAAGTAAGCCTCAATTTAGATTGGGGCAAACAAGGAGCAGAACTCTTGAAAAAAATAGTCAATCATGCATTACGCATTATCCACCCATTGCATATTTCACATAAAAATTACCACAATTTAGATTGGGGCAAATCAAAAGAAAATTATTCACTCTCCCATATCACTCATGGCATGCATTGCTTTAAAATTGTGATAATTTAAATTAGGGATAGAAAAAAATTGAATTTTTAATCAAAAAATCATGCATTACGCATCTTCCATCCATTACATGCTCAACACAAAAATTTTCCTCTATTTAGATTGGGGCAAATAAAAAAAATCATCACGCATTGCATATCATCCCATTGTAAGCATGGCCATAGAAAGTATGCCCCATTTAGATTGGGGCAAAATAAAAAATTTACAGAACCCAAGGAAGTAAGAGAAGAAACAACAACAAGCCTCACATGTGAATTTTGTCATAAATTATCTAGAATTTGTTATGTAAGATGAAACCTATTCTCACACCCCTTTCAAAACCCTGTAAAGACAGGAACTCATCAAAAGCCCTACATGAGTGAGCATTTTCTTATCGTTCAAAGCCCTATAAAGACAGGCACTCACCAAAAGCCCTACATGGGTAGGCACTTTCTTACCGTTCAAAGTCTTGTAAAGACAGGCACTCACTAAAAGCCCTACATGGGTAGGCATTTTCTTATCGTTCAAAGCCCTATAAAGACAGGCACTCACCAAAAGCCTTACATGGGTAGGCACTTTCTTATCGTTCAAAGGCCTGTAAAGACAGGCACCCACCAAAAGCCCTACATGGGTAGGCACTTCCTTATCATTTAAAACCTTGTAAAGATAGGCACTCACCAAAAGCCCTACATAGGTAGGCACTTTCTTATCGTTCAAAGCCCTATAAAGATAAGCACCCACCAAAAGCCCTATATGGGTAGGCACTTTCTTATCATTTAAAGCCTTGTAAAGACAGGCACTCACCAAAAGCCCTACAAAGGTAGGCACTTCCTTGCCATTCAAAGCCTATAAAGACAGGCACTCACCAAAAGCCCTACATGGGTAGGCACTTCCTTACCGTTCAAAGCCCTGTAAAGATAGGCATTCACCAAAAGCCCTACATAGGTAGGCATTTTCTTATCGTTTAAAGCCCTGTAGAGATAGGCACTCACTGAAAGCCTTATATGGGTAGGCAATTTCTTATCGTTCAAAGACCTGTAAAGACAAGTAGCCACCAAGAGCCCTATATGGGTAGGCACTTCCTTATCATTCAAAGCCCTGTAAAGATAGGCACTCACCAAAAGCCCTACATAGGTAGGCACTTTCTTACCGTTCAAAGCCCTATAAAGACAGGCACCCACCAAAAGCCCTACATGGGTAGGCACTTTCTTATCGTTCAAAGCCCTGTAAAGACAGGCACTCACCAAAAGCCCTACATGGGTAGGCACTTCCTTGCCATTCAAAGCCCTATAAAAATAGACACTCACTAAAAACCCTACTTAGGTAGGCACTTCGTTGCCATTCAAAGCCCTATAAAGATTGGCGCTCACCAAAAGCCCTACATGGGTAGGCACTTTCTTATCATTCAAAGCCCTGTAAACGTAAGCACTCACGAAAAGCCCTACATGGGTAGGCACTTCCTTGCCGTTCAAAGCCCTGTAAAGATAGGCACTCACCAAAAGTCCTACATGGGTAGGCACTTCCTTACTATTTAAAGTACTGTAAAGATAGGCACTCACCAAAAGCCTTACATGAGAAGGCACTTCCTTGCCATTCAAAGCCCTGTAAAGACAGGCACTCACCAAAAGCCCTACATGGGTAAACACTTCCTTGCCATTCAAAGCCCTGTAAAGATAGGCACCCACCAAAAGCCTTATATGGGTAGGCACTTCTTTACCATTCAAAGTCCCGTAAAAACAAGCACTCACCAAAAGCCCTACATAGGTAGGCACTTCCTTGCCGTTCAAAGCCCTATAAAGACAGGCACTCACCAAAAGCCCTACATTGGTAGGTACTTCCTCACCATTTAAAGCACTGTAAAGACAGGCACTCACCAAAAGCCTTACATGAGTTGTCATTTCCATTTGCATCACATTTCCAAAACAAAAAAAAATCATTCTATTGTGTTTATTATCCAATAGTCTTGCATTCTATTATGTTATTTGGTTATTTACATCATATTGTTAAAAAAAAAATCAATGAAAAAAATTATTTTACTGTGTTTATTGTCCAATAGTCTTGCATTGTGTTTGGATCATTGTCAATTGTTTACAGCATCTTTCTATGTTTTACTTGATCATTTTTATTTGCATCATATCACCTCATGACATTGCTAAAAAAAATTAAATCATGTCATTGTGTTTTTTATGCAATAGTCTTGCATTTAATCATATCTTGTCATGTCAGGGGCAACTAAGTCTTTTCATAAGTATTGCATGGCCGACCAAAATACATGTTCTATCTTTACTCCTTACTTATGTAAGAATTCAAAAACACACTTTTTCATATACTTACATAAGAAACAAGCAAAGAAGGGCAACTGTGAACACCGTATTTTGTCCATGCATTTTTTAAAAAATAATAACAAATAATCAAAAAATATAAAAATACAAAAATAAAATTTAATCCTTTAAAATCTTATTTTCAAAAATATTTTCAAAAATAAAAAAAACTTGTTTAAATCTTTTAAAATCTCTCTCTAAATTATCCCAATCATTCAAAAATATTGGGAGTTAACTTTTGAGAGTTAAATTTCTCTTCTTAAATCTTATTTTTCCTTTAAAAAATGCATACATGTGTGTGTGTTTTAATTTAATTTTAAAAAAAATTAACAGAAAAAAAAGGCTGGATGAAACACAAATGCAGTTCACGTCCACACACTTTCAGCATAAAAAAAGAGAGGATAACCACACATACATAGCCACAGCCCAAAAGAGAGGAAGAAGATGTGCATGAAAGAAGAAGAAAGCCAAAAATGCAAAAAAAGGTAGAAAAGAGAACCAGAGACACACGCACAACAGAAGGCAAGACCCTAAAAGCAAGCTGTGACCACAAAGAAAAACATAAAAATGTAGAAAGAGATTAGACGCATGCATGCATAGAAAAACAGAGCAGAAGGAGCAGAAAACAACCAGCATACATACATACACTTTCGGCTAGCAAAAAAAAAAGAAACAGAACGAGAAAATGTAGCATGCATGCAAGTGAAAAGATAAAAAAGAGCAGACACAGAAGACCTGGGGAGAGATACATGAGAAGCAAAAAACAGAGCATGGAGACTAGAAACCGAGGAGAAGAAAACAGATAAAAACAGACAAGAAAAAAACTGGAGGAAGGAGAGAGCTGAGAGGAAAACTTGAGGAATGAGAGACCGAGGATGAATGAGAAAGGGATGAGAAACAGAGCACAGAAGGAGAGACCAAGTGAGGAAGGGGAGGACCAAACACAGCACTCATGTGAAAAGAAGGGAGATAAGAATGAATGAGGAGAAGACTGCAAACAGTGAGAAGAGAAACTAAAAAAATAGACAGAGAGCCAGAGACATAGAAGAGAAAAGAGAACGTGAGAAGAAGAAAGAGACCAAGTGAGGAAGGGGAGGACTGAGAGTCTGAGAGAAGGAGGAGACTAAAAAAATACAGAGCGAGAGAAAGAAAGGAGACCGAGAATATAAGAGAAGGAGGAGACTTAAAAAATAAAGTGGGAGTAAGAAAGGAAACCGAGAATAGGTGAGCAATAGAAGCTGGAAGAGGGACCGAAAAAATGGAGAGGATGGTTCAGCTCAAGAGACACAGTCTCTGATGGTGAACAAGAGGGGAATGGTGATTCCGCCAAGGATGGAACTGATACTAGGTTCACTGTGATAAGGATTGTTGGCTTCATTCCTTATTTTAATTGACCGGTAATCTGCATCTCCTATTCTTTCATCTTTTTTAGGAATATAAAAGTTGATCATTAAAAGTTTAACCCTTGGCCGTCAAATTGTCATATTTCTATTTAATTGCTATCTACATATTGAGTGAGATTGGTATATGATTTGGTCGGCTTAAATCTCTTGGGTGCTTATGAGTTATGATGAGCTTTAGATGGTTGGGTGTTTCTTTGATCTTACTATTCTTACCTATCATAATATGTAATTAGTATGATGGTTGATTATTTTTCTCTATATAGTTCAAGTGAGATTCTACTTGTTCCAAGACAATGACTGAAATTGGATTTAGATTCATATTAAAGGCAACAAAAATGTATAGACCAAGCTGCTTCTTGTTATTTTGTTGAAGGGACGTGTTGATTATTTTTGGGAAAATTAGGAGCTTTACTTGTGAGAATAATATTGTGATTGCTACATGACTTACATACTTGGTTTTCCCATTTTAATGAAATACCATTGCTGCTTCATGTTATTTAATGTTACTTCCTTTTGAATATCGTTGAAGCATTAAGCCAAGCATTTAAGGTGACATATCATTTAAGGTAACATGGCCTAGTCAGTCAGAAATGGAAATGATTTACTCTTTATTAATTGTTTCTGTGAATTTTATATTCAAATGAATAATTCTTGAATATACATATTTTTTATGCTCATATGCTCAGCACAAATATCAATTTTTAAAACTTGAAGTAGGAGATTTTGAGAATTTTCACAGGCATTTAAAATGATCTCATATCGTGAAAATCAATAAAATTTCACAGGTATGAGGATCAATTTTGTAGGTATTTATATGGGTTCTAAAGGCCCATTATTAAAATTAATTTTCTTTTTATGATAAATATTTAAGTCTCACATGAGATTTCAAGAATCTTCATAGAGCAATTTATATAAACAAATTTTGTAAATAAAAAAACATTTTTATAATTTTAATTAATTAAATTAATGAATTTAAATTATAATTATATTTTCCAATTATATCTTTTAGTCATGTGAGATTTTTAAACTCTGTAGACCTTTAGAAAAGCATACTACAATGTGAGTTAATAAGGCTTCGCAAGTATAACAATTAAGATTTTTATATTTAAAAATATGCATTGTATAATTACGCATTAAAATATATCCAAAATGAATATTATTTAATCCTTTTATAATGAGAGACTTAAAATCTGTGCAAATATTTAGGATAATCATATTACTGTATAAGTTAATAAGGCTTTACAGGCATGATGATTAATATTCTTTAAAAACATGCATACATATTTAAACAAACTATTACTAACACTTAAAAATATAAATAAATTAAGTTGCCAAATTCTTTTATCATGTGAGATTTTGAAATCTCCACAGATATATAGAATAATTGTATTATCGTATGAGTTAATAAGGCTCTACAGATATTGCGATTAAATTCCCATCATAAAATATAAAAATGAAAATAAAAATAATTTTTAAACCCTTTTCTTTTCTTTATTCCAAAAATTTAAAAGTTTGAGAAAATAGTTAAAATTAAATCACTTTTTTGCAATTTAAATCACACACATCAAAATTTTAGAAATTGTTTTATTTGTAAAATGGTGAATTGTTTTTAATTAATTTCTCTTCAAAAAAATCTTTTTACCAACAACTTTCAAAGCCCGAACTACATTGACTTTGATCCCTATCACAGGGTACGTAGGCCTTAGAGTCATATTTTGAATTAAGTCCTCCCTCGTAAATAAATAAATATTTCTCACTTAATTCTTATCATTTTTATATCAAACACATGAATATAAAAGGGATAATTAAAATAAATTTAAACCATATTCATATAGCACAACACACTTTAGGTAACCGTTCTCACGAATGGGTGTTGTAGGGTGCCTAACACCTTCCCCACACTCAACCAACTCCCGAACCTATTTTCTGTTTTCACAGACCATCCTTTTCCTCCATTAAACAGTTTCCTAAGATTTTTCTCAAAATTTTGATGGCGACTCCCATTTCTTCGGTCTTCTTTCCAAAGGCTGGAATCTCGACTCTCGCGCTATCTATGTCATAATTTTGGGTGCAACAATAATTAAATTAAAATTAAGAATAATTTGATAGAGGTCTAGAGTTTGAATTTTACTCAATAAAAGTTTGGTTTTATTTTATTTTTAACTATGAAAAAATTACCAAAGTTGACATGGGCTTTTGTGCTATAATAAAAAATATTAGGCCCTTTCTTGTAATTTTTTCCAAATTGTCTAAATCAGGTTTTAAAAGGGAAAAATGAACACAAAAATGAAAAAAATAGAACAAAGAACAAAGGAAAGAAACGAACGAACAAGAGGTTTGGATCCAGGAGGTTTTGTAGGCGTTATGAGCTTGGTTACATAATAGGTAAACTCCTTACTTCAATCATCTTCCCTCCCTCTTTGTTTTCTTCAATTTTGGAAGAGGAAATTTTTAAGGTTTGATCCCAAAGGCTTTATTCTTATAAGCTTTAGTTTCTTTGGGTTCTTGGGAGGTTGTTTTGAGTTTTTATATGGTGCTCTAATATTTTGAGTTGATAATTGGATGAAAAGAGGTGTTTTGGGCACAAATTAAAGCTCGAGAGATTGGGTTTTGCTCTTTAATGGTTAAAGCCTATTGATTTCTATATAATTGTGCTATTTGAATCCAATAAGATGTAAATTAAGCTTTGGTTTTCATTATACGAGCTAATGGTGAACGTTAATGATACTAAGTGAAAGTTTTTAATTGATTAAAAATTAGATAAATTAGAAATTGGCCTAGTAGTGGCTAATACATGATTTTGGTGGTTAAGTGATACTATGTGAATGGTTGGTTTAATATATGGACTATTGGGATGGATTATAGCTCATTATCCCAAGTTGTGTGGTATGAGTTATAGTCTTCTTTTATGCTATTTGTCATGATAAGTGATGTAGATCACTTATATGTTGTAGGAATTGTTGGTGGAATTTGTTCGGAAGTTAAAGGACAAGCCAAGTCATATTTTTGTATAAGGGGAACCCTTTTGATACAAAGGGGTTGAGTTAACAGGGAAATTTATATTTTTTATTGCTTTGTTTAGCTATTTTTGAGTAGATAATATTATCTAGCATGCATTACATGTTTTAAAACAATTGAATGCAAATAAAATGTGTTTTAAAAGAGTTTATGGGGTATTGCTTTAACAATAATGTGTCTATGTTTACTATATATTTAATAATAATGTTACTTATAATAAGATTATTAGCATGCATTGTGATCATAAAAAAGTGAGGAGTTACAGTTAGGGAAGTACAACTAGCTTTGGTAACTTAGATAGGCTAATGAACTGCTTAAGGGATGGATTATGAGTGTTAATATTACCTTGAGTGTTGAAGTGGTCAATACTCGGGAAAGGTAGAAAAAGGGTAGGAGGCATGATCTCGGTGGGAGTTCACCAATAGGGAGATGTGGTCTTATGATATTCTATGGCTCACTGTCAATATTCAGTATTGCCTTTTATATTGTGGGCTCAGTATACTAAAGTGGTTAGTGGATTGAGTGTTCGACACCTCTTAGTGGGAGAGGGAATCCTGCATATAATGTGTGAGGTTAAGTGCCTAAGCTAAGGTAGCTCTCACATGGAGAGTAAGTCGGGCTGGCTCTGGGAGGGACACAGGCAGTTTGGTGGATCAGATCATGCCTTGGTTTATATGTTGTGCCTGTGGAGGTACAGTGGGTACAAGGTTTACCTATAAGCTAAAGAGTGCTAGGGGGCATTTTGTTGGTTAGGAAAGGCTATAATAGATATCTCATGCATTCAAGCATTTTAATTAGTTAATTATATGTTATTTTGAATCTATTATTTATTTAGTTGACTATGGCTTTCCTTGTAATAAGGAATATCGATTTCTCTGTTACTAAAACTGTGGTTGTCTCACCCCTTTCTTTACAATATTTATAGGTCCAGGTAAAGGATCCATTGGTGGACGAGGAAAAGAGCTAAACTAGGGGTTTGCTTGTGATTTGTAAAAAATTGCAACTCCTTTCTTTTGAACGAGTACATTGTAATGTATTTAGGATTAGGGTGCTAGTAGGATGTGATTATATATATATATATGCATGTGAATATGTGTGGATTGTATGCCTTTATATGAATTTTTATCTGCTTGTGGACTTATGATTAGGAAACTTGGTTATAGTGTGTGATTTTGATGGATTTATTTGATAGACCAAGTTTTCACTACAAGAAAATGTTTATTTTGATATATATAAATATATGTGATTCCACAAGCAAATGCAAAGTGGTTGCATTGCAAATGATATGCTATGGGCAAACATACACATTGGATAGAGAGAGTGGGCGTGTGGGCCCCACAGAGATTTCTGAGCCAAGTGAAAATATTTAGCGTATATATTTATATGTGTATATGATATTTAGAATAGTTTTTGACCACTCTTGTGTGATTTGTAAATTTTGGGGGGCATAGGGTCCATTTTGGAAAATGACACCCGAGTGATCAAATTTTGATATAAGAGGTTTTTTCAATACTTAAATGTCCTATCAGGTACTCCTAGTCCTATTAGATGTGTCCAAAGTATTCACACAAGTTTGTGACCCATAGGATGAGATTTGGACAATTTTGAAAATGTTTTTTACCAAAACACTATACTTTTACATCAGGGTGTCCAAATCTTAATCCGACCATTGGACTTTTTTAAAATTTGGGTCACAAGTAAAATGTTTTATAAGCTTCATGTGGGCTTTGGAAACAAGTTGATCGGACACTAGATGGAAAAATGGCACATTCTGAAATTTGGTCTGGAGGTGTTGTGATGACAGCAACAGGATTAATGTTGGGACATGCACGAATTTTGATCCAACTGTTGGATCTTTTTGAAATTTGGTATACTTGTAGTACCCTTTGAATTTGACGTGTGGCCTCTAGAATTGCTCTGATTAGAGGTCAGCTGAAGAAATGATGCGCTCCAGAAGTTGGTCTGAATGTGCTATCATGACAGTAAAAATGACAAACTTGTAACATGTCCAATTTTTAATCCAACTGTTAGATCTTTTTGAAATTTGGTGCACTACTAGTAATCATTAAGAATAATGTGTGAGCTTTAAAATTACTTCAATTGGAGATTGAATGATAGAACGGCACCTCCTGAAAGTTGGCCCGAGAGGGCTGTCATGACAGCAATTTAATATTGTCATGACAGCATCTTTTTACCCCACTTTTGCTTAGCTTGCTTCCGTGCGCTATAGGTAGAACTTATAAATTTTACTAAAGGCTTTAAATGTTTATTTTGTGATGGTGTATTTGTTTATTGATTTAAATGATTTCTTTCCTAAGTTGGTTTTAGGATCAACTCCTTAATCACACTTAGTTTATTTGAATTGTGTGATTTTTGAATAACATTCGGGGCAAGTGTTACACAGGACCTAAGAAAGAACACAAGTGGAACGTGCCACTTCTTTGGTAGTTCACTTATGTCTTAAGCTAGGAAAAAGCAAAACACTCTCTCTCTATCTTCAACAGAGTCAAAATATATTATTGTGGGGTTATGTTGCTCGAAAATACTTTGGATGAAATAGTAACTTGAGGATTTTGGAATAAAACTCTACCAATCAAGTATAACAACACCAGCATAATATGCTTGCCAAGAATCCTATTCATTATTAAAGAACCAAGCATATTGACATTCATCATGACTTTATCTGAGATCATGTTTAAAAGAAGGATGTTTTGGTAGAGTTCATCCCTACTGATCTCCAGCTTGCTGACCTATTCACAAAGCCTCTTGGAGCAGAGCAATTTATTTACATAAGAGACTTGGGTTTGTTAAATCCCAATAAATTGTAAGAATTTCTAATCTTACATTTTTTATTTGTAGTTTTAATTTTAAAACCTATACTAACTTAAGCATCAAAGTGGTTATTGACTTAGTGCAAGTCTCTATTTTAAGGAAATTGTTGGTAACATTTTTTTGGTGTTAAATATATAATACCAGTGTTATGAGATTAGCATCGATACTAATGTGTGTTCAAGCTTGTTTCAAGAAAGCAAAATTCAGAAAATACTAAGTTAAATATTGCCAAGCTAAACAACACCAGTGCTAAGGATGAAAATGCAAAAAAAGTAAGAAGGGAGAAACTAGACATGATTGCAACAACACTGTGCTAATGAGTAACACCGATACTACAATCTCATTAAGAAAGTGATAGCTCGAGTTGAGTAAGCATGGACAAGTATGAACTAAATATCACCAAAATTAAGGTAACAATTAAACTTCCTTTCTTTTAAATTTGTAGTTTTATAGAGATAACACATGTGCTATGGTGAGTAACACCTATGCTATATGTGTTTATATATATAAATACCTGTTCAATCAAGCTACTATGCCCTAAACACACCAGTGCTACCTTCACGCGCTCTCTCTCTCTCTCTCTCTCTCTCTCTTAACATTAAACAATTTCCTAAGATCCTACTCATCTATAAAGCCACATAATCAATTGAAAACACCTCTCAATCATAACCTATTTACTCATTCCTCCTTAAATAATCTTTTTCACCAATCAAACCTTAATGAAGCTTACAAGAACAAAGATTACAAAAGAATTTTAAATGAATCTCAGCTAAGTAACTTAGCTGGTACCTTTGAATCCTATACTTGGTCTATTTTGATCCTCGTGTCTCTAAAATACTTTGTCTTTGTGAAATCTTGACTTAGTTAAGTATTAAATATCCTTGTAAGAGTTTTCCAGCTACCTCTAATGTCTAAATTCACTTTCTAGAACTTTTTTTTGTCTAAGTGTATTTAGCACCGGTACTATGCTTTTAGCACTAATGCTATTCGTTTATCTTTGTGAAAATACTTTCACTATTAAGTTAGCACTGGTACTAATGTGTTAGCATCAGTACTATTCTCATTTTAACACCAGTACTGTGTGACAACACCTGTGCTATTTCAACTTCTTTAAAATTTCTCATCGTCTTAGGGTCAAGTTTTTGTTTAACACTTGTGCTATTTGATAGCACTAGTGCTATTTCTCTAGCTTGCTATTTTGAAGTATTCTTTAACACCTTTTCTATTTTGTTAGCACTTGTATTATCAATCTTCCTTGGGAAAACCATTCTATTCTCTTAAATTGAAAAATATCATTGTCTTTTTACAAAGAAACTTTTTCCCGATACTAATAAAGCAACACCTATGCTATCTTCCTTGTTTTGTCATTGTTAAGTTTCTCATTACAGCACCGGTACTAAATCTAAATAGCATCGTTAATAAGATGTTAATTCATGCTCTGTTTACGTTCTCAATATTAATCTCTTTGAAACACATTTCTTACCTATTCTTTTCATTTGCAATCAATTGTGCCCAGTCTATAATCTTTCTATAATCTATCTAAACACAATTATTGCTTGGTTCAAACACTTTGTGAATCATTCTTGATTTGTACTACCTGTGCTAAGATAGTATACCAGTATAAACCTTCACCTACTTTTGTCAAAGCATTTAATATTTATAGCCATTACCTTAGATAAAGAGAAACCTCCACCATAAAGTACTGTTACATTGCTTCAACCACCAGAAAAACTAAGAAAAGCTCAGATATCTAGAAAAACTCAGAGGAAAGAAGGAGACAAATGCAACTAACTTCCAATGGGAAGATTTATGAGTTTAATAGATCCTTTATGGTTTTCAACTATAAATAGGCTTATTTATGAATTTAAAAAAAAAGGGAACAATAGAGCCAACAAGAACAAAGTTCTACCATTATTACACATTCAATTTTTACCAACTTCCAATGAAATATTAATTGTTTGTAAGCTTCATAGATTATATATCCATTCTTAAAAAGAGTTTATAATAGTAGTAGTTCATTTTTAAACTTACTTTATTTATCCCTGTTTTTCATAATCTAAATAGAGGATCTTAAACTCAGAGAGTTTAAGGGGATTTATTATTACATTTTAAAGGGAGAGAGTTTTAGACCTAGTAAGAAGTTTGTGAGTATAATGAGGCAACCAAGAGCCTTGTTGAATCTTGGTGATATAGTTGGAAATCTCAAGGATTCTTAGGGATTGGACATAGACTCAAGTGGTAGGAGTTGAAGCAGAATAAATCATTTGTGCAAGCTCTTCTATTTTATCTCCTATATTTGGCGATATCGTTCCTACACTTCTCTCTTTATTTCTACAAATTTGCTTTAATTTTTAATTAACTCAATTCACTCCCCTCTTGGGGTCAGTTACAGAACCAGAGTGACAAACTACTATAAGCGGTGATATGTGTGTATTTAACAGGTTAAATACCATGTTTCCTATATGAAAACATGAATCTAACTTTCCAATTAATTGTGAACAAACTGAAAATCAGGAAATGAGAATAGCAAACGACTAGAAGTGGTAATATGTTTTACAAGTTATATTTTCAATTTTTTTTCCCTTTACAAGTTAACAAATCTCACTTGTATATGGATGTTTTAATCGTTGTAAAGTCAAGGTATATGTGAGAAGTAAATCACTAGAAGTAATTATATGTTTAAAAAGTTATTTCCCCACCTTTTCTTTTACAAATTAAGTAATTAACGAATCTCATTTGTACATTTGTTTTGATTGTTGCAAATAAGGGTTTGTGAGTAGCAAACCATTAGCAAAAGTAGCATGTTCGACCGATTCATGTCTAGATGGCTGTAAATCATGGAATGAGAATATCAAATATCTAGGCCAATTCACTAAATGACCTTTAATCCTCATTTCGTATTTCCAATTTTTTTGGTTACTACTTAAATTTATTTCATTTTTTGTCCATTAACATCATTCCCCATATTATCCTAATTGTTGGTTCAATTTATGCATGGCGAAAAGGAACACTAGAATGGTTTTAATTGTTGAATATTTAGATATATGTATGATATTAACAAATACATTATTAAAACAAATATAAAAGAGGTGAAAAATACAAAGCGAACCATTACATCCACAGCACAAAGATATTCATCATTCATCAACCTGTTTCTCCAAGAACATCACAGAGCTTCCCATTGCTTTCTGGGAAACGATAGAAATGAATACTAATTAATAATACAGTTAGTATTTACTAATTCACCACACACTGTGCTTTCTCATTGTGAAACACAAAGCAAGCAAGCAACAACATTGGATTTTCAGTATTTGAAACTTCTATTTTTCATTGCATTTTTTAGTACTCCAGTTTTGGCTGAAGAAGCTGGATTTATGGCCTTTCGTATCTTGAAAACGTTCCATGCAGTGTTTGCCGCATGCCCTGCGGTCGCCAACACGTGCTCAGTAGCCTCTCCTGCATCCTCTCCAAACCTGTTCATCAAGGATTCAGAACCAAGTCATATAATACAGCATAAAACATGTGAATGCAATCGAGACACTTCATTTTTTTCCTTTTCAACAAAAGTCTACGTGAGTTGACTTTCTAGTCGCCAGAATATTAGGAGGTGTCGCTGTTTTAAAAGTGTTTATAGAAACACTTATAATCTATCATCAAATTCTTGCGTGAAGAATAGCATTGGGTTAGCCTTCTTTATTCCAATCAGAAAACTTAGTTTCTTCCTCTTACTTTTGTTTTGGTAGATCATAAGTCTACTTATAGGTAAACGTATATAGATTTTGCTGGATTTAGGCTTGGTTCGGATAGATAGAAAAGTAGGAAGAAGCTAGGGAGGAGAGAAAATAAGAAAGAGAAATTTCCAAAAATAATAAATTTTTGTATTATTTTTAAGAATTTTCTCTTTTAGTTTTTCTTATTCTTCTCTCTATCCAAACGAATGGTTAGAATATGGGTAATATATATATATATATATATATATATAAAGAACTATGGGTGTTTAGTCATGTGGAAGCCTCATAGGTAGCTCTTGATATAGTTGTATCGAAATATTGAAGGGTTTTGGTACCCTCATGTTATGTCTCGTTGATTAATTTAGTTTCGGCTTTGCCCCATTTTTCATTAAAAAAAAAAATGTATAAAGAAGTTCCATATAATAGTGTCAAAATTTCTCTGACTCTGAACTAGGAAGACTGAACCACTTCAAACCCAACCCAAATGGTTTGATAATATCCTTGCATTACCAAATTGAACCAAGACCCAAGCTTTGACCGAAATAGACCTAATTGTAACTGGTTTCATCAGAATTTGATATATATCAAATTCATCAGACTATCATTTAAGCCTTTTCTTGTTCATACAATTACATATCAGCTTTGTTTTGTTAAGCTCGGGGAGCATCTCAAAAAGGAGAAAACATAGCTCGATAGCCCAATGATTCCAAGAGGATAGATACAAGTGAGTTTAACATCATATCTTAACTCAAAATCTTAAAGCGACATAGATTTTATAAGTTTTTTTCACTTAGATACCTCTATTCCAACCCAACTTCATCCGATGCAATATTTTTTTTCTACAACAAGTCAAGTGAACTCACACTTGATACCCCTAACATGTTTTGTGCTCCAAGGATGACCCTAAAAGATTTGTTTTATATGATTTCTACATATATATATATATATATATATATTGTTTAAGCAATTTCACGGGTTTAAGTACCTATTAGTGACTGATCTGGTTACAGCTTGGGAGGTTGCAACAAATGTCTGCTTCTCAGCAGCCTCAGCTGCATCAAGAACCTTGTCTGTGACATGGGAAAGAATATTGAGATTACAAAACAGAACGTTAAAAAGTTCGATTAATAAGTCGTAAATTATATTTAGAACAAACTAAACAATAAATGTTGAATTGATCAAACTTGGTTTTTGATAAATAATGAGATTATTGACTTACTGACGGCATCAAGGGAAGCCAAGAGCACTTCTCCAGGAAGCATCCTCAAGAATGCCTGCCCTGATTTGGATCTCACCACTGGTCCCATCACTGATCCACTCACTATTCCAACTCCATTAAGCAATGATTTGCTTAACTTCTCCGTCATCTTCGACACATTCCTCGCCCTACGTTGAAAACACACATATTCACATTCATTCACATGTTGATCAAGTTCGTGACCTATATATATATATATATAGATATTCTATGTATGTATCAACCACTTTTGGATACCGTTTCAGGTTTTTGTTCATTTGGTTCCTGTTTGTGGAACCAGAACTACTGTAGCCGCCGCTTTCTCTGCGCATGACACCATTTTTCTCTTCAGCACTTCTCACAATTGTTTCTCCTCCTTTCTGGATCTGCTTTTCCCAACTAAGTTTAGATCAAAGTTTAATATATTTACTATAACCCAGATATGGAGCCTAGAATTTAGGTTGTGCTACGGGGCAGCAAAGGAACATTGTCAAATATTAAGGTAATTAATAGATATGTACAGTGTTTATGGAAGAAAAAAAAAAAAAACTCTTTGTAGCCAGGGGAAGTATACTTTAACTCACTGCTTAAATTTGTCTTTCTGCTTTTTTGCCTTTTTGACTTCTTTTACTTTTGGTGTGTTTGTATTTCAAATGGCAAAAATTGATTATAGAAAAAAAAAAATGATTAACAAAACGTGATTATATTTGAATAATATTTTTTAAAATTGATTTTGATAATTGATGATATTTATAAAGTTGAGGGAAATGGAAAATGCTCACACACTGATAATTGATTTTCAAATGGAGAAAAAAACAAAACTTATACCAAATGAAGTTAAAAAAGGCATTATGTTTGAGAAAATTGAATTGGACCCAGAATTTATTCTGCATATGTATCCAAACAGACCTATGCTCAATGTAAGATGAGTTGAGGAGAGTCCTGACTAATTTAGATCAAGTAATGACGAAATGGAAGCTTTATTATTAATGCATTCCTAAAGCTTAAATTCAAAACTTCTGATTAAACTGGTATGATAAGTTGAACCAAGCATTCGATAACTAGTCTGAGTAGATACTTTTTTTAGACAGTGATACTACATGGTTATAAGATCCCAAGATTTTTATATATAGTAAAAAAAGGGCTTTTAAGTAGTATAATAAACTAAATTAAAGAAGCGAACCTGGTTGGTGTAGGCATTGCTACACATGAAGATACCTCTGACAATCTGACCAGTACCTCCGGCGATGGCCTTAGCCAGAAAATGATTATAATCATCAACCTTGGGAGCGAACTCCTTCCAATCAAGATCATTCTTTCTACTGCTCGATTTCAAACCAGTGAAGCAAGCATGATCCTTCAAGAACGAGTCCAGAAACCCCAAGCTTCCAAGGCTCTGTTCTGAGAAGGTGACGCCATAGCTGAGAGGTTCGCCATCTTTCACGGCCAACGAGAAGAGATAATTCAGAGCAGTGAGCTTCACCACCGGCTCGTCCTTCGTCAACGGCCATTGAAGGTCGCCGCCGCCGACTCTGACGACTGTGGCTAGAGACTCGTTATCGTCGACGATTCTGACGATCTCGAAGTGGCCCTGTGCCAGTTCGAGAGCTTCGCCATCGTCCATGAGATGAACTCTGCATCCTGGGATTTGGAACAGAATCTCTTGTCTGAGATTTCTTGGTGGTGGCGGCGCTGATGAGTATGCTTGGAACGAGGTTTCCATGGGAGGCTGAGTTCTTGAGCCGCGAAAACAGCAACCCATCTGATCTCTCTGTTTGTGTTTGCTCCTGCTGGGGACCGCGAGCTTTGGAATATTAATGAAAAGCAAGCAACATGAAAAGGCGTCATGTCTACACGGAAAAAATGCAAGTTTTATAATTTAAACTTTTTTCAGTTATCCATTTGTATCAATAATTTAATTTTTATTAATTTAATTGTTTAAATTTAGCTTAGTTATTGATTTGGTTTTTATTAACTGAAAAAAAAAAGCTAATATTTTTATCTGTCATGAATAATAAAATATTGATATGAGATCATATAAATTAATAAAAATAAATATTTTTTATTTTTTTTGAAAGAATTACATTGAAATCCTACATAAAAAAATTAATTATTATAAGGTATATTGACAACTAAATTAAAATCATTAACAATTACATTCAAATTTCATGTAAAAAAATTAATTACTACAAAGGTCATTAACATTAGTTCAGCTGTCAATAAATTTTGTAATAATTAATTTTTTTATATGAGACTTTAATATAATTTTCTTTATGTTTTTTTTGTTAGAAAAAATTTAGATGAGTTGTGTCTTAAGACTAGCCAGGATATGCTTGCAAAGCTCAGAGAATGTTTTCAAAAACTACTTATAGATCACCTATTAATAAAATTCTCATATTAATAATAAGATTTCAATCCATGATTTAATAGAATATAGTCAAATCTTTACAAATGAACCAATCTGTTTTAGTAGAAGTATAATTATTTAGGTAGGAAAAAAAAACTCAATTTTTTTTTTCAAACAAGAACAAAATATGGCATAAGAGACTAGATAGGTAAAAATTAAATTAATTTGTAGACAAATTTGTTTTTTATATAGGTCATGTAAATGTTACATATTAAATTAATGTAAGTGTCCATTTATGTTTCAAATTAAAACATAAAATATTAATGTAACAATATAATTAGACGTGATTAAACTAATAACTAAAAACTCAAAGAGGAAAATTGTCAAAAAAAATCCCTTCTAGGGTGTGAAATTGTTTTGAGAGATTAAGACTAATTTAGCAACTAAATGTACACGTAGTCTATCACCTTATACTTTAAGCCTATCATCTTGCACACATGAAAATACAACATATTATCCTAAAAGTGGCCATCTATAAAAAATAACAACAAAATTTTTATGCGAAAAGCATATAAATTACATGGTGTTTTTGAAGGCTAATATATAATTTTATTATGTAAGGTGATAGATTTGAAATGTAAAACGGTAGATTTGGTGTATAGAGTTCATGGTGATAGATGTCAAGTGCAACATAATATGCCTAATATGTATTTAGTCTTTAAATTGATATGGGTCCAAACAATTTCTTGCCAAGAAAAAATTTAAGTTGTGTTTGGATCGGTAGATTTAAGTTAGGAATTTAAATTTAAAATCTCATATTTGAAATCTTATATTTGAAATTCATAGATTCTAAATTCTTTATTTAGATGATATAAAAAATTTTAAATTACAATATTAAAATCCTTTGTTTAGATGACTCTATATTTGAATTAAAAAAAAAAAACTCAAAAGATAGGTCAAACTTGACGATTCGAATGGCCAACTTATAAAATCAGACAAACAAAGCTGATTGGGCTTGTGGCATTGGGGATGATCGGGAGGGACCTCCAACTTCCATCAAGATTGGACCATTGCGACGATGGGGATAGGACGGCCAACTCCCATCGAGACCAGACGACCAACTTCTACTGGGACAAGATTGACGGATACAACGAGGATGGGACGACCAACTACCACTAAGACCGGACCAACGACGATGATAAGTACCAACAGCGATGATCGGGACCGGGTGATCGACTTCCATCAAGACCAAACCAATAGCTATAATGATGATTGGACAATCGACATTAACTAGAACCGGACCAATAGCAATGACGAGGATTGGATGTTTGACTTCCATTGGAACTGGATCGATTCTGATGACAAGTATCGCACGGTTGACTTCCACTGGAATCGGATCGATGCTGATGACGGGGACCGCATGGCCAACTTCCATAGAGATCGGACCAAATTACAAAAGTGGTTCGGTTCAATTACCGTTGGCAGGTTAATCAAGCCTTTATGCATTTTGGTCAAATTATAAAAGAACTTGATTTAGGATTTGAAATAATAAAAATTTAGAAAAGATTTCAAATTATAAAGAGATTAAAGGAAAATTTGGATTTGAATTTAGGTCAAATTTAAATCCATACATTTTTAATTATTTAAATAATAAATTTAACTTAAATTTAAATTTAAATTTAAATTCAAGTATATCTAAATATAACATTATGGCAATTTTCCCAAATGAAAATTTAGTTATGCTTTTCTATTCTTTTCTTTTGTTCGCTTTATCCCATTCCCGCGAACCAGTGATATACATTTAAAAGGTGATGTGACTTTCGGTTTCGGTGGAATATCTAATATCTTGGCAAAAATTAAAAGGTGTTTTTTTTGGGAAAGCGTGCAAGTGTAATTCGGTAGACAACGTGTATTAGCGTGAAACCAAGACTTTCTGTTCTTTTTGATGGCCTGTGATGATTTTCCGGAGACATTTTCTCTGTTCATTTGAAATTGTGTGTTGGCACAGTGAAATCTGTACTGGTGTCAGAGATACCTTGCGCGATGTTCTTATGGGTGTTATTTAATGCCACTCGGTAGCGTGATCCTTGTGAAGTCGAAGATTTTTGCAGAATCTAGTTCTAATTCTTTCCGTTCTTTCCACAGTTCCTCAATGTTGCTATGGCATGATGCTCTTAGCTGGATCGTCTTTTTTTTTTCCCCCTTCTCAAGAATACTTTAGTTCTAGCGTAGGAGAAGGATTAAGAATCATATTGCGCACAAAAAAGGGGCCCATGGCTCTTGAGTTTCATTAAAACGAAGTTCGATTTGAGCTTGGCACAAATAGTGAAGACATGTCCAATCGAGAATAATGCATTGTTATCTCTAAGAAGTCTAGCTTTAATTACCTATCAATATACTAATAAAGAGTAGTCCAATGCTCCAATTTATAAAAATTTGACAGATAACTCATAAACACCAATGTAAAAACTCTGGTAGTGGGCGATTGATTTGTGAGTAAATGCGTAGGTATTTATTGAGTCTGGAGACACACTTTGACCTTGATTAATCTCGGAATCTAATTTACATAATTTTTTTTAATAAAAATTCTATCAATTAACATTTAACTTGAGTTTTAGGATATGAGTAGCCCTTTGAAATTGATGAAGTCTATGAGTTGGTTTAGATATTTGCTAAAAAAAATTACTAATAAAAATATTAATTAATTGTGATTTATTTTGAAAATAATTAATTATATTATATAATTATGTTTAAATGTTATCTTTTAAAATTGAAAATTACTACTATAAAAATATGAATTAGAGATGGCATTTAGCGAGGACCTCTCTAAAATGCCAAATTAGATATGAAATTATCAATGAATATTAATTTCAAAGCGTGACTTAAAAATTAGGGAAGAATTTCATTTAAAGATCGTGGAAAGAAGATATCTTCAGGTGGCTTCCAAAAGATTGCAAAATTTCAGTTCAATCTTTCAGGACTAAACTGAAAATAAGTTTGATGAGAAAAAGACAAAACTGCCCTAAGTGCAAATACTAAACAAATGAGCTGCTAATGATAAAAGGAAGAAATGCCTGCGAAATGGAAAACGTGTGCATGTAGTTCTGTATTTCTCAATCTTCACCTTTGAGAGTAGCGGTTGCTAACATTTATCACCCACAAGTCCATGAGATTCATTCCCCACCTCCTGTTTGATTATGCGTTCTCTACGTAATGTGATTCTTCCTTCTCCATGTGATATGATTAGAAACAAAACAGGAGCGGCGTCAACCAGGGAATATTTTAGAGGACAGCTTGGCAGCAATCAATCATACGGAGGTAAAATACTTTCATTTGTAGTAATCAGAGGCACCTTCTGTTAAATGCATATGTTATGGGTATGGGTATGGGTTTAGTATGGGGAATGAGCATAGGATGAATCAATCGATTTGCTTGAAAGAGTTAGTGCTTTTAGTTGATGAAAAGTGTCAACATCAAAATTTGGAAATACAAAGCTGTTAGGTATTGAAATTTCTATGATTGTATGATGAGTTGTGAAAAGCTTTATGTTATGTCATTAATTTTGCAATTCCTATTGTAAAGTTATCAATTCGTCTAGTTTTGATAAAGTAATTGAAGTTAACATTTTATTGACACACATGTTGGGATTACTTATGGCTTTGAGTTCGGTAAAGCAATTATTTTGCATCTTCCATGAAGGGGGTGAATTTGTCAAGAATTTGGAGGGAAATACAAGATATGAGAGTGGGATTATAAGTAAAAGACTGATAAGACAAGGGATGAATTATGAAGAATTGAAAAGTATGATCTTAACATATGTGTGGTTTGAAAGTAGTGGCAGTATCATAAAGAACATAGCAAGTTATGATACAAGCATACTATTAGATCTCATAGATGATAAAGGAGTAGCATAGTTAATTGAGTTGAATGATAAAAGTGGTCATGTCTATGTTAGCAAGGGTGCAAAAGAGTCCAAACAACCATCACACTTGGATTGCCAACAAATGTAAGTTCACTTATATTTACCCTTGATTGTAAGCCTAATACAAGTTGATAAATGTCTAATATGACTTGTAAATTTCAGGTTAGACCATATGGTATCACCTTCAGATAGAAGCTCACTTTCTCCACTAATATGGGAGTTTGACACAGAAAGCTTCAATATACCTTCTCTTATTCAAAGCATGAGTCTAGTGTCAACTGCACAAAGTTTAGCCATTGAAAGTCTCCCTACGCCTTTACTTGAGATGAATGGTTCAAAGTGGAAGGATGTGTTAATGAGTGTTGGGCAAACATTTCCTTATGCTATGGCATTTACACAAGCTTTATACAAATACAGTATGGCACATAAGTTTGTGAATCAGTTTGTGAAGAATGATGAAAAGAAGATTATTGCATGTTGTGTGGTTGAAGGTTGTCCTTGGAATATTGGAGTATATGAAGTTAGTAAAAGTTCATTCCTTGCTATTAAAAAGTTTGAGAAAGAACACATGCACACTGCGCAAGACAACCTAGTAGTACCCCACAAGAAGAGATACAAACTAACATCTTGTATCATAATTGATGACTTAAGGTCTACCATAGACAAGTCTACAAATGACATAAGGCAAGATCTGAAAAGAGAGTATGGTGTTAGCATTACATATCAACAAGGATATAGGGCTAAAAAGAGAGCAATGGTAGACATCCATGGTCTTCTAGAGGAATCTTACATGCTAATCCCGTGGCTATGTAAAAGGTTGCAAGAAAGTGATCCTAACATTGTTGCAAAATGGGTTGCATCACCAATGAATAGATTTGAGTGACTATTTATAGCTTATGGATGTTGTGTAAAAGGGTTCTTGGAAGGTGCTCGACCTATAATCTATATAGATGACTGTCATTTGAGTGGTCCCTACAAAAGGACTTTATTGGGAGCACAAGCATATGATGTGATCAATAATTTATTTCCTCTAGCTTATGCCGTTGCTGGTAGGGAAACTTTTGATGATTAGGTATGGTTCTTGTCTAAGATCAAGGAGATTACAAGAGATCTTGATTTAACAATTGTGTCTGATAGACATAGCGCAATTATAGTTGCTGTCAAAGCTATTTTTGGGGGCAAAAGATATGGTTTTTGTTACCGGCATGTAAAGGAGAACTATAGTTTTGAGTTCTTAAAAATCACTCTAGGAAAGAGAAGGAACAGCAATGAAACTAAGGAGACTACATTAAAATTGCTAGATTCAATAGCCTATACAAGACTAGATGTAGCTTTCAATGAGACTATGAGAAATTTGATGTCATTTTGTCCATAGTTGGGATAATGATTAGAAAGCCATAGGGGTATTGATCGCTGGGCACTTAATATGTTTCCTCATAGGAGATAGGATAACATTACCACCAATCTTGCATAATCATTTAATGTATGGTTGGTGAGTGAAAGAAAGTATAACATTCCTATCCTGATTCATGAACACAGGGAGAAGTTAGCTCTAAAGTTATATAAAAGTAAGTTGGGCATGGCAAATTGGAAATATTGCGTAGGTCCCAATGTGGAGTCAAAATTATTGGCACATATTGCTAGAGCTGAAAGAATGCCTACACAACATTATGGCTCGAACACTTTTAGAGTCTTGATTCCATGAGGAGATGTCCGTGTGAATCTTACCCTATGTGAATGCTCATGCAAGGCTTGGCAGATGTATGGGTTGCCATGTCCACATGCATGTGCGGCAACAAAGCATATACATGGGAATTTATATTCTTATGTTGAGAAATGCTATCTACTTAGTTGTCAACAAAAAAATATACTATCACAATATGATTCTTGTTGAAACTCATGACATTCCTAGGTCAGATATTCTAAGATTTCAGGATTATGCATCTACTGTATTGCTACAACCACTTAGGACTTGTAGACCTCCAAGAAGGCCAAGAAGCAGAAGGATAGAGTGACAATTCTAGCATAAGAAGGTATATCATTGCAAGAATCCCAATCTTAGCTAAACTGTTGATTAACCATTTATTTTTTAGTTGTATATATAGCTGTTGTTATTTTGTATATGAACTGAAGTTAGATTTTTTGTTCTTTCCAGTGAAAGCAGCTGTTGTGTATATTTATACAACCCATTTGATTTTTTGCTATAATGGGTTGGTATCTTATGAATATATCTTCTATATATAATTTCATGAAGGTATTTATGGCATACTATCATAAGTACCAGCCTGAAATTTTTTTATAATCTCTAATATGGTACATGTTAATGAACAAACATCAGTTGTGATTCTCTTAATATTAGTTGTAAATAGCTCTCTCTAATTTCTCCAATACCCCTTGCAAACCTTGTCTGAAACGTACTCGTGTTGATATATTATCATTAATTGCTAATTACACGAGTCCAATTGTAAATGTATTAATGACAGTTATAACTTTGAGGATAATGTCCAAGCATGTTCACGACTTGGCCTAATCTTTTAGATCTTATTCGTGGTAAACGTCAGAACACCACTTGTTAGTCACCCAATGCCACTCATAATTCTCTAATACCCCTTGCAAACCTTGTCTAAAACGTACTCGCATTGACATGTTATCACCAGTTGTTAATTGCATGAGTCCAATTATAAATGTATTAATGACAGTTGTAACTTTGAGGACAATGACCAAGCATGTTCACGACTTAGCCTAATGTTTCAAATCTCGTTCATTGAAGACGTCAGAACACCACTTGTTAGTCGCCCAATGCTACTCATTAATTCTCCAATACGCCTTGCAAACCTCGTCTAAAATGTACCAGTGTTGACATGTTATCACCAGTTGTTAATTGCGTGAGTCCAATTGTAAATGCATTAATGACAGTTGTAACTTTGAGGATAATGTCCAAGCATGTTCACGACTTGGCTTAATCTTTTAGATCTCATTTGTGGGAGATGTCGGAACACTACTTGTTAGTTGCCCAATGCCACTTGTTAATTCTCCAATACCCCTTACAAATCTCATCTAAAAAGTACCCGTGTTGATATGTTATCATCAGTTGTTAATTGTGTGAGTCTAATTGTAAATGTAGTAATGATTGTATCACTTTGAGGATAATGACCAAGCATGTTCACGACTTGGCCTAATCTTTCAGATCTCATTCGTGGGAGACGTCAGAACACCACTTGTTAGTCGCCCAATGCCACTCATTAATTCTCCAATATCCCTTGCAAACCTTATCTAAAATGTATCCGTGTTGACATGTTATCACCAGTTGTTAATTGTGTGAGTCTAATTGTAAATGTAGTAATGATTGTATCACTTTGAGGATAATGACCAAGCATGTTCACGACTTGGCCTAATCTTTCAGATCTCATTCGTGGGAGACGTCAGAACACCACTTGTTAGTCGCCCAATGCCACTCATTAATTCTCCAATATCCCTTGCAAACCTTATCTAAAATGTATCCGTGTTGACATGTTATCACCAGTTGTTAATTGTTTGAGTCCAATTGTAAATGTATTAATGACAGTTGTCACTTTGAGGATAATGACCAAGCATGTTCACGACTTAGCCTAATCATTCAGATCTCGTTCGTGGGAGACGTTAGAACACCACTTGTTAGTCGCCCAATGCCACTGATTAATTCTCCAATACCCCTTGCAAACCTCATCTAAAATGTACCCGTGTTGATATGTTATCACCAGTTGTTAATTGCACGAGTCCAATTGTAAATGTATTAATGACAGTTGTAACTTTGAGGACAATGTCCAAGCATATTCACGACTTGGCTTAATCTTTTAGATCTCGTTCGTGGGAGATGTCAAATCACTACTTGTTAGTTACCCAGTCCCACTCGTTAATTTTCCAAAACCCCTTGCAAACTATAAACTTGTTATTTGTTAAACTCTACTTGTTACTTGACTAATAACACTGGTTAATACATGAATAGTAATCGATCATAAATGTCATGTTAATTCCATAATACCATGACATGATTGCAAATTTCAATACTCCACCTAAAATACATTTCATAATGTGTACATATGTATTGAAACTAAACTTGATTGCAAAAGAGCAATTACAATTGTTAAAAGATTACAAGTCACAATGACATGAAAGATCTTGAATAAGATCATTGCCTTTTGTTTTGGGGTGGCTTGACACTTGAAATGAGTAAATGGGCTTCTATTGATTTTGTGTTACATGGATGGTCCACAAGCTACTAAAATAAGTCAACTCTTAAGGAAGCTAACTCATTCTACAAAACATTTATGAACAAGGTTAATACATTTCCAACTTCACTTGCAATAAGTTTAATAATATAATATTCAAATACATCCTTGAAGTTGTACTTATATATATTTAGGAATTATATAGGTTGGCTAGTCTTTATGCTCTTTGTTAGACCAATATTTCAACAATGTTATGACATGAAGGCCGTATTCATGTCTACATTGTGTAATTTGAAAACAAGATAACGTTAAGATGGTAGACTAATTAATAACAATTTAACATTTAAACCATAAACTTACAAGGTTTCTTGTTTATGAACTGACCCAATTACGACCTTGCAGTTGGGTCATTCTCAAATAGCTTTAGCTTAACCATTGTCAATATCTAAACAAAATTGTCCTTTTGCACTATAAAATTTATCAGCGTGAGTTCAATAAAATTTCATGCCACAAATGTATTAACACATTTGATCTTACACAGCCTTTAGCTATTTTGCTTTTTCCATGAGTCACCGGATCTTTGGTTGCCTTTTTCACTTTCTTTCCTTTCTTGTCAATCTTGCCTTCCTCATTGCCTATCATTGAGTCCAACATATAAAATTTTAGAGTGCTTGGTTCCATCACAAAACAAAACCAGTGGTTAGCAAAAATCACTGGTGTAAATATGTACTCACACTCTCCTATGTTGTAACCTATGTACTTTGGCATAATCTACTTCAAGTTACTATCCAAATTCTAATGTCTTGGATTGCAAACCATTTGGTCCTACAATAATGCATGATGTCAAAAGATGCTTTTGTCAAACAAAATCCATCTAGATAAAGTAAAAACACTATATTTCATTATGAACTCAGTATCAAATATATGCTGCTTCACCCCTGAAGCATGTTCCTTTTGCTCGCCAATTAGGGTCTTGCAAGTTATGGACATAATCTATATAACCAAACAGCATGTTACTTGCACATTAAAGAAATTAAACCATGCCTTAACATAAAAGACCCTACTAACCCAATTACTAATCCATTGGCTAGGACCAAAATGATGGAGTTCATTATATGTTAGATGATATCTAAACATGTCTACTAAGATTCTATATGAGACACATAACAAATAAA
Source organism: Prosopis cineraria (assembly GCF_029017545.1). Classification (NCBI taxonomy): domain Eukaryota; kingdom Viridiplantae; phylum Streptophyta; class Magnoliopsida; order Fabales; family Fabaceae; genus Prosopis; species Prosopis cineraria. Next base: position 16,436,802 of record NW_026555345.1, on the reverse strand, counting down.
AAGTATTTAAATTATTGTACTTAATAGGGAAGTACTTTAATTGGTAAAGTGATCGGACTTACTTTTTACCATCCTTTTTTCCATACCATTGTGAGCACATAAAATATATAAGTTCCTTCTCACTAGCTTTCCTTTTTCAAGGATAGGTAACCAACCATGGAGATTTGATGTGAGGGTTTCTCTCTCTCTATGATCTCCTCACTGCCATAGGTTTTTTCCTTTTCACACCCTCTTCCTTTCCCTGAACTTCTTCCTCCTCCTTATCATCCTCTTCCTTATCATCTTTGTCCTTATTATTGTCTTCTTCCTTCCCACTCTCCTTCTCTTCCTTATCTTCTTTGTTCTCCTCCTCTACCTCCTCCTTATTATCCTCTTCCTTATCCTCTTCTTTGTCCTTATCATTATCTTCTTCCTTCTCACTCTCCTTCTCTTCCTTATCTTCCTCTTCTTCTTCACTCTCATTACTCTGTTCTTTATTCTCCTTCTCCTCTTCTTCTTTATCATTGTCTTCTTCATTCTTGTTCTCCCCTTCTTGCTTATCTTCTTTGTCATCGTCACCCTCTTCTTCATTTGCATTGTCCTCCTCATTATCCTCTTTCTCCTTATACTTCTCCTCCTTTTCGTCCTCCTCTTCCTCCTTCTCTTCTTCGTGGTTGTCATCTTCCTTTTCTTCTTACCTAATCCTTTGAGGTTGATACTTCATCAGCTCCTTGCCAATATAATTCACAATAAAAGTTGTCATCTTAATATATAAATCTTTCAAGTCTTGCCAATATAATCCACAGACACGTGTTATAGATTTGACAACTAAAGTAAGCAAATTAATAACTATCATTACATAATTAACAAGTGGTATAACTCAAATGTTTTTTCCACTTGATCATGAAAGGATAATACTAAAACATTGATCATTAAAGAACTCTTTTGACTAGTGGCAGGGGAATACAAAATCCCATGGTTGCTCTTCCTCTCCAAGTTCACCATTTCACTTAATCTCTCTTCATTCTAATGCTGAAGTGCATCAGTGGGTGGTGGGACACCTTTACTTAAAGTGAAATTTTGAAGAAAACATATCTGCAACATAATTAAAAACTAATATTACTATTATAACAACTACTATAATTGATATAACAATTAAAATAACTACATACATACTAGTAACAATAGCACACAGCCTCCAACATTTTTGCTTCTATGCAGCTTTCATTTCCTCATAACCTCCTTGTACTATTGTATTTCTATGGATAGCTTGTTCAACACAAGGCAAACTATCTCTATGCATTGTTTGTGCATGCCATGACCTTCAACATCCTCTCACTTACACTAGGATAGGCAGTTAGGCAAAGAAGAGTTTCCAACGTGTACAACACAAATAGAAACTCAAAATCATTACTATTTTTTCCCTCTACAATTTTCTCTTTCAATTGGGTGTATGATAATGGAGTGTATTCTTTCTTTAGCTCATCAACAATATCCTTCTCTACCTCTATTGTCACCTTAGCCCCTTCATCAGGTATGCCAAATAGCTTCCCAACATTTACACTTGTCAACTTAATTGACTTCCCTTTAATAGTCATTTTCTATGTTGGAAGACCATAAGTACTCATTAGCTCGGCACATAGCTCTTAAGGAATTTTCTTACAACTAATGTCAAGTAATCTCCCAAAACTAATTTTGTTAACCTTCCTTTTCAACTTCTTGTTTGCTTTCACAAAATCAGCCACTTCTTTGAATTTGCTCAGAGAACATCTCATGTTGAAATGGTGGAACATATTTTTTTGCTTTCCCTTCAACCATTGCCACTTGTCTGTACTACTCCTTCTCCTCAGCACTAAGCTTTTTCGAAGCTTCTGCAACATGTTTTGTAGTGCCTTTAAAAGTGTGGAACTTTCCTTTATTTTTTTCACGAAATTCTTTTCTAAATATTCTAAACCCAGTGATCTGTTGTTTGGAACGCTTCTTTTTACCTTTCTCATCCACCATTTTTTAATATCCCTGAAAAAATTTACACTTATGTTATTTTTAACATTTGACTTGTAAATTCACTATCTTTACTTGTTATCAACTTTCACACACACTTTACAAACCATTTTACTTGTAAACCAAGAGATATTTCATCCAACATCACTTGTAAATCTCTCATACAAGACTTTTAAATTCTGAAGCTTTACTTAGTATCAAGCTTCACAAAACTTAAGACTAACAGATGCTTCATTCAATATCACTTGTTAGCATCCTGTATAACACATGTAAATTGCCTAAGTTTACTTATTATTGACCTTCATACAATTTACAACCAACACTCATTTAATTATTAAGCATCACTTGTTAATCTCCATTATGACACTTGTAAATTCCATAGATTTACTTGTTATCAAGCTTCATAAAATTTACAACCAACAGATATTTCATTCAATATCACATGTTAGCATCCTACATAACACAAGTAAATTGCCTATGTTTCCTTGTTATTGACCTTCATATAATTTACAGCTAGAAAATTTTTCTTTCAGTATCACTTGTTAATTTCGTATATCAGTCTTGTTAATTTCCAATATTTACTTGTCATTTTTCTTTCTTTCATTTATAAACCAACAACCCCACATATATGTTGTTCAGATACTATGAATAACTAGTAAATTATCTAACAACAATTGCAAATCACTAGACTAACTTCATTTTTTTAACATCATATTCCATTTTCAAAACATAAATCATGTGGGAAAGTAAGGGTAAAAAATTAACACACCCAACAACTAGAAAAGTCTTTACACTAAATGGTGACCAAAGTTACTATCAAAAGGAAGAGGGATACCGGTGACTGAGTGTATTTGGAAAAGAGAATACTTTGCTTTCTCGCTTGTGTATACGCCATCGACGGTAAAACACGAAATCCCTCAAGACAGGAGTGACAATGTTAGTAGAAATTTAGCTGAAGATAAGGATGCAGACCAAAAAGTCTCAACCTTGATGAAGACAAATAGAGAGAAGTTGAAGCTGGCGCTTCTTTCTTCAAAAAAAGGTCTTCGTCGTTCTTTCGCTGTCACTTGAAAACTAAACTCGTTTGTTTAGTATTTGCATTGAGGGTAGTTTCATCTTTTCCTCATCAAACTTATTTTTAGTTCAATCCTAGGAGGCTGAACTAAAATTTTACAATCTTTTGAGAGCCACCTAAAGATATCTTCCTTCCACGGTCCTTAAATGAAATTCTCCCTAAAATTAACAAGAAAAAATAGCAAGAAATTGTCAGTTCTTCTATAAAAACAATAATTAGTGAGGAAAATGATGATATACTTATCTAAAAAGGACTTTTACAGATATAGCCCATGTTACAGATAAACCAAACAAATAGCCCAACATTTATTATATTTTGTATTATAGCCAGTTTATTATATTTGTCAACGATATACCTTTGTTTATCAATAATAAACCCCTTATAAATTTCAAAATTTCAATGATAAAGCTCTTGTATATAACTGACAAACCCTTTGTATATCAATGTGAACCTGCTGTATTTCTAAATTTTCAAAAATTTAGTCCATATTTTCTAAATATAAGATTTTTTTTACCAGTAGGCCAATTTATCCTATCTAAAATGAGAAAATTAGTGCGGGATTTTATATTCATCTATAAAATATGATAATTAGAGAGGAAATTAGCAATGTATTTTTGTACCTCTCTAAGAATAATAATGAGTGAGGAATTTTAATGTCTCCTTAAAATGATATAATTAGCGATAAAATTAACAACACATTTTAATACCTCTCTATAAAATATTATTAACAAGAAAAATAGTGAGACATGTTTGTGCTTCTCTAAAATAAGAAAATTATTGAAATGTTAAAATTGAAAAAGTTTGGATGATTTTAATCAAAATCAATTTTAGAGATATAAATTACAAAAAGGACATATATTTTATAATTTAAACATTGTTAAAGCTGCACAAGATTGATATTATGTTTTATCTATTTAACAAATAAAATATAGAATGAAAAAAAAGTCACAAAGTTTAGAATTTTTTATAATTAAGTCCCCGACAATTTTTTTTTGAAAATACGTTGCAAATATTGATTGAAATAGTTGAAAACAAAAACCTTAATTACAAAATGAGAGTTGTATTTAAAATATAAATGCCTTATTTGCAGTTAGAACTGTTGAATTTATTATTATTTGAATTAATATTTACAATTGATTTTTTAGAAAATTTTGTCAAGACCTATCTATTGAACCATATATTTTAATGATTACATAACTAAGAGAAATGGTTTGCTATTTGTGCAAATCAATTATTATAATCCTAAGTGACAAAAGCTCAAGAGCATAAAAAACAAGAGAAGATTTAGTTTAAATAGGTTGTTTGTTTTATCTTCTCTTAGATTCAATGTTAAAAAAAATTGAGAACAAATTTTATACTTTACATGGTAAGAATGTTTCATATTAGAACATGTCATAAACTTAAAAGTCCTAGAACTTCAATATCAAACACTTAAAATGCATTTTGTGTCCATTGTCTAACACACGCTTGTCTTGTAAGGCAAACACACATGTTTCAACCTTCAGCAATGTATTATAAGACTTAATGGATCTAGTCCAAGCTTGTGTTGGAACCAATACATGCTTGTTTTTAGTGTTCAGAAGCCTTGTTCTTCAATAACCTCTAGTAGGCGCTTGTCTTGGAAAAGATGCATGCATGTTTGAATGTCCTAGTGAAAGCAATTGTTCTAAGTTTGACTAAAATTTGCTTGACTTAGTATGAGCATACATTTGATCTAGTACTTACCCAAGAATTAGCTTATATGATCTACTCATGCTTGAGTGCATGGTAACATACATGTGTTCCTTGTGTGATACACACTTGTTTGAGTTTCAACACTTAGAGTTTTCAAGTCTGACTTAGAGAGCATTGAACTTTAACAAGCCAATTCATCTAGAACCTTGAATGAGTTTGGCTCTTATTTTTGTGAAGATTTAGACCATGTTTCTTGTTCTTTTGCATTTGATCCCTCTTCACATTTGGATAGGAGTTTTCTAAGTGTTGAAATAGGTGAAAATGAGGCTCAAACTATGGCTATTCTAGTACAAAATGAAGCAAAATTTGAGAAGCAAGAAAATGACAAGCATACTAGGAATTCTTTAATTAGTTGGCTAAGGAGACTAATAAGGAGGATTAGGACTTAGCCAAGTAAATTCAAGTGAAGAAGATCCCTCCTAACATTTTAGAGCCTCTTTAATTAGATCTTAAGCCATTGCCTTCACATTTGAGAGACTCTTTCTTAAGAGATGGTGATAAACTTTTTATTATTGTCTCTTCTTCTCTTACTCCTATTGAAGAGTCATTATTGCTTGATCCATTATTGCATGATTTTTCTCTTCCCCCTTTTAGTGGAGTTGAGTACTATTTGATGGTTTTACATAATGACTTATATCTCTATAGTCTATCTTGTGCACATGATGTTTTAGATGGAAAAATTGAATTCCTTATTAGAACATTCTCATTTCATTTAGGAAATCTTCAATTTAACTTGTTTTTATCTGATAATGTGCCTTCATGCCAATCTAGTACACCCTACTTATTATATGATGATTTGAGTTTACTAGTCTTTATTGGTTGTGTTAGGTACTTAAATGGTTCATTATCACATTTCCATCACTTAAGTATGATATTTTCTTTAAGGATTGAGAGTAAGGATCATAGTGGAAGTTCTTCTTCTCAACTTGAGGCCCTCCATTACAAAGATTCTCCATAAGATCCTCAAGGTCGTATCTCCTCTTATACTCTTTACTTGGTTGAATTGTTCACAAATCACACATGTGGAGAACTTTTGTATGCTTATATCTTGTACACTTTTTGACATAATAGGAGAACTTCAATAAGGCACATATGTGGTTTACTACTTTGCTTATGAATATGTTTTAGGATGATTATTTTGTAGTCCAAGCATGGGGAAGGTATGACAATTCTCATTAGGTTAAAAAATTAGGAATAAAGTAATAGGATTCTTTTTCTTTCTAGGTTGCATATCATGCATTACATACTTAGTTGCATTACTTCTTTTCACTTTCACTTGCATTCATGTTTGAGCTTACCTTGCCATATCATTAGTTCTGTTTGCATTGAGGACAATGCAAGTTTTAAGTATAGGGAAAGGAATTAGGATTGCATTCATATGCATTTCCATAAGGGTGGTTTTTGGTGAAAATTTTCAAAAATGCTTGAGTTTGATTTCAAAATCAATAAAATGTTTTGTTTTGAAAGTAATTAGGAGGAAAGTCTTAGAAAAGATTGCTTTTTTGAAATGACATGTGAAACCAAAGCTGTTTGACTATAATTAGGGTTGGATTAGATTGTGCATCTATCTCTACATGTGAGAGATAATATAACCTTATTGGAAGAACACCTTGAGCCTTCATGCCTATTCCATTTTTATGAATATTTGGTCTCCTAGAACTTGTCTTTCCCCTTAGTCAAGCTTGTACAAATTGACCTATTTTGCTACCCCTTGAGCCTTCATCTTCCAAAAAAATCCATCTCATTTTCATTTTTCATGATGCATACCTCATCATCCTTAAAGTGACTTAAATGTAATGTATGGTTTTAATGATGAATGCAAGAGTTAAAAACATGAAAGAAATGCATGATGTGTCTTGGCCTTATTATTATTTTATGCACTTTTGTTCATTCTTGATAAATATTTATGTTATATTGCTCATATGTGCTTATTAGATACTTAGGAACCAAGAAGAAGAAAATAGAAAAAAAATGAAAAAAAAATTGAAAGAGAAATACAAAAAAAAAAAAGAGAAAGAAAGAAATAAGTACTTGAAAAGAAAGGAAAAAGAAAAAAAAATCAAAGACAAAAAGTCTTGGAAAAAGAAAGAAAAAGGAAAAGAGGAAACAAAAGAAAGAAGGAATAAAATGGTTTCAAGTATTCATTCATTTTATATTTTGGTTGTATTTTTATGCTATATGTTATGCACTTGAGCATTTACAAATAGAACTTGTGCATTGGTTTCTACTTGAAAGGGATAAATGCATCTACATGAGTCTTAGCTTCATCATCCATATCATTCCACACACTACATACCCTTAAAAGTCCTAATGATTCTAACATGCATGCTCTTTTAAGTAGTAAAGGGGTAAGGGGATTACAAGCCTAAGGTGGGTCATTCTATATGTGGTGATGAGTGAGGGAAAGAAACACTTATCCTTGAGTGTTTATTCTTTCAACTTAGTTGGTGGTTGAATTATTTTTGAAGATTCTTTTGTAGCAAATGTTCTTGGCATAACATTGATTGTTAGAAAGGCATGAAGATACAAGTTTGAAACCTAATCTTCCTTGATCTCTAAATTGATTTTTGGAAAGCTTTTGCTTGGGAGTGCAAAAGTACAAATGTAGGGGGGAATTGACATATTGTATTATTTGCATACATTTAAGATGATATTCTTACATTATTGCATTCTCAAAAGCTTAATTCTTATATACTTAGGCATTTCTAGGCCTTTGGAATCAATTAGTGCTCACTCTTAACCTAAGGGTATTTTGGTTATTTTGACAATTTTTGGGCATTTTTAGGATATTAGCTTAGTTTGTGTCTTTTGTCTTTCTACAATCAATGGAATAAATTTGAGATTTAAATTCATTCTAAATTGCAAAAAGACATCAAAAGATATAAGTCATAGAACGTTTCAAGACAAAGACATTAATACTAGGTTTTCATGTTTTATAATCTAAGAACTTGGAAATGGCATTGTATCTTGAATTTGGCTTTGAATTTTGATTTGAAATTTTGCATACATCATTTAATCATTCTTATGTGTATAATTGAAGATGCAAACAAGGATTTGGAAGAAGATTAAATGGCCAAGAGATTGGATTATAAGACAAACTACAAAAGCAAGAAGATCCTAGAGTGACACGTGTGCTAGTTGATCCTAAGAGCTTCTAATGGCTCTAAGCCTTGAAGATTTTGACCAAGCAGCCATTAAATCATCCTTTCATCATCATTTTAGAAGTGTTAGTTAGTTTTGATCACCTATAATCCACTCCCTTTCACTTATTTTACATCCTCACATGTTAACCAAGTGAGCTGAATGTGATTTACAAAGTGAACACCTCATTAAACATATTGTTTTTGTCACCCACTCCCTCACACATTCTATGCACTTCATAATTCTAAATCTACCCTCATTTCATTTTCTCTTTATTTTCTCTCATTCTCTTTCCTTCCAACCACTATTCTCCTCTTCTCAATGAAGGTTTAAATCTATAGAAGCCATTAAAGGAGGAATCTCTACATAAATTATGAAGAGAACCATCATGAGTAACTAGACCTTTTCAAAGCTCTTCAAGGAGAGGAAGCCTATGCTTGAGTTTTTCTAACCTTACTCTTCATTTCATTTTTCTTGTGTTTCTTCTCATCTTCTTCTTTGGTTATTTCATTGGTGTTCTTGATGATTCAATCTAGATCTTAGTTGTTTCATCTTGGCCAAATTTCTTGTTTAAAGGAGAAGAAGATATGTACTTGATTCTTGACTTCATTGTGCACTTAAGGTGTTTGTGTTTATGCTTCAAGGTTTTGATGTATGAATGTAGTTCATTCCAATCTCTTGCTGTGATTATTGATAAAACACATTTATTACACACTTTTCTATATCAATAAGGACCAGTTCTAAGGTTTTATTATCTCAAAGTACACATATTACATTAGAATTGAAAATTTACCTAAGTGTCTAGGTTTTGTGCACTAGGGGTATTTTGGTTCAAAAATAAACTCTTGAGAAAATGTATGAGAAAAATTGAAAAAATATATTTTACATGCAGAAGAAGAGTGATCAAATTATATCTTACAAACTCATTTTAGTTTGTGACTAATTAAATAAAAGTCAACACTTTTCATTGACTTCATCAAGTGTGCTTGTTTGACCTATTTTTTGGTTTGCATTTGTGTGAAAAATTTTATATAATTTTATATACCCAAGAACTTGGATATTTTAATAAATCATCCTTTCTAAATATGAGTACAAAGTTTCACTTTAATTAGATTTTATGATGTCACATGTTATTAAATTAAATTATGTGTATTTTGTGACATAAATGATGACATATGACTTATGCATTATTTAGGCAAATGAAGTCAAAGCTTTATGAAGTAAAAAGCTGATGTGTGGGGCATGTTTTTGTCTTAATTGGGTGGAATAGATCAGCTTAAAATGTGGATGATGCATGGGATTAACTTGACACACATTAGAATCATTTAGAAGCCAATAGGAGAGTGCCACCTAATAAGCTCTTCCCATGTGACTTAGTCCCAATTGCTTTTAATTTTATTTTGAAGCTAACAAAATACACATCCTATTTAGCCACAGATTCATATTCACACACACATTTTGATATTCTCTTTCATTCTCTCTCTCTAGCTCATCTTATTATTCATTTTCTCCTCCTTCTCTTTACCTAAACCTACACATCCATCACCATTCAATTCACTTCCAACCATTAAATCCACTAAATTACTCCACCATTCTCATCCTCCTTTTTAGCTACCAAACTGTTGGAAATTGTGCCTTAGGCCAATCATTATACTATGTACATTGTTATTTAATGAATTTCTCTTTTGTTATCATAACAATTGCATGTTCAATATGATAACTATATCCCTGGACAGACTATAATAATTGTCCTAAATGTCTCTGGTAACTTATCTTTGAGGGATCATAGATGAAACAAGACTGGTATGACTTTGATTAATTATAGAGATGTAAATTAAAGTCATAGGCACTTGAAAGAGTACAAGGTATTAGACCGACCCGCTATGAGAAAGCTGCATAGTATAAGTCATAAGCTTTTCTCATATGTAAATACATCACTAAGCTCTTTGACCTGAGATCAACATGGATTCCTGCATCATGACCACTGAACTTTGACCTAGTCAAAAGTCACCTTTGACCGAGTGATCATAAAGGCTATGATTGAGTTTAGTGATATTCATGCAGAGAAATATGAGTGGTCAAGATGGAATTTATCCCTCACATTAAGTGAGAGATATTACTGGGCCCCTCCATAAGTAAGACTGAGAAAATGTATGGCCATACTACAATGAAAAGGGTTTTTTCATTGCTACTATCAGTCTATTTAGAGATCAAAAAAGTAATGGTTAGGTAAAGGAGGATGACAATTCCATGTCTCATACTTGACCGAAATATCGTGTGACAAAAGGGATGTGATATGGTTGCATGATAGGTTACATTGGATCATCGATCCTCATGTGAATTGGGTAGTTGCAATATCTTGCTAGAGGCTACTTGTAACTTGTAGGCTAATAGCGTAATTAGCCCATTGTCAATTTCATATAGGCCTACAGGGTCACATACAAAAATGGCCCAACTCGAGCTATAATGTCAAAGTTCATTGTATCTGAAATATGTCTAGATTCAATGAATGTAATATAGGGTGAATAAATATTATATATATATATATATTTAAATATTTATTTGATAAATATTTATATATATTTATATGAAATATAAAATTCAAAATCTAATTATATATATATGTATATGTGTATATATATATATATTTTTTGAAATATATATATATCCATATATGTATACATATATATATATATCATATATATATATATGATATATAAAATTAAATATAGATAATATAATATATATATATATATTTAAAATATGTATGTATATATATATATTCATATATATATATATGTAATATAATATATATGTGATATATATGTGTGTGTGTGTGTGTGTGTGTGATATATATATTATATTATATTATATTATATTATCTTATGTTAGTTTTAAATTTAATTTTATATGATAGATTAAACTTAATAACTAACATGATAAGAGAGAATATCATGTCAGTTTTATAATTTGAATTTATAAGATAAATTTAAATTAGATATGATATTATGGATTAAATTTATAAGATAAATTTAATTAAATTTTCATGAGCTTTTAAGTGGAAGACAAAAAACCTTATCTATATACTATATATAGATAGGGACATCCTAATAAAGATAGAGAAAGAGTTAGAAAAGTTCTGACGGCAAAAATACTCTAAGAGCCACGAAACACCCTATAAAAAGAAAAATTAACGTTCAAAGAAGAACAGACGCTGAGAGTGCTAGCACACTGTTCGAGTTAGAGAGCTATTCGTGTGGATACCGGTAGAGGGAGTAGATCTATGTTGTCAGCTCCTGAGATCCAAACATGCGAAAGGTAACTCTTTTATCTACCTTGACTTAAACGAGTTCGTTTGGTCCATATCAAGATAAGGACTTTAAAATTTTAATCTTCCGCTGTGCCTCCCTATCCAACAGTGGTACTAGAGCCCGGTCAAATTTTTATTTAAGTTGGGTTTTGGTTGATTACGTTCTTAAATCTTTATGTGATGAACTTCTTTAGATGAACATTGCTTTAGGATTTTTAAAATTTATATGTGATATTTTTAAAATCTATATATATGTTTTTCATGTGATATTTTTGAAACATATATATCTATAAACTCATTTTATATATATTCAAATTTATATGAATTTAAATAAATTAATATGATTAATATTTATCTACATGATGTGCGTTCTCAATATGACTAATGTTCGTCCATATGATGTGCGTTCTTAATGTCATTATTGTTCGTTCACGTTCTCATATGATTTAGGGTGGACTGTCAATATGATTGATGAATCCAAAGGGTCTGAGGTAGTGGGACTGCCATGGTTAACTCTGCGTAGCGTAATAATCTAATTCACAATTTATAGCCTTTTATTATATATGAATTGTTTATTTGTTATGTTTTCTTTGCCTTGAAGTTGTTTGGGTATGATGACATATATGGCTCTAGTTTTACAAGGATTGTAAACTTTAAATATGGCTTGCGTGTCGTGCCTCTCTTTATAAACTCTAAATGTACATTCTCTTCTCATCTCAATCCGCTCATATGAATAAATGAGGTTTCTTGATGTAATTTATCTTCTTAGAGAGGTCCTCTCATTGGCTTGGGATGGACATAGATTAGGTGAGCCATATTATGTCATGTTTAATTATGTTTTTGATTAGATCATAATATGCATGATTTTGTATGAGATACAACTGCTTTTACTTTACACATTTATTAAATTAATAAATAAACCCTCTAATCAAAATCTTAAGTCATAATGCCACCAATTAATGAATACTTGTCAAAATCTAGATCACTTAAATGTAGGATCCACCAAAGTAGATACATTTAGGTTATGTTGGTGAGACAAGCGTGAGTAATGGTGCTATTCACAAAGATTCATTATTGTTTGACTTAATTGAGATTTTCAAAATGGTTTTCGATCTCAAGGCATTAGATGGGATTGAACATGCCAGATCATATAATGATTGAATCCCATGAAGATCTAAGAGTTACATATGATGTAATTGGTAAATGAGTTACCTACCTAAATAACTTAATTTTAAGTGTCTTGCTAAAGTAGACTTAAGTTTAAGTGAAATATGGGTCTTAGCCCACTAATCCAATTTGAGGGTTGTTAGTTTTAGTGGGAGATATAAAATTAACTTTATGTATTTTATTGTAGAATCATATCGACTAGTAACACTGCTACCCTATCATTGCGATCAGTCCTTGAGAAGGACAAACTCAATGGGACAAACTTTCTTGACTAGTTTAGGAACTTGAGAATTGTTCTCAATCAGGAAAGAAAGGCTTATGTCTTGGATGAACCTATTCCTGAGGAGCCTGTGGCCAACACTCCAAGAGCTCAAAAATACAAAGCACACCAATGGCTTGGTGGATGTAGGATGCCTAATACTAGCTACCATGGTTCCAGAACTTCAAAGAGATTTGGAACACATGAAGGCTTATGAGATAATTATACATCTCAAGGAAATATTCCAGCAACAAGCAAGGCAAGAGAGGTATGAGACCACAAAGGCCTTATACTCCTGTAAGATGGCTGAGGGTGCATCAGTTAGCACTCATGTTTTAAAGATGAAGAGCTATATTGATCATCTTGAGAGGCTTGGATTTCCCTTAAGCTAGGAGTTGGCTATAGATTTGATCTTGAACTCACTCCTAGAAAGTTATGACCAGTTTGTTATGAACCATAACATGAATGACATAGAGAAATCCATTTTTGAACTGTATGGTTGCTTAAGACTGCTGAGCAAAACATTAAGAAAAAGCCTAGCACTGTTTTGATGGTTCAGAAAGGAAAGGGTATGAAAAAGAAAGGCAAAGGCAAGGGTAAGGGAAAGGGTAAAGGCTCAGATGGTAAGACCAAAGAGTCGAAAAAGCCTGAAACCAAGCCTCCAGCTAAGAAGGCAAAGCCTCTAAAGGAAGGAGTTTGCTTCTTTTGCAATGAATCGGGTCATTAAAAGAGAAACTGCAAGCTCTACCTAGAAGATATGAAAAAGAAGAAGGATAACGGGGTTGCTCCTTCAGGTATTTATGTTAAAGACATTCACCTTTCTACTTCTTCTGTATGGGTATTAGATACTACATGTGATTCTCACATTTGTATAAATGTGCAGGGTCTCAGAAACAGTAGAAAGTTGATGAAGGGCGAAGTGAACCTACGAGTTGGAAATAGAGCAAGAGTTGCTTCTTTAGTTGTAAGCACTTATAAATTACTTTTGCCTAGTGGGCTTTTGTTAGTTTTGAACAATTACTATTATGTTCCTGCTTTGAGTAGCAACATTGTTTCTCTTTCTTATTTGGATAAGGAAGGTTTTACTTCCATTACTGAGAATGGTAAATGTTCTATTTATCGAAATCACATTTTTTATGCTAATGGTGATTTGCATTTTGGTCATTATCTTTTAAATTTGGAACATCCTAGTATTGAAGACATCTATAATGTAACTACCAAAAGGATCAAATTGAACAATTTGAATCTGACCTACCTATGGCATTGTCATCTCGGCCATATAAATGAGAAACGCATTTCTAAGCTCCATCAAGATGGACTTCTCAACTCGTTTGATTTTGAATCTTATGACACTTGTGAATCTTATTTATTAGGAAAGATGACAAAAGCACCTTTTACTAGGTATAATGAGAGGTCTAATAACTTATTGGGACTTATACATACAGATGTATGTGGACCAATGAGTACAACTGCTAGAGGGGGTTATCTGTACTTCATTACCTTTATTGATGGCTACAGTAGATATGGATACATCTACCTAATGAAACACAAATCTAATGAAACACAAATCTAAATCTTTTGAAATGTTCAAAGTATTCTAAAATGAAGTATAAAATCAACTTGGCAAGACTATTAAAACTCTTCAATTTGATCGAAGAGGTGAATATTTAAGCCAAAAATTCATTGATCATCTAAGGAGTTGTGGGATAGTCTCACAATTAACTCCTCTAGCAACACTACAATGGAATGGTGTTTTTGAGTGAAGAAATCAGACATTATTAGATATGGTTCGATCCATGATGAGTCAAGTAGATCTTCCACCATTCTTTTGGGGCCATGTACTAGAAACAGCTGCGTTCACACTGAACTGTGTTCCATCTAAGGTAATTGAGAAGACATTATATGAGATATGGACTGGGAAGAAACCTAGTTTGTCTTTTCTCAAGATTTAGAGAAGTGAGGTTTATGTTAAAAAATAAGCCTCAGACAAGTTAGCACCCAAATCCACAAAGTGCCTTTTTGTGGGGTATCCTAAAGAAACAAAGGGATACTATATCTACAATCCCACCGATAACAAAGTGTTTGTAATTTGAAATGGTATCTTTCTAGAAAGAGAATTTATCTCTAAAAGAACCAGTGGGAGCAAGATACATCTTGAAGAAATTCAAGAACCATAAAATAGCACAGAGTCACAAATGAAAAACTGAGAAGACTCATAAGAAGTAAATGAGCCTACTCAAATAACACAAGGCCCACGAAGGTCTTATAGGACACAGCATCATACTCAGATATATGGATTTCTGATTGATGAATGTCGCGATGTGTTGCTCATTGAACACAATGAACCAACTACCTACTAAGAAGCTATAGTGGGACCAAATTCTGAGAAATAGCTAAATGCTATGAAGTCTAAAATGCAATCCATGTACGATAATAAGGTATGGACCTTAATCAATCTACTTGAAGGAATAAAAACCATTGGGTGTAAGTGGGTTTTTAAGGAGAAAACTGACATGGATGGCAAAGTAAATGTCTTTAAGGCACGATTGGTTGTAAAAGGATTTACCCAAACTCATGGTGTAGACTATGTTGAAACCTTTTCACCCATTGCAATGGCCAAATCAATCAGAATCCTCCTTGCCATTGTAACATATTATGACTATGAAATATGGCAGATGGATGTTAAAACAGCAATCCTTAATGGACGTCTACTTGAGGAAGTGTACGTGACACAACCTAAAGGTTTTGTGCGTCCAAAGGACTTTGGAAAGGTGTACAAGCTTTAAAGATCCATTTATGGATTGAAGCAAGCATCTCAGAGCTGGAATCAACGTTTTAATGAAGTAATCAAAGAGTTTAGATTCATTTAAAATATTGATGAACCTTGTGTTTATAAAAGGGTTAATGGCAGCACAGTTATATTTCTAGTACTATATGTAGATGATATCTTACTTATTGGGAATGGCATTCCTACCTTGCAGAATGTCAAGTCTTGGTTAGGAAAATCTTTCTCTATAAAGGATTTAGGTGAAGCCACTTACATCTTTGGGATTAAGATCTATAGAGATAGATCTAAAAGGCTGATAGGCTTAAGTTAAAGCACATACATAGACAAGATATTATACAAGTTCAGTATGTAGGATTTAAAAAGGGGTTTCATCCCTATGTCTCATGGCATTCATCTCAGCAAAGGCCAGTGTCCTAGTACACAAAATCAATGAGATCACATGAGTAAGGTTCCATATGCCTCGGCAATTAGATTTATTAGGTATGCCATGCTGTGCACTCAATCGGATGTTTCATTTACCTTAAGTATGACCAGCAAATACCAAGCAGATCCAGGAGAGGATCATTAAACTAATGTCAAGAATATCCTAAAGTACTTAAGAAGGACTAAGGATTTATTCTTGGTATATGGCGGATTGGATGATGAGCCAGTTGTAATAGGTTACACAGATGCAAGCTTCCAAACTGACCAGGATAACCTTAAATCACAATCAGGATATATGTTCACCTTAAATGGTGGGGCAGTGAGCTAGAAGAGCTTAAAGCAGAGCACAATAGCTGATTCTGCAACAAAAGCTGAGTATATAGCAGTATTAGATGCAGCTAAGGAAGCTGTTTAGATCAGGAAGTTCATTGTTGAACTAAGAGTGGTGCTTAGCATCTCAGATCTAATAAACTTGTTCGCTGACAATAGCAGTGCAATTGCACAGAGCAAGGAGCTAAGGTCACACTAAAAGACTAAGCATATACTCAGGTGTTTCCACCTTATCAAAGAGATCAATGATAGAGGTGATATAAAAATATGCAAAGTAGCAAGAGAAGACAATGTTGCTAATCCTCTTACAAAGCCTCTTACATAGGTGAAGCATAAACGTCATGTCAGGAGAATGGGAATTAGATAAATTAATGATTGTACCTAGTGCAAGTGGGAGGATGTTAGAAATTCCTTAGGGCTAATCATTGTACTATACACATTGTTATTTAATGAATTTCTCTTTTGTTGTCATAACAATTGTATGTTCAATATGATAACTATATCCTGGACAGACTATAGTGATTGTCCTAAATGTCCCTAGTCGGTTATCTTTGAGAGATTATAGATGAAACAAGACTGGTATGACTTTGATTAATTATAGAGATACAAATTAAAGTCATAGGCACTTGAAAGAGTACAAGGTACTGGACCGACCCGCTATGAGAAAGCTGCATGGTACAAGTCATAAGCTTATCTCATATGTAACTATATCACTAAGTCTTTTGACCTGAGATCATCATAGATTCCTACATGATGACTACTGAACTTTGACCTAGTCAACAGTCACATTTGACCGAGTGATCATGAAGGCTATGATTGAGTTTAGTGATATTCATGCAGAGGAATATGAGTGGTCAAGATGGAATTTGTCCCTCACATTAAGTGAGAGATATTACTGAGCCCCTCGATGAGTAAAACTAAGAAAATATATAGCCATACTACAATAAAAAGGGTTTTTCCATTGCTACTGCCAGTCTATTCAGAGATCGAGAAAGTAATGATCTGGTAAAGGAAGGTGACAATTTCATGTCTCATACTTGACCGAAATATCACGTGACAAAAGGGATGTGATACTACAATGAATTTGAAATATGTCTAGATTCAATGAATGTAATATAGGGTGAATGAATTATATATATATATATATATATTTGAATATTCATTTGATAAATATTTATATATATTTATATGAAATATAAAATTTAAAATATAATTATATACATATATAAATATATTCGAAATATATATATATATCTGATATATATATAATATATGTATATGATATATAAAATTAAATATATATATATATATAATATAACATATATATATATTTTCGTATATATATAATATAATATGTATATGTGATATATATTATATTATATTATATTGTGTTAGTTTTAAATTTAATTTTATATGATAGATTAAATTTAATAACTAACATGATATGAAAGAATATCATGTCAGTTTTATAATTTAAATGTATAGGATAAATTTGAATTAGATATGATATTATGGATTAAATTTATGAGATAAATTTAATCAAATTTTTGTGGGCTCTTTAAGTGGAAGATAAAAACCTTGATCCATATATTATATATATATATATAGATAAGGATGTGCTTCATGAGGACATAAAGAATTAGAAAAGCTCTTACAGTAAAAGCACTTTGAGAGCCACGAAACAGAACTAACGTTCAAAGAAGAACAAATGCTGGGAGCGCTAGCATGCTGTTCAAGTTAGAGCACTATTCATGTGGATACCAGTAGAGGGAGTAGATCTACATTTTCAGCTCCTGAGATCTAAACTCTTGAAGAGAACACGCGCCAAGTTTGAAGAAAAAAAGGTAACTCTTCTATCCATCTTGTCTTAATTGAGTTTGTTTAGTTCTTATTAGGATAGGGACTTTAAAATTTTAATCTTTTGCTATGCCTCCCTATCTAACAATGACTTGAGTTGGTCCTCTATTACATTAGGGTTATTTTAGTATTATTTTAACGATTAAGCGACAAACTGCCTCAACTATTAACAACAATCTACATAAAATTAGTACCCAGAGTCAGTTATCAAATTGACTAAAAGCATTGATAATAACACTTAACGTCTAAATGTTAGCACTTACCCTTCTTAAGTTCAATTTACCCTTTTAAATCCCATTTTCCACTTATTTCACCCTTGATCCACTCATTTCCAAGCTTTTATCCATTTTTCCCTTTCTAAATTTAACCAATTTAAGTGCATAGCTTCAAAGTTTTATCATTCACTTCCAAACCAGTTGTAAAGTCTTAGTTTAATTCTGAAGAGTATTTTTATTACTAAAGGGTAAGAAAACAACCCCTTAAAACTTCCAGATTCAATTTCCCAATAGCTTAAACAAGGAGAAATTAGTGTAAAATCGAAGGTTAAGATAGTACAAAACTTACCTAGTAAACAACAGGTCAGAAATATCTCCCGAACTCTCAAAACTTCTTGCCTTAACACAGCCTTCTCTCTTCTCTACTCTCCTATACTTATTTTCCTCTTTTCCCCTCTAGTCTCACGAGCTAACCCATGTACTTAAAACCAAAATTCTATGCCATATGCTGTAGCAAACTTAGCATTAGCTGCAGCACGTGGCACAGTGAGGGAATTCCTCACTGTGCTCATACGCTTCACTTCACATTAAAATGCTTCAACTTGAATCTAGCCATTTAACATCCTATGGGGTCAAAACAACATCTGTAACCCTCCCCCATATCCACTAGATACAAGAGAAGATTAACTAAATCACCACATCAATCACACCAATTAGTAATCAAATATTTTGTTTGAAAAGCTTAGGCCCAAGACTCATTTTACAATACCATTAAAATCATAATACATCAAACAATATGCAGCAGAAACACATCATATGCCTCTAAAACCATGTCCAATCAGAGTGATTTAAGTGCCCATATATAGCTTATCACATAAGCTAACTAATAAGATAGGTTTGGACATGATCTAATGGTCCAATCAAAATTTGGACACCTGAGTGCAAATCACTTTTTCAAAGAATTTCACACACCCAAGCACTCAAATCGATCCATTTGTCTCATTAGACTACACAAGGCCTTGACCTAAGTCCAAAATGACCTAACACACTTGATTAATCACATTACATCATAGATATACACGTATATCAAAATTTGGCTATTCAATAGCCTATTTTCACATTTTACAAAATTTCACCACTTATCACAAACTGGCCTACTTGGCCCTTTTCACCATAAATTTACATATATCCACATTCATAACATATATCCACATTCATAACATAATCACAACTTTTAGCCCTAAATTACTCATTTCCTTATAATTCTACACATGGGCTAAGATTCACCATTATCACCACAAATCTCTACATTTTCAACAAAACACAACTCAAACATGCATGAAATCTCCTATAGCAAATCATTTATACAATATCAACATCAAGTTAGTTCATTACACAGACTTAAAGGTCTCCTAGTCATCACACCGCTATGCCGGTCTAGACTCTTTTCCTTTGCCTTGATTACTGCTTTGTCTTGTAAAAGTGCAACCATAGGGGTGAGATAAAAATCTCAATAATAAAATAACTCACTACTATTAACTATCACATGCAACTATATAAATATAAAGCATAATATATCTTTTAACATAACATATACCACATATCTCATTTCAAATCTCATCAATATAGCATATTCCACCACTTTCACTTCTTTTCACCACTTTTCTAACATAAGCATGATTTTTATCATTCAAACCTCCAAATTATCATGACTTAAAACCATAGGCTTGCCTTAGACTAATAAATACTCTCATTAGCCTTGAGCCCACCTTCAGTGGTAAAATCACTCGGCCAAAGGTATTCTATCTTACTTATGGACTATAGTTTCCCCCAATACACACTATAGGGTGTCGTTGACTCAAACACCATTTTGCACAAACACTAAGCAGTCCAAATCTCTAACATCACACCTTATAGTCACTAAGGAGATCATCTCTTATACCGCACCTCAAAAGGCACAAAGGAAGTACAATTCTCCAACATTGCACCCCGTCGGGCACTAAAGAGAATATACCATATGGTCTTTTATTATACTTTATATGAGTGAACTTTCACCCCTATGATCATGCTTTTCAAATCAATCATAGGTTCCTAATCACCACATTACTCATATACATACATATACATATTTCTATATCAAATTACACAAATTTCATTACTTGTTTAGCCAAAATCCCTTTTTTTTAATAAATATTCAATGTTATAAAACATGCTCAAATCAAAACAAGTTCATGCATTATGTAGCAAACTCATACAAAGTTACAATAAATAGTCAAACAGAGAAAGTTTTTTAGTTACCTCAACCCTTTTGTCATTAGAAAGGTTACTTATGGATTTAAACTACCACTATAGCTTGTCACAAGCTTCCTTTCTTGACTCAAATGTGTAATATGCCAATCTAAACACATTTGGCACAATTTAGTCAATTGGTCTAACTTGACCAAAAGCACATAATTAGTATTTATGGCTACATTTAACCGTTTATTCCTTTTCACTTATCCGTTCTAGGTCCATTACTACTCGATGATTACTTTACATCACCTCAACTGGTTTCATTTTACCTAAACATGATTTTCACCTTAAAATCTCAATGAATTAGAGGCAAATTAAGCCTATGGTTTCAAAGTTCTATCGTTCAGCTCTAAACCAGTTGCAAAGCTCTAATTTAACTCCTAATAACCTTTTCATTACTATTGGGTAAGAATCAAACCCCTTAAATTTAAATGATTCAATTTCTCTACAACTTATATTCAGAGAAATTTGGTAAAATGGAAGGTAAGGGTTATACGTAACTTATCTAATAAGTTACTTATCAGAACTGCCTTCCAATGCTCCGAAAAGGCTTGTCCTAATATAACTTAGCTTCCTCTCCTTTCCTTTCATGTGTTTTCTAGTTTCTCTCTAAAATTCATCCTAATTTCATGACTTATGCAACACCAGCTGTGACATATGGTACAGTGAGAAGAATTCTCACCATGCATAGTTGCTTCTACCCGAAACACAATCCTCTCACTCATATTTGCCTATTTAACATCACAATAAATCAAATCATCACATTATCACTCAAAACCTTAATCACTTCATCATTACTAATTTACTCCTAATTAACAGCTAATGAAAGGATTAAGAAATTCTGGATGTTACTATATCTCACCATCTAAAACCCTAATTACACATTAATTTACTAATTTAACCTTAATTAGAAATTAATTCTAGAATTAGAAATTTAGTATGTTACACCAAGGTCAACTTCTCCTTTAGCTTCATAAAGGTGAACTCACACTTATCATCCTAAAGAAATGGTTGATCCTTCCGGCTTAGATGGGTTAGATGAATGGTGATTTAGGAAAACCCTTAAATGAACCTCACTTCTTGTAACCAGAATTCACAATTACCTAGCCTTGCATACAAGTAGTTGTCTCTTAGAATTCTTAACATAGTCCTCAAATGCCTTGTGTGCTCCTCTTCATCTTTGGAATATATCAATAAGTCATCTGAGAACATGCAAACAAATTGATCTATATACAAATACAATATATGGTTCATGTAATCTATGAAAATTGTAGGTGTATTTGTCAATGCAAACAACATTAACAAGAACTTGAAATAGCGATACTGAGTATGAAATGATGTCTTAGGCACATCCTCTATATTTACCCTTAACTAGTGATATTTAAACTGTAGATCAATCTTGGAGAACACAGAAGCTCCTACCAGTTGATCAAGTAAATCATCAATCCTGGGAAGTGGGTACTTATTCTTTACAGTTACTTTGTTCAACTACTTATAGTTGATGCACAATCAAAGACTTTTTGAAAAACCCTAAGGTGATACACTAATGTGTATAAAGCCTTTCTCTAACAACTCCTCAAGTTTCTTTTTAAGTTCACCAACTTAGAGGGAGCCATATGATATGGAGATTTCAAAATCAGCTTGGTATTTGGCACTAAATCAATCAAGAACTCTACTTCTTCTTCCACTAGTAAACCCAAAAACTCATTTGCAAAAACTTTTAGGAATTCATTCACTACCTAAATCTCATTAATGCTCCTATCACTGCTACCCTACACTGAAAAGAAAACCACAAAGCTTGACAACCCTGAAGAATCTAATATTCTGGTCTTCACTACTGAAAGAAATTGAGATTGGCTAGAAGTTACAAAAGAAATTACTAATGGTGTCACATAAGCTGGTAACAATAACATCTTTCTAGCACAATCCAAGGTAGCATTATTGATTATCAACCTATCTATCTCGATAATTATATCCAATCCTTGTATAGGAATTAAAATCAGATCAACCATAGAAGCTTAGCTCATAAAATCTAACTCTACTCTAGCACAAACTTTAGTAGTCTTATCCAGCAATCCAGACTGGGTAGACACTTTCACTATATAAGGAAGCTCACATAGAGGCAGAGAAAACTTTTTAACAAATTCATGAGATACAAAAGAATGGGTGGCACCTTAATCAAACAACTCCTTAATTTCTTGCTTAAGGATAGAAAGTTTACCTATAATCAAATTTGGCACTGACTAGGCCTCCTCCTGAGATACTGTATACACTCAGCCTAGTATAGATATTAGCTAGTTAGCAACCCTAGCTTTATTCTTCATGAAATCCCTTACAAAGTGACCTAGATTAGCATACCCAAACATTTCCCCATGTGGCTTCTCCCACAAGTTGCACACAAAGGTAAACATGCACTGCTCACACAAGAGGTTGGCGTAGTGGCTATCTGCTGCGACGATTATGAAGCCTTAGAATTTCTAGTCCTATCGATTCTCCTATTTTGGCCTACTACACCTCTAGACTAAGGTCTCCTATCAACAATCCTCCTGTCATATAGGGTGAATGAATGTTATATATATATATATATTTGAATATTTATTTGATAAATATATATATATATATTTATATAAAATATAAAATTTAAAATATAATTATATATATTCAAAATATATATATGTATATATATATTCGTATATATATAATATGTATATGTGATATATATTATATTATATTATATTATATTATATTATGTTAGTTTTAAATTTAATGTCATATGATAGATTAAATTTAATAACTAACATGATATGAAAGAATATCATGTCAGTTTTATAATTTGAATTTATAAAATAAATTTGAATTAGATATGATATCATGGATTAAATTTATGAGATAAATTTAATTAAATTTGTATGGGCTTTTAAGTGGAAGACGAAAATCTTGATCCATATACTATATATAGATAAGGATATCCTTTATGAAGAATGAGAGAGTTAGAAAAGTTCTGAAGCAAAAATACTTTGAGAGCCAAGAAACACCCTATAGAAAGAAAACTAACATTTAAAGAAGAACAAATGTTAGGAGTGCTAGCATGCTGTTCGAGTTAGAGAGTTGTTCGTGTAGATACCAGTAGAAAGAGTAGATTTACATTGTCAGCTCCTAAGATCCAAACTCTTGAAGAGAATGTACACTAAGCTTAAAGAATTAAAAGGTAACTATTCTATTTACCTTGACTTAAATGAGTTTATTCGATCCATATCAGGATAGAGACTTTAAAATTTTAATCTTCTGCTGCGCCTCTCTATCCAATAGATATTGCTAACTAGAAAATTTACATATACACTTACTTGCATTAAGTATTGGTTGTTGCTAAATTGTGTATTTTGGGCCTTAGTATGTATGTGTACTAAATATGAAGTCAAAACAGGGCTAAAATATTAGTGCAAATAAGGGATGAGAAATTTCATGTGATTGATGAATGATTTATAACTTTAAGGCTCCCCCTATTGCTTTTGAAATTAAGGGGTTGATCGTTAAAAATGTGTTTGAAGTGATGAGTTTGTGAAATACATTCATTATACATGTATAGATACATATATACATACATATATACATCCTAACTAGCAACCCAAGCATTTATCAACATCATTATACATTCATTACACAAAAGGTAGTTATACCACTACAAAAATGAACCTAGTCCTTTTTTTCTTCCTTTCTTGGCCTTCTTGTACTTTCTTCACCTGTATACAAGAGGTAATAGAGTGAGACTTATATCCCAATAACATGGATAAACCCCAAATGCCGATTAGTAAGTCAAATCAAGAACATGTGACAAAGTAGCATAATTTTCACTAAAAAATATAAATAGATATATACCATATCATACTCAATCATCTCTTATGCTCATACACTCCTAGTTCCTACTAATAGAGCAAGCTCAATACTCGGATCAGTACTTTCCAACCTTATATGAAATAGGGCCCACCAACTACTGCCTCAAACCAAGGTATCCAAGATGGTGGTATGCACTCTTGTGTCCCCACTAATGGATAAAATCAACGCTTGGACCACCAAGACTTCTTAACCTTACACAGAGTAAAGCCACGAGCCCTACCCTAATCTAGGGTATACTCGTAGATATATATACTTGAGTCCTTACTAGCAGAGCAAGCTCAATGCTTTAGACTTTTAGGTCTTCCTAGCCTTACATAAAGTAGGGCCACGACCCCCTACCCTAGTCTAGGTATACTTGCGAATACAAATGCACATGCCTGTTTTCATACATCACAAGCATTATTCACACACTTGAATGTATAATTCTTTCACAATATTGCTACTCTATTAGTTCATAAAATACGATGCACACAATTTATGTAAAATACTTGTAAATAATTATACAAACTAATAGATAAAAGGATTACTCAAATTACCTTTTACCTTTACTACCAAGTTTACTGTTTTGTACTTTTACACTCAGAAAGCATAAATTCTCTCACACGCAGGCCCTAGATGCTTAATCTACACAACAAAACATCCTTAATCAATTTCTAGCATAAAACATAGGGTACTAATTTGGCTGAGCCAAATTTCTTACTACATAAAATAGCTCCATTAACACCTTTTGAATTCACATGATCCATTCTCTATAGTAATTTACCCTTAGGTTATTCAAATGACCAAAACACCCCTTCTTTTCATTTAATCAACATTTACACCTCTTTTTAACTAAATCATTTAGGCCAACTTGAGCCTATATCCTTAAATCATCAAACCCCATACTAGTCACAAAACCTTTCCCTCAGATTTTAACCCCTTAAAACTCCCTAACTCAATTTCTTTATTAACTAAACTTAGAGACACTAAGGTAGAAATGTAGTATAGGTAGTATGAAACTTACCCAGCAAGTCACTAGTTGAAGCAAACTCCTAAACTCTGAAAAATCGATGCCCTAGCATAGTTGAGCCTTCCTTCCTCTATCCCACATGTTTTTCCTCTTTCTTTCTTTTGAACCACGAG
This sequence comes from Prosopis cineraria, assembly GCF_029017545.1. Lineage (NCBI taxonomy): Eukaryota > Viridiplantae > Streptophyta > Magnoliopsida > Fabales > Fabaceae > Prosopis > Prosopis cineraria. Next base: position 16,411,215 of record NW_026555345.1, on the reverse strand, counting down.
CTGATCCACGTCCCAACTTATCCAAATTATGTACCATGCACCGTGGTGCATGCAGCACATGCTGTGGCGCATGGCACATTGAGACATTTCTCATTAATGCTTGAGCACCTCATCCCTAACTGACTTCCCACTATTCAACCCTACAAACACACTAATCAACCAACACTACATATCAACCCATCATCCAAAACCATAATCAATCCATTAATTATTAATTTATCCCTAATTAACAACTAGTTTCTTGGACTGAAGTTTAAGATGTTACAATGTTTTTCTTAGATGTGTGTAATTCTTTCAAGTAAATGTTGTACCAAAGGATATTTTAAGACTTTGACTATTTTCAATCTTTATTAAAGGCAAAGCTAAAGAGTAGCTACTCAATACACCAAAAGAGTTTATTAGCAATTGGGATGATTTGGAAGTGAAATTTTGAGCTCACTTATTCCAAACAACAAGATTGTTGATGGTAAGTATAGATTGATCAATTTTATCCAACTACCAAATGAGCATTTATATACTGCATAAAAGAGGTATAAGCAAATGATGAGAGAATGTCTAAGTCATGGGATGGATGATTGTGTCATTGTTCATAATTTCTACACAAGATTGAATCTTCAATCTAATTTTATGTAACTTTAATTTTGAATAGGAGTTATGATCAAAGGCTTGTTGATAAAGTTATGGCAGTCTTGAACACTCTATTAGAGAGTCATTCACATAGAGGAGATGAGAGACAACTATTTCCTTAAAAATCAAAAACCAATTAAAACTCTTTTGCTCAGTTGGTCGCTATCTTGTCTACTCTTAACCAGAGGTTTGATTTGTTCGGGAGTCAAGTAAAGAAAAATAATGTAATGAATGTAAACTCTATGCAATTGACTCTTATTATTTGTTATCATTGTGAGGATGTGCATATGCCTAAATAATGCCTTATGTTTATGCAAGTTGAGGCAGCTAACTATATAGGGAATTTTCAAAGAGGACAAAGAAATCCTTACAACCTTGCATGGTGAAATTGCCCTAATTTCTCTTGAAAGAATGACACATCTCTCAAACAAGCATATACTTTTGGTGCAAGCCAACTAGTCCACTACGTTTCTTGTAACATCTTGATTTTTCTAATCTTATATTTAGTTACTAATTAGGGGTGAATTAGTAATTAGCAAATGATTAGAATTTTGGTTGGCTACTTGATAAGGGATGTTAATCCTGAAGCTACCTACGTTGTGGTGCATGGCATAAAAAATGATCTCTTAAGTCATGATTTGGCTTAGGTTTCAGAACGAAAAATTAAAGAAAGCACACGAGGGCGACAAGAAGAAGGCTTTAGCTACTAGGGCAAGAATTCTTAGGGCATTAGAAGGCATCTCCGACCAGTAACTTATTAGGTAAGTTTGGTATAACCTTTACCTCCAATTTTACTATAATTTCTCTTAGTATGAGTTATAGAGAAATTGAATCGAGAAAATTTAAGTGGCTAGTTTCTTACCCTATAGTAATAAAAGGTTATCAAGAGTTAAAGTAGAGCTTTATGACAAGTTTGGAGTTAAACGATAGAGCTTTGAAGCTTTAGGCTCCATTTGGCCTTAAATCAAGAGAGAAACAAAGTGGAAATTAGGTAGAAGCGAAATGGGATCATTAGAGGTGATCGAAAACAGCCATTGAGAGGTGATAGGAATTAATTGCTCCTTAAAATTAAACTAAAACTAACCCTAATGCAATATAGAGTCAACCCTAGGTCATCTCTCAATGAATGGTCTTACTCTAATTAAAAGTTATCTAGTGGAAGAAATCACCCAAAGTTGTAGGAATTTAGTTACCTAATTATCTAAACTAATTACCTAATGTGCAAGTGAATAAAATGCTAAATAAAGTGAGTGAAATGAACTTTCCTTTTTACAAGAGTGAACCCTAGAGATTAGTTGATTTTAGACTCATTATCTTCTTATGATTAGGTTAAGTAAGCTTTCCTTTCCTCTTGACTAAAGCTGTCATGACTTAAAAAAATTATCCTAAGCTAATTAACCTCATTAGCTAACTTCCCTAGGTCTTAGATTAAAGTCCCTAGTTGAATTAACCAATTGGTGTAAGAATTATCTAAGTAAATCACTCAAAACTCTCCCTCAAATGCAACGGCCAAGACAACAAATCAAGTAACCAGAAGATTATGTCAAGCTACTCAACAACTCAAGCATTAACATCACAAAATTATGCAATATTAACACATGTAATTCACTAATTGAAAAACACAAGATTATGTGCCAAACAAAGAGTGGCCAAATTCAGTCATGGCTGTCTAAGGAAGAAATTAAATAAAACAATCCTCTCTCTTTACATCAACATCAAATTCAAATTTGAATTTAAAAGCTAAGATGATTAAACCCTAGATTAAGTAATCTAACCATCTAGTAAAAAGAGAAGAGGATAGGAAACAAAAGAACTTAGCCAATTTAAAGCTTAAGGCTCATCCTCCATCTTCATCTCTCTAGGATTTGACTAAAGAAATTAGCCAATCTTTCTTATATTCAAGAACCTTAGTAATTGCTTGTGAAGGCCAAACTCTATAGCTCTTGAATGATGAAAATGAGCTTCAATCCTTATAAAAGTGGGAGGGTTAGGACGAGATTGAGGAGAGCAAAAGAATGGTGTGACTTTTGTGGAGGTTTGGTGGTTGAAAAAGGAGGTTAGGGTGCTGGAAAATGAAGAACAAAAGAGAGAAAATGAAGAACCTTGTGAACAAGTAAGAGAAAATGAAGGAGATGAGTGAATGGGTGAATGAATCTAAAAATAAGTGATGAATTGCATGCTCAAGGTATTTCCCATCATTTGATCCTAATAAAAAAATAAGAAAATAAAATAAAAAGGAAAATGGGAGCCTTGTTATCCTTGGAATGTGGCATCCTCCTTATTGGCTTGTAAATGATTCCAATGTGTGTCTAATTTTTCATGTTTCATCCACATTTTCAAGCTGATTTAATACCCTAATTAATGCAGAAAAAAATCCCAAATGCTCAACTTTGACGTCAAGGAGTGTTGACTTTAATTGCGCAATTGATGGATAAGTCACATGCCACTTATGTCACATAAATCACATAATTCAATTAAATAATATGTGACATCATAAATTATAATTAAAGTCCATGATTAAATTCATAATTATAAGAGAGAATTTATTAAAATAACCAAGTTTCAAGGTGCACAAAATTATATTAGAATTTTCATATAAAAGCAAATCAAAAACTAGGTCAAATTAAGCCATTTTAAAAAGTGTTGACTTTTTATTTAATTACTTCCAAACTAAAATAAATTTTTAAAAATATAATTTCACCACTCATCAACTGAACATAAAATGAACTTCATTAATTTTTCTTGTACATTTTCTCAAAATTTCATTTTTTGGACCAAAATACCCTTAGTGTACTAAACCTAGAAACTTAGGCAAAATTTCAAATCTAATGCAATGTGTGCAATTAAAGATGATAAATAATTAATAAAAGGGTGTTAATTAACAAATAAAAGTGGGTAACAATTGTGTTCTATTAGTGATTTGGAGATTTGGATAGCAGTGATCATGCTATATGCTATATTAAGTAGTGAAATGTGATGTGTAACCTCATCCCATATCTGTTGGATACAGGAGAAGATTAACAAAATCACCATGCTAAACACACCAATCAATAATCAAATATTTTGTTTGAAAAGCTTTGTCTAAAGACTTGTTTTGCAAAGTTACTACATTTATACCATATCAGAGCATCATACAGCGGAAGGTAAAAAGTTGCATTCATATCACTCATTACATGCCCTAAATACCGTAAACCAAGTTGGAAAAAGGGGCCATGCACCGCGGCATGCAGTAAGTGCGCCACAACATGTGGCATTTTTTCTATCATTTTGATAGCAAAGTGACGAACTTCTAAAGTACGCTGTTTTCACATACGACGTCCGATCGGAGTAATTCAAGTATCTATATGAAGCTTATCTCATAAGCTAGCTATGAGATAGGTTTGGACATGATCTAATGGTCTGATCAAAATTTGGACACTCGAGTGCAAAAAGTCATTTTTTTTTTGAAAATTTTACACACCCAAGTGCTGAAATCAATCCCTTTCTCTTATTAGACTACGTAAGACCTTGAACCAAGTCTAAAAGGACCCAACACACCTGATTAATCCCAATATATCACAATTATACATATATATCAAAATCTGACCATTCAACAGCCATTTTTACTTTTTGCAACTTTCTATAATTTCATGCAATTTGGCACAACTTGGTCTTTTCTTAACACATTCACATATAACCGCATCCATAACATATTTACTACTTAATCTTAGCCCCAAATTACTCATTTCATTATAATTTCACACATAGGCTTAAGATTCACCATTATCACTACATTTTCCGTACAAATTCACATAAATCTTAGCCCCTGATTCATTTCACCTCACATATACACCACTAGGCTAAGATTTCACAAAACCACAACTCAAAACATGCATGAAATCCTATGCCAACTCATTTACACATATTCATAAATTTTTAGTTTATTACATAACACTTTGAGCTAACGCGGCTTTAGCAACTCTAAGTCAGTCTTGACTCTTTTCCCTTGCCTTGATCACTACTTTATCTTATAAAAATGTAACCACAGGGGTAAGACACAAATCTCAGTAACAGAATAACTCACTCCTATTAACTATCACATGCAACTATATAAAAGTAAATCATAATATACTATTTAATATAATGTATCACATACTTCATTTTAAATATCTCTTATATCAAACATCTCATTATTTTTACACCTGTTTCACCACTTTTGTCCACTTTTACAGACATATTGCATCACATAGCATGATCGCTACTGATTGAACCTCAAAATACCCTAACACGAAGCTATAGGCTCGCCTTGGACTAATATACACACTTATTGGCTTTGAGCTCATCTTTAGTGGTAGAATCACCCAACCAAAGGTGTTCTATCTCACTTTTGGACTATGGTTTCCCCCAATACACACAATGGGTGTTGTTGACTCCAACACTATATCATATAGACACTAAGGAGTCTCATATCTCTAATACCATACCTCAATAGACACTAAGGAGATCATCTATAACACCGTACCTCAAAAGGCACTAAGGAGGTATAGTTCTCCAACACTGTACGTCATCAGGCACTAAGGAGAATATTCCATATATAGTCTTATCACCACTTCTCTACTCAGGTAAACTCTCACCTCTATGATCATGCTTTCCAAACTAATCTTAGGTTCCCAATCATCACTTTACTCATATATATATATACATATACACATTTTCACATCCAATTAAACAAATTTTATTATTTGTTTAGCCAAAATCTTTTTTATGTAATAAACATTTAATATTACAAAACATGCTCAGTTCAAAACTATTTCCTGTATTACATTGCATACTTACACACAATTACAGCAAATAGTCAAACAAAGGAAGTTATTCAGTTACCTCAACCCTTTTGTTACTAGAAATGTTACCTATGGATTTCAACTATCACAACAGTTTATCACAAGCTTCCTTTCTTAACTCACGCTAAATATGCCAATCTGAACACATTTGGCACAATTTAGTCATTTAATCCAATTTGACCAAAAATACATATTTACTACTTATGGCTGTATTTAGCCATATATTTCTTTTGATTTATCCATTCTAAGCCTATTATTACTTACTTACCACTTAGCATCACCTCAACGATCTCATTTTACCCAAACATAATTTCCACCCTAACATCTCTTTGAATTAGGGCCAAATTGAGCCTGCAGGTTCAAAGTTCTATTATTAAGCTTTAAACTAGTCACAAAGTTCTAATTTAACTCTCAAGAACCTTTTTATTACTATTGGGCAAGAATCAAACCAATAAAATTTTATCGATTCAATTTCTCTATAACCCATATTTAGAGAAATTTGGGTAGAATGGAAGGTAAGGGTTATACGCAACTTACCTGCTAAGTTATCAATTAGAAGCACCTTCTAATGACCTAAAATGGCTTGCCCTAATTGAGCTGCCCTTCTTTTCTCCTTTTGTGTGTTTTCAGTTTTGCCCTTTTGAAAATCACTTAAAATTCACAACTTAAGGGGTTATTTTTTGGTCTAGGGGTTATGGCTAGTGCTGCATGCACTGCAGCATGTAGCACAGTGAGAAGAATTCTCACCACGTGCACTTGTTTCAACCTAAAATGCAATCCTCTCACATATATCTACCCATTCAAAATCTAAAAGACACAAATCAATAACTAATCATCTGAATCTCTAATCATTTACCAATGACCACTTTATCCTTGATTAATAGCTAATTTCAAAATTAAGAAATTCAGGATATTACACATTTCAACTCTAATCTTCCCTTTCTAGATTACCCAATCCCAGTTTGGTATAAGTTTGGGCCTACCCATTGGGTTTATTAACTCTCTTTAGTTCTTAATAACATTAATGAGCCATTAAACTCCCATTAATGGCATTTTATCTCTTCCAACAATCCTCATAAATACAATTTTCAGATATTTATGAAGCCCAATAACCAAAGACACTAAAATTCATCAGCACTAGCTTTAAACACTCAAATCTATTCCCATTAACTCCATTTAAGTCAATGAATTTGGACCCATAACCTATATAGATAGAAAATCATTTTTCACTATCAAATCCTAACTATAAACCCATAAATGTGAAAGAAGATTAAAGGAATAGGGCTTAGGGAACTTACCTCAAGTGTTTCTAGCTTTAAAATACTCACAATGCTGTCCAAAAACAAACCTTAATAATGCTCAACCTGTCCTCTTCATTTTCTCCGTTCTCTTCTTTTTATTTTAGTCTCAATTCATGACTCTTAATCTATAAAAAATGGCCATGCACCGTGGCAAATGTTGAAAGAATTATGGCGTATGGCACAGAGATGTCCTCTTCTTATATCAATTATGTCTGTGAGCCATGGCAAATGCACTTCATGCCGCGGCATGTGGCACAGCAATACTAACTCTTTATTTTCTTCTCCTTTCAATGTCCGAGTGGCCTAACCTAAAACTAGACCCATAATTAGGGCTAAAACACACAAATATGATCATCAGACCTTTCTCGCCATACACCACTACAATTTACTTAGTTATCCTACTAAGCTTAGTTAATTAGGGGATTAAAATTCAGGATGTTGCACTTTAGATTATCAAGACTTCCTAAACCTCCTCAGAGTAAGGCCATGTCCCCTAACCATAATCTAGGGTATACTTGCAGATGTGATACATATAATGGATTTGTCACCTCAAATTCATTTCAATCAATACTCATACACCCGCATGCATATTCTTTCACAATACTGCGATTCTTATTAGTTCATAATACAATGCACATAGTTATATCAAAATACTTATAAATAATTTCATGAACAAACAAGTAAAAGGGTTACTTCAATTACCTTTAACCTTACTACTAAGGGTTACTAATCATACTAAGCTCCTAGGGGCATAGATCCTCACGAGAAACTTCACAGGTGCTCAATCTACATAACACAGTGTCCCTCAGTCAATTCTCAACATTTCATATAAGTATTGATTCGGCTAAATCGAATCCCTTAACACATAAAATAGTTTAACTAGAACCCCTTTAAATTCATTTATCCACTATCTATAGTCATTGGCCTTGTAATGTTAGCCTTAATATTACCAGGACAACATACTTATATGTCGTTATGATAACCAGGATTAAATAAAATCCCAAGTAAAAGTTGTCACAACTTAAGGGTTTAAAAGATAAATAGTTTAAAATATTGGGATCCTAAGAAAACCCTTTTAAAATATTATTTGAGATCAAACCATAGTTTAAAATCAATCAAACATGATAACAGAAGTATAGAAATCATAAGCATATGAAAATAAGATAATAAAATTTGGAAATTTTTCAAAAACTAGGGTTGATGGCACAAAAGGATGAGTCCCTTAGTGAGCATTTGCACCACGGTGCAATCGTTATGCACTAAGGTGCACACTTATTATCATGACAGTAGATACAACACTCTAAATTTTCCAAGCGCGCTGTTTCGCCATCCAACGTTTGATTTGATCAATTCAAGTGTCCACACGAAGCTCTTCGAGCCCTCTAGCTAATGGCATTGAGCTTATACTCAAACAAGCATCCATTAAAAATATGGATACTCGAACCCAAAATGCTTCGTTTTCACCTTAAAATACTTTTAAAGGTGTCTAACTGACAATACCAAATCCCATTAGTCCCAAAATCACTTTGACAATCTCAAATGGAGCACACACAACATACATGGCCATTCATATCACACAAGTAATCAAACATACTCAAAATCCCCACCAAACCCCCAATTCACTATAACACAAAGGGGTAGATAAAACTTAACATAAATATTATTTTGGTCATTTTCACACATAAATCATCTCAATTTTATCACTTGTAATTGTATCTTGGCCAAATATACTCATTCAATTACAATAACATCAACTTAGACTAAGATACACACCCATTTCACATATTCTCATACAAGTGATAGCAAAACAATGTCATGTTCCTAAGTTGGTATAATATTTATGGCATATTCATTAGAAACTAAAATGACAAGGAGAAGAGATTTATAAATGAACTCTTTACTCTTCGGTTACCCTTTCCTTCCCTTTACCCCTACCGAAGCCCTCACCTATAAAATGTAACCATGAGGTGAGATAAACATCTCAGTAATAGAATAATTCACCACTATCAATTAACATGAACAACCAAAAGCGAGTAAAGCTAAAGTACTTTAAAAATACTCTTTCAGTGTATTTAACATATCCTTTCTATAACAAAAGTCATTAACCACTAGCATGATCATTCTACCATTTGAGCCTTCATATCACCCCGATTGAAACCAAAGGCTCTTGTACCAAGTGCACATTCATATTAATCCGAGCTCACCTTCAGTAGTGAGATCACTCAGCCAAAGGCATCTTATCCCACTTTTAGACAATAGTCTTGCCCTATTGCACATGAATCAGGGTGTCAGTACTCTAACACCGCATTACTGATACTAAGGAGTGTCACTCTTTAATGTCATATCCCATATGAATACTAAGGAAAAAATCTCCAACACAATGTCTCCAACACAATGTCTCACTAGACACTAAGGAGATAAATGCCATATGGACTTCCATTACTCCTTTTTATGGGTGAACTCCTACCCACTAACATGATCATGCTCACACTCATAATATATATATATATATATATAACACATATATATTTCAAATTCCTCAGCCAGTCTATATAAAACTTTTACCATTCTTATTAGTTGGAAATAGATTTACATGCACAAAATCACATTTTGCAATATGCAAGATTATCAAATCTCAAGTAACAAATTAATATATCTACTCATAAATAGTTAAACAATATAATCAAGTAGTGTAAATTATTTTGTTACCTCAACCCTTTGTCACAAAAGGGTTACCATAGTTCAACGTTAGCTCCACATTCCCACTTGCACAATAACACATGAACACCACTTAATCTACACAATTAAGTGATAATTATCAAGTATCACTCCGATAAACCTTGAATTCACTGGGTTCTAAGTACCCGTAACACTTAAATTCCTTATCTAACAACATCAACCATTTCAAAAGACTCTAACCATTCTATTAAACATCCCAACACACCAAAATCACCATCCAATTATCCATATTGTCCATAAACCTCAAATTCTCACATAGGGTTCATTTAAACCCAAGACGAAAATTTTAAATCACTATAAAACTCACAAATCTAGGGTTAGAGGCTTGATCTAACTCCTCAAGATCTTAAATAAGTTAATGAGTTCATCCATTACTCAACCATAACTAAAAATAAGCCCTTAAATCCCCTAAAGTCAGAATTTTTACATAAAAAGGAGAGGGGGAAGAAAGGAAAGCTTACCTAATGATGATTGAAGCTCTAAATGCCTTAAAATCTCTCCCAAAGTTGAGCCCTAGAGCTCTCCCTCGACGATCCCTTTGATTTCTCTCTTTCTCATTTCTTATTTCAAATCTGATTCACAACTGATAAAATGTAAATTTTATACGTGTGCCACGATGCATTGATGCATCCGTAGCGATGCATGATTTAGAGAGCCCTACTACAAATTAAACTTCCCTCAGTGCCATGGCCTGCTTGAACTTCAACCTACCTTCTTCTAAGGCTGTCTAAGGATCTAAAAACTATTATAAATGTCGTTAATCAATAATTTATCTAATTTGACCAAAATACCCTTGGAAATACTGATAATTCTAGGTTGAAAGCTTAAGACATTACAGGCCCTATAGGCCATCCAATTAACCATATCCACCTCTAAACTCATTTATTTGTCCAATTTTACCATTTCATTTTTAGCTTAAACTCACAAAGCTCAATTATTTAACTCCAACCTAGTCACAAAACCTTAGTTTTGTTTTCGATAGCCCCTTTTTGATACTTCTTTTAGATTTTAACACCTTAAAACTTGTGTTTAACAGAGCATAACACTTCCTCCTCTCCAAACACATTTTCCTTTACTTCTCCCTTCTGATTTCATGAGTTTTGACTTAGCCTTTAAGTAAAAATCTATACCATGCACCGCAGCGTATGGCATAGTGAGGTTAGTCTCACTTGTGCTCACGTGTTTCACCTTGACTCATTATTCTACCCTTCAATCCTATTAATAAAACAACCAAACAACATAAAACATTAACTTAACATTCCAACCATAATCAATCCACTAACTACTAATTTACCCCTAATTAGTAGCTAGTTTTTCTGGATTGAAATTCAGGATATTATATTACTTCTTTGTTTTTCTTTTGTTTCTCTCCTTCTACATTAGTTTTCACATTCTTATTTCTTCATAGCACCATACACTGTGTTGGATACAGCATGCGCCATAGTGTATGGCACAAAGAAGCCCTATCTAAGTCATTAGCACACCTGCATCACAGCGGATTACCTACAAGTCGTGATGTGTGGCACAAAACCTTACCCTTCAGATTTTCCTACTCTTTCATGTCTAGGTGATTTGACTTTACTTCAGACTTGCATTTAGGGCTAAAATTACAACCACACTTGTTAGGCCTCCCTGGCCACATACCTCACTAATAGACTTAATTACTCTAACTAAGCTCAATTAATCAAGTTTAAATTTTGAGGGTGTTACATCTCACATGTTGAAAAACAAGATATTCTAACTCAAGAGCCAAAAATTAACTTGGAAGAAATGATGGCAAAGTTAGTGAATTCTCATATAAAGAATAATCAAGAACTATATGGTAGAAATGCTATAGTTGATTCACCTTTTAAGAAACTTAAATTGTAGATGGCTCAAATGGCTATTGCATTGAATACAGTATCTCAAGGTGGATTGCCAAGCAATACTGTGCCTAACCCTTGTGGGGAGGGGAAAGAAGAGTATAAGGCAACTACCATAAGAAATAGAAAGCAACTATCAAAGGTGTCTCATCCATTAGACTCTTCATCTAATTAAGTTGCTAACTAACCACAAAATGAGGTACAGTCTAAGTTTATGAATTTTAAGACCATTCCTGTTATGAGAAAAGAAATAAGTTCTAGCAAAGGAAAGGGAAAGAAAAATTAACATCCTAAAGAGGTGCTACCCCTTCTTTTTCCCTAAGTGTTTCAAAAAAAAGTGAAGGATCAACAATACTCCAAGTTTCTAAATATCTTCAAACAACTCTATATAAATATTCCATTTTATAAGGTATTAGAACAAATACTTAAGTATGCCAACTTCCTCATAATATGTTGAGTAAAAAAAGAAGATTAACTAAATTTTTTATAGTAGCTTTGACTAAGAAAACCACTAGTCTTCTAAAGCTAAATATTCCACTCAAGTATAGAGATCCTAGTTCATTCTCTATACCATGTATGATCAGAGATAAATTTAAAGGTTGTGCACTATGTGATTAAGGTTCTGTTGTGAATCTCATGCCTATATTTTTTTAAGAAGCTTTAAATGGGCGAAGCAAATCTTACAATTGTCATGCTACAATTAGTTTATAAAAGTTTCTTATATCTTAATGGCATCATTGAGGATGTAGTGGCAAAAGTATGAACTTTCAACTATCTTGTTGATTTAATAGTCCTTGACATTGAAGAAGATAAAGAAATACCATTGATTGTTGGTAGGCCATTTCTAGCTATAGCTAGGGCTTTGACAGATGTAGAAAATGTAATACACCTCATGACATTATAGTTTAACAACCAATTTCCACATATTTAATATTTAAAATTGAAAACCGTAAAGGATTAGGATCCCATATAAAACCTTTTAGAAAACCATTTCACATTGTTAATGTAACATCCTAGTTTTTGAATCCCATAATTAGATACTAATCAGGGGTGGTTTAGTAAAGTAAAGGATTGGTGTGCCATATCGTGGTGCATGGCACAGATAAAAATCAATCATGTAGCTCTGTACTATGTGCCAAGCACATGTAGTATAAGTTGTGACGCATGGCCCTTTTTTTAGGGTAGAGAGGTTGTGTTTTATTGAGTTGTATGACTGTGTTTGTGCTTCTGCTAAGAATTAGGATCTTGTGATTTAAAAACAAATAAAAGGGCTATTACTCTGATATTGATTTATGATTGTATTATTGATTGTGTAATTAGAAATGGTAAAGTCTGGATTGATTAGGGACTTTATAGTATAGGTTTGGAATTGAACGACAAAACTTTAAAGCTATAGGCCTAAATTTGGCCCTAAATGAAGGAAAAATAAGGTGGAAATTGAATAAGAGTGAAATGGGACTACTAGAAGTGATATGAGGTGAGTATCAAATGGTAATGAACCAAGATTGATTAAATGGAAAGGAATGGATGGCTAATCATAGCCTTAATTAATAATGAAGTAGTTTTAGTCAATTGAATCAATTGACTAGTGGTGTTAATTGTGTATAGATTGGCATTTTCCATGCATAGAGTGAGAAAAGAACTTGGTAGAAATGACTTAACGATTGTGAAAGTCCATGGGCAACCTTTCTTGTGACAGAAGGGTTGAGATAATTGAATAATTTTCTCTATTTGATTATCTATTGTAACTGCTTGAGAGTATGATTAATATTGCATGAAAAAAGTTTTAAAATAAGCATGTTTGCCTAATGAATGTTTAGTGCATTAAATTAAGTTTTAAAGGAATGAGTTTATAAATTGCATGATTTGTGATGTGTGTGTGTGGGTTTACATGCATAAAAAATGTGTTTTGTACTAAAGCATGACCTTAGATGGTAGAGTTCACCCGTAGGGAGAAGTAGTGAAAGACCATATAGCATATTCTCCTTAGTGCCCAATAGGATGCGGTGTTAGAGAATTTATCTCCTTGCACCTATCAAAGTGTAATGTTGGAGATTATCTCTTTGTGCCTATTAAGGTGCAATGTTGAAGATTTGGGCCCCTTAGCATTTGTGATGTGGTGTTAGAGCTAATGACACCTCATTGTATGTAATGGGGGAAACCATAGTCCAGAAAGTGAGATAGAATACCTTTGGCTGGGTGATTCTAACACTAAAGGTGAGTTAAGGCGAGCCTATGCTTTTAAGTTAGGGTGATTTGGAGGTTTGGATAGTAGTGATCATGCTATATGTATTAGTTGTTAATTATTGTGAAAATGACTTATGGAAGTAGTGAACTAATATATTGATGTAGTTTGAGGTGAAATTTGTGTTATATTGCCTATATTCATATGTATATTATATAATACTTACTTATGGTTGCATGTGATAGACAATAGTAGAGAGTTATTCTGTTACTGGGAATATTATCTTACCTTGTGGTTACATTTTATACGTCTAAGTAGTGACCAAGGCAAGGGGAAAGATCCAAAGCTGGCTTAGTGTTGATAAAGTCGTACATCTCAGAGTTGTGTGTAATGAACTCAAACTAGTATGAATGTTGTAAATACAAGTTGTCATAGGACTTGCATACATGTTTTGAATGATAACAAGTAGAAAATTGTTGAAATTATAAAGATTTATAGTAATTATGTAAATCTTAGCACTTATAGGTAAATATATCGTGAAATGAGTAACAGGGGCTAAGATTTAGTTGTGAAAATGTTGTGAATGTGGAAACATATGGAATTGTAGTGAATTGATGGTACTTATAGCCAAGGACACGCTATTACATTTAGTAGTGAAACGTTTATCTATATGGAATTGGCCTGTTGAGCAACTAAATTTTGATTTGTGTGTAAATATGCTATAAACTAAGGTCAATCAAGTGAATTAGCTCCTTTTAGACTTAGTTCAAGGCCCAGAGTTGTCTAATAAGACAAGGGAATCGATTTAAACACTTTGGTGCACTTAAATCTTTAAAAAGGTAGCTTTTTGCACCTAGGTTTCTAATTTTGATTAGATCGTTAAATCGTATCAAAACTTATCTCATTAGCTAGCTTATAAAATTAGTTTCATGTGAGCGCTTGAATCACTCCGATTGGACGTCATATTTAGAAATGGCGCACGCTAGGAGTTCACTAAAAACTATTATGTACGTTGCGGTGCATTATGTGTCATGCTATGGTGCCTGCTACAGAATAGGATCAGCTTGTGGATCTGTGGCACATGCCACAGTGCATGGGGTATACACCGTGATGCGTGACACAGTTTCTGACTTTATTTCTTCATTTTAAAGGCATGCATTGAATGTGATGAATGCAAATATTATTCTTCTATTATGCCATAATCATTGCGTATGGAATTTCAAATGATTTTGAAAATTTCCAATTAAGTCTTAGGTCTTAAACCTTTCAAGGAAATTTTTTTAATATAGTTTGGTTTGTGTATGTGGTGATTAAGTTAACTCCTCCTAATGTCATGTGAATATTAGGAGAGGTTATAGTTAAAAACCCTTATATATGCCTAACGAAAGCATATACATTGCTTATATAAAGCACAAGAAGAAAATAGAAGCAAAACAATAGTTTTAGGCCAAATTGAGCCATATGCCATGGCATATGGTACAGAGCCATAAATTCTAGTTTTACGACATGCACTGCGGTACATGTATTAGATTCTACTATCAAATAACACTTTTGATATAAACTTTCAACGTGTACTATTTTCACATATGGTATCCAATTAGAATGATTCAAGTGTCTACACAAAACTTATTTTAAAATCTAACTAATGACACTGCTTGTTTCAATTTAATATTTCATTTAAAAATTAGACACTCAGATGCAAAATGACTGTTTTAACTTATTTTCCCTCACCTAAGCATCGTAATTACACATTACATATCATTAGCCCCTTTTAGGGCCTTAACTATATCCAGTGGGATATTTCACACGTAATTGAGCATTTATATATCACTATCACACATATATACAAGTTTGGGTACAACTGCCCTTAAATACACATACTTGGACAAAATCACATATTTACACACATTTGTACAAACTTGGCCAAACTCCACACACTTTTACATCAAAACACACTAGCATGCACTTGGCACTGTATCTTAGCCCTTTGTTACAAAAATCACCACACATCATACCATGAAACAACTCAGGGCTATATTACACACAATTACATAAGTGTATTAGACAGTTCTTATTTATGTAATCCTATGGCAACTTATATGTAACGTATAATTTACAACTATTTAGTTCATTACACTAAATCCGATAGGCGATCAATAGATACACTACTCTCTACTTGATTCTTTCTCTCTGCTGCTTCCAACATCAGAACTTGTAAAATGGTAACCATGGGGTGAGATAAACATCAAAGTAACCAAAAAAATTTGTCAAATGTCTATTAATAAGGATAACCCTAAATAAGTAAACAAAACCATTTATTTTGTTTTTTGAAATCAATAAACTCGTACACATATATATACACATAATGATTTTCACAAAATCAATCACACACTTGCATGATCATCTATCCACCACCATGCTCCTCGATTTAACCTATAATAAGCTATATTAGACCAATCACGTAAACATTGGTTTGAGTATACCTTCTGTAATGCCCTCACTAACATTACCATTCAACCTTTCATGCAATATACTAAACAATTTAGCACCATTGTCTTTGAAGAGTTGGGATTCCAACATAAACATTTGAAAACCATTTCTTAAACATGCGGGTTATTAATAATAGTACATAGTAGAAGCACACAATTCAAGTGCACGAAAACCTAAAGGAAAACTTATTTAAAATAACATAATCTAAGAAAAATATAGCCATGCACCACAGCATGTGCCATAGAGGCACTGACATTCACTTTGTGCCATACTGTGGCATGTTACACATGCGTTGTGATGCACACATCAGATTCTATTATCAAAACAATAGTTTTTGATGCAAATTTTAGAAGTGCAATGTTTTCATATTAGATGCCCAATTAGGGTGATTTAAGTGCTAACGTGAAGCTTGTTTTAAAATCTAATTAATGACACTAGTTTCATTTAAATATGATATCCTATTCAAAAGTTGGATACTTAAGTGCATTTTAACCAATTTAAGTCAAAATTCACCACTTAAGCATCACCATTTGAAACCATAAGTCATTGGCCATTTCTAGGACCTTGGCAATGTCCAATGGAACAACTTACACCTGTTTGACCATTCACATATATAATATCATACACATATACACATTTGGCTGATCAACTGACCATTTCATACCTTTAAGCATTTATCTCATATTTCACATTCACATTGATGGCCAAATTTCACATGTAATTCTCGTACATTACATCCACACACATATGTAATAAATCACTAGCCCATACTATCATATTCACCTCAAGCACACTCATATACACATAATGGGCTAAGATGCCAAATTCACACATATATTTACATACACAAGCTCATGAGCTATAATGAATCCCTTCTGGAAACTTATATACAGTATATAACTTATACAAAACAAGTTTATTACACTAATTCTTACAATGGGCTTTTATGATAAATCTCTAATCTTAGCTCAAATCCTTTCCTTTCACATCACAAATACTAGAACATGTAAAAATGTAAATAAGTATGGTGAGATCAAAATCTCAGTAACCAAAATAGTTCATTTGACTTCCATTAACATAAATAACCATATATAGGTAAACAAAACTAGAGTAATAATTTATATACCAATAGTAAACATGGTTTTCCTCTTTCTATGCAATTTCACACAATCACAATCACTAGCATGATCATCTATCCATCAATCCTCTAAAGCTCCTTGACTTGAAACTGTAAGCTCTAATAGATCAATCACATATTGACTCGAGCACACCTTAAAGGTACAAACACCCGGCCAAAGGTATTCTATCCTAATTTCAGACTATAGTTTCCCCTTTCATATACACTCATGATAAGGGTTTTGTTGACTCCTAACCATACGCTCACAGGCACCAGGGAGTTGCCTTATTGCATGAATATCCCATGGTAACAATTCTAATACAATGCTGCACTGGATATCCCCTAGTGCCAGCTCGATATAAATTACTGCATCAGATGTCCCATGGTGCCAGCCCAACTATATAGATTTATTCACTCACATCTCCACACACACACATCTACATATACCCAGGGTGAATGCCATCCCTATGATCATGCATTTTGTACATATATTTCACCACTTCAATATAAATCACACATACACACACAAACACATATCAATTTTATCAAAAATCATTTATAATCAAATAAACATTTCATAATGTTCTTGATCCTAAAATCATGTACATTTTAAATATTTACATCTAGAATCTTAGTCAAGAAAGCATATTTCACATTCACTTCTATGCAGTTATAATAGTTAACAAACATAACAAACTATATGGCCACCTTAATCCTTTTGTTTTGAAGAAAGGTACCTTGTGTTATACTCTTTTACTTTAAGTTCCTTTTGCTATTTCAACACACCACACATGAAAATGTATAGAAAATTGGCAGCCAAAGTCAATTAGCTTATTGACTAAAAGTGCCAATTACAACAATTAACACCTAAATGCAAACACTTCCTTTATTGAAGTCTATCCTAAGTCTATTTCCACCTTCTGCACCTAACCACTACTTATTGCAAGCATCTGTTGGATATAATGGCTTGTGACATTATGTTTAGTTTAAGTTTTGATGCTGACAAATATAAATGAGTTAATTATACTTATGCCTAATTATTTTCATATATAAAGTAGTTAACAATAGTTATGGAATAAGTTCTTTAAAGTGTTTTTATTTATGTTGTTTCGTATTACATGAGATTGGGAAAAATAATTTGTGTGCATCAAAACTATTTTATACTATCATATTTTCCTTATCTTGTTTCTATATCCAAGTGTGTTCATAGTATTTATCTTTTATAACTTAGATACATGCATATTGATACTTCGACTAACCATTTTATTCATGATATATCATTTAAGGTTGTCCAAAGTGAAGATGAGAGTAAGAATGAAGAGGAACAAAGTTGAAGTCATCATTTGCATGCTACACTCATTATTGAAGAACATAAATATAAAGAGAAGGATGATCCAAGAAAAGCTTAAGAAGAATGAAGACATTCATACAAGTTTAAATGTACTTCAAAAGCCTTAGACTTCATGGGTATAATAGCATTAGGCTAGAAGTCTTTGTGTTGAACTTATTGATTTAGATATGAATTATTAGCTCAAGACATTTTAAATCAAAACATGCATTTTAGCTATTAAGAAAAAGAGTGAGTATAGTTTTATATAATTATGATTTTCATCTTTAGTTATATATATCTCATGAGCTTTTAAATGTTTTGATTAATAACTCCATAAAGTTTTCAAAGTTTTTCTATTTACTAAAAATGGAGTTAGGTTGAAAAGTTCATGAATACTTGAAGTCTGCCTTGAAAACGAAATTGTGCTGAATATCTGTTTTGACCTTTGGTCATGTTTTGTCTCATATCTCTTACTACAAAGATCATTTTAATGTGACAAATATCTCATTTGAAAATAAACTCTAATAGATTTTTAATGATAGTTTATTTATTCAAAATGGAACTCTATTGAGAAAGATATGAACTTTAGAAATTGTGTTTTGAGATATGGATTTTGCATAGCATTCAGTCTTGACCTTTGTCCACTCTTTTGATCATATCTTAAAATATAAATTGCATTTGGGTATGAAAATTCTTTCATTGTAAGCTATACTTCAAGAGCTTTCCAAAGATATATAAGAATTTAGAATTATATTGAGTGAGTTAAGACATTATAAATTTATGTGTAGTGAAGGCATAAAATCACGCGTAAGAGCAGCAGTCATGCACACGTGATTTAACACCTATGTCCAATTTCACATGAAAGTACCTTGCATACACATGTGAAAATGAACCCAAAAGCCTATTTTCACACTAAATAGCATCTAAATGCTAAATCATATGTGAAACACCTTGTACACATGCGTGAAATGACATCTAAAGCCTTATTTTTCACTTTATAACCATTATGGTCTAAATCACTCATGAAGACACCTTGGTTCCTTGCATGATCGATTTGTCTTCTGGGCACTACAATATGCATTTTCTTGCATGAATTAGCACTGGTTGCTTATAAGAAATTACACCAACAACTATAATCACTGTGCAATATCTCTAAAAGGTTACTTGATGTCTCTAATACTTATTTCACTCCATTGGCTATAAATTTAACAATCCAAACTCATCTTAGTGAAAGATGAACCTTAAAAATCATCAAGCTATGAGATTTATGATTATATTACTTTTATTATACGAAAATCATTGTTCTTGAGCTAATATCATCTATATCTTCATCTTTTGAGTATTAGTGCTTTATTGTACTCATCATTACTCTTTGAGAGAGTTTCAATTGAGTGATTCACATACTCAAAACCTTTTTGTAAAGGTGAGGCAGAGATTTCCCTTGGAATTAAGAAAGGTTATTCTCTTGGGAAAAGAAGCTCACTAGTAAAGTAAGTTATTGTAAAGGCTCACAAGTGTCTAAATTGAACTTATGGATGCACTGAGGTGGCAAGCACTCATTCAAGCTTGTGTTATAGTGAAGAAATCTCAAGCAGTTTCTTGGGGACTGGATATAGGCTCAAGAGGAGAAGTTGAACCAGGATAAATTATTGCTTGTAATCTCTTTTCCCTTATATCTTTATATTTCCAGCAACCTTAGTTAATGCTATGTTTTAGTATATGAAATTGAATTTGATATTTCTACATGCTCTTACTCAATCTCGTACTTAGACATTGTTTCTAAACTCTCTTACACATATTGAGCTTGTAAAAATAACTTTAGCATTCTTACACATAAAGTTTATAACTCATATTTGCCTAAATCTTCCTTTGAACATAGTTTTACTGAAAAGGTTTTAAAAGAACTGAAAATTTCTCAAACACCAAATCCACCCCCTTCTTAAGTGTATTGCCATATCTAATAGCATCAACACACTTATCTTAAATTCTCACCCATTTTCCTATTTCTAAATTCAACCAATTTGACCCTACAGCTTAAAACCTTTATCGGTCAAGCTTAAACTAGTCGTAGAGTTTTAGTTTAACTCTAGAGATCCTTTTTATTACTATAGGGCAAGAAATTAACCCCTTAAAACTTCTATATTTAATTTCTCACTAGTTTAAACTAAGAGAAAATAGTGTAGAATCAGAAGTTAAGGTATTATGAGACTTACCCGATAAGTAACGGGTTGGAAACATCATCTTTGCTCCAGAAAATGGTTGCCCTAGTAGAGATCCCTATCTTTTCCACTCCTGCTTGCTCTTGCACTCTATTTCTTTCTATTTTTCATAAGCTGGGCATATTCTTATTCACTAAATTTTTGCACCATGCACTATGGTACATCTATTACTAGCTGCGGTATGTGACACAATAAGGAAATTTCTCACCACGCTCACACGCTCTACTTCATAATGGCACTGTCCTACTCTCATTTGTTCACATAATATCCTAAAGAGTCAAAATAGCATCTCACCATCCAAAATCCTAATTTCACATTACATAACTAATTTACCCCTTAATTAGCATTAATGCAAGAATTAGGAAATTTAAGATGTTCCACCTTTAGTAGTAGAAACACCCAACTAAAGGTATTCTATCCTACTTTTGAACTATAGATTTCCCCTTTCACACATGCAATAAAGGTATTATTGACTCCTAACCACACGCTTATGAGTAATAAGGAGTTACCACATTGCCTAAATGTCCTATGGTAATAATCCTAAATATATTACTATACCAAATGTCCCATGATGCCAGCCCCAACATATGGATTTTATTTTTACCAACATCTCTATACACTTAGGGTGAACTCCCAACCCCTAACAAAATCATGCCACTTTTACATGCAAATAACTACATTCGCACATTTCCACACACTTATATATATATATATATCCATTTTATATTCTTTGTAAATACTTTCATAGATATATCATATCTCTTTTGATGCTAAAACATGCAGTTTGTAAAATATGGCAACTATAAAATCATAAATTATAATACCACGCTCACTTATAAATAGTTAAACTAATTAATAAACATAACAAATTATTATATTACACCAACCTTTTTCGGTTTTAGAAAGGTTACTCGTGGTGCTATTCAAACCCTTAGCTTCCTTCTTGCTAAGTCAAAGCACAATTCACACTAATCTACCCAAATTAACATTATAAGTTAATTATTGAATTGACTAAATGTACTAATTATCATATTTAAACACTTAGACACTCTCATTTAACTATCTCAAGTTCTTCTCACCTTTTTTCAATCGTCTTAGCACTTTTATCCACTCTAACATACTTCTTACCAACTTTCACCCTCTTTGACTAAACTTATAGCTTTAAAATGTAGCCATTAACTTTCCAACTAGCTGTAAAACCTTAATTTAACTCCTAAGAGTCTTTTTGTTATAATAAGGTAAGAAAACAACCCCTTAAAACTCTCTAATTCAATTTCTTTATAACCATATTTACCTAGCAAGTAGTAGGTTGGAAATATCTCCCAACAGCCCAATATTCCTTGCCTTAGCAAAGTACACATTCTTCTCTACTCTACCATGTCTCTTTCTCTCTTTTCTTCTCTATTCTGTAAGCTGACTCATGTATTTAGAGTCAAAGTTTTATACCATGTCTTGCAATGTATAAAGCATGTGGCATAGAGAGATAAAACTCACTGTTGCTTGCACAAGCAGCTCTAAAACACCATTCTTCTACCTGATCCTACTTATTCAACAACCCAAGAAGTCAAAACCTCAATTTGCTATCCAAAATCTTGATTATCTAATTTATATATTAAATTACTAATTTATACTCTAATTAATAATTCGTTTCAAAAATTAAAATTTTAAGATGTTATATTTTTCTCCTCCTTTTAAGATTTTTGTCCCCAAAATTGAAACAACCACATGCACATATACATAAGAAAATAGATACTAGTACTATTGCCTTATCTTGGCTTCTGTCTCTTAAGTTACATTATTAAGAGTCATACCCTGTTCGAGAGCACTTCTACTAGTTGAATAGTCTTGTTTCACAACTATTTATCTTTCACATCTTCTATTCATTATAGCTCAGCCTTATAGGTCATATCCTCTTGAAGCACTATCTCATCAAGCTCAATCACATGAGATGGATCCGGTTGGTATTTCTTAAGTTAAGACACATGAAGTATATTATGAACACTCAACAATTGTGACGGTAAGGTAATATGATAGGCGACTGGCCCAATCTTCTCAAAAATCTTCAACAAACCCATGAATCTAAGAGTTAACTTCTCAACTCTAATTCACCTCTTGATTTTAGTTACAGGTGTAATTCTCATGAGTACATAGCCACCCATTAAGAACTCTAATGGCCTTGTACGTCTTTCTACATAACTCTTCTATTTATTTTGAGTCGTTAATAGTTTCTACCTTATCATTTCAATCTTTTGTGTCATCTGATCTATAATGTCTAGTCCCAATATACTGCTCTCACTTAGTCTAGTACATAAGTGATATGCACTTCCTCCTATATAGTGCCTTGTAAGATGCCATTTGGATATTGGAGTGATAACTCTTGTTTTAAGCAAACTTAACTAATGGTAAATGGCGATCCTAATTACCTCTCAACTCAAGTACACAAGCTCTTAATATATCTTCTAGAGTCTATATTGTCTGCTCTACCTGATCATTAGTTTGAGGATGGTATGTTGTACTAAACTTCACATTAGTATCCATATCTATTTACAAAGCTCCCCAAAACATAAATGTAAACTTCATATCATAATCAAAGACTATATCCTTTAGCACTCCATGTATTCTCACAACCCTTCTGATATAAATCCTTGCTAGGTTTTCTAGAGAATCATTGATCCAAATGGCTAGAAAGTGAGCTCATTTAGTCAGCCTATCCACAATCACCTAGACAAAATCATGCCCTAACTAAGTTCTTAGTAGTCTAGATAAAAAATCTATAAAAATATCATCCCATTTCTACTTAGGAATTTCCCAGGGTTGTAATGTTTTAGTTGGCTTTTGATGTTTGATTTTAAACTTCTGACATATCAGACATCGAGACACAAACTCAATCACCACTCTTTTCATACATGGCCACTACTAGTAGTGATATGACATTAGTAATAGTAAGTGGGTCTCTCCAACTCAAGTTATGCCAAAGAAAGGGGGTTTAACTATTTTGAAAAATGAGAGTGGTGAGTTTATGCTAACTAGGGTACAAAACTCTTGGAGGGTGCGTATTGATTATAAGAAGTTGAATAATGCCACTGGGAATGACCACTTCTATAACATCTAAAGTTTTTAATCTAAAATTTGTCACTAATTAAAGGCGAAATTAATTAAGAAATGATTAATTAATTTAATCATGTGTTTAGTTTGTTAGTTGATGCTTTGGATCATTGTATAGCTCCAAAATCCAAGCTAGGTCAAAGTTAGGTTGAATCATGACAAGATAGCCTAATAGAAGTAAGACTGGGCTCATTGTGTATTATGCATGGTGTAAACACATTACGCCATAGCGTAATACCTAAAGTCTGCAATATAATATGTGTGAATCAGCTTCAAGTTTCAAATGAGGACTTAGTAAAAATGAGAAGCATGAAGGGAGATCATGGGCAACTGAGCTAAGGTTTCAATTTGGGTAAGATAGGAAGCTAATTTGGGTTCTCAATCATTCAGGTAAGCTTGCTAACTTCTTCTTCTCCTTCTCTAAGTCATTTTTAAAGGGTTAGAAGATTTAAAAATTTTAGGTTTTGAGTTAGAGAAGATCATACCTGAACCTTGAGGATTGTATGTGATGTTTGAGCCTAGTTTAACCTTCTTTGAGTTGAATAAGTATTAAATTGAAGCTTTAGTCTTTGGTCTTTAAGTTATGGACAAATCCTAGATGAATTTAGGATGGTGGGTGTTGGTTTGAGTTGTGTTAGAGTATGGAACAACTCTTATAATACTATATGAAGTTGTTAAAGGTCAATTTGAGCTACAAATAGATTTACAATAAGAGTTATGGGTTGTGAGTAACTAAATCAAGTTAAAAGTTATTTATGTTAAGTTGGAAAAATTAACATATGACACCTATTATTATAGATTAATGTATAGGGAACCTCACTAAAGATTAAAATAGTGATAGAGGAGGTTTAGTATTTTGGATAACCCTTTTAGCAATAAAAAGGTTGAGGTAACTAAATAATTTACATTATTTATTAGCTTATAAAAGTTATTCGAAAGTTGGTGGTATGATAGTTTATATATATTTATATATACATATCTTTTTAAAAAGCTAAGTATTTCAAAAAAACAAAAAGAAAGAGTAACAATTTAAGAAAACTTCTTACTTTTAAAATAAGTAGTAAGAGTATTTAGACTTGTTTCGAAGTTGATATGCATGATGTAGTGGAGATATGTTGAGAAATGTGACATGTTAGTAGGCACGAGTTCACCTTAGTAGAGTTAGTGGAGATAAAGTTCATATGGCACTGCTGGCACCTTGGGATGCCAGGTGCAACTTATACTTCTCCTTAATGCACAAAAGGGTACAGTGTTGGAGAATTACTCTCCTTTATACCTGAAAGGGTACGGAGTTGTAGACTATGCATCGTAGCATCCGTACAATGTAGCATTAGAGTAACAACACTCTAGTTACTTGTAATAGGGAGAACCTATAGTCCATAAGTGGTTTAAGATTCCTTGCTAGGTAGATCTACCATGGATGGTGAGCTTGGGGACTAAGTATGTGGTTTGATTATGTGAAATAACCTACTAGTTTGGTCTAGAGTGTTGAAAGACCGAATGGTTAGTAATCATGCATTATAATTATAGTGATTTATACTGTGTGCTTATTATGCATATTTTAGAGCTTGTTTATAACTAGGCCTGTTAATTGATAATGTAGATTATCTTAATTACTAAGATTTTTATCTCACCCCATGGTTATTATTTTACAAGTCCTCCCACTAAGTTTTAGCAAAGGAAGGAAATGAATAAGGATTAGCAGATTTGCTACACTATAAATTGTAATGCTTGATTTTGTTTGAGTGGTGTACATAAACTTAGTAATATAATATTATATGTTACCAATTAGGAATGTGTATCATTTTGATTGGCTGTACTTGTATTATATCATGTTATGTTTTATTTTAGCCTTATGTTAGCCTTATGTTATATATATGGTGAATGTGTGGTGATTTTTATGGTGAAGTGCTAAAATAATAGTACAAGTTTAAGGAATGTTGTATATATGTAGTGATGATGTAAACTTAGAGGGTTATGTGAAAATTTCTTAATCTTGTGATTAATTATTAATAAGAGGTAAAGTGGTAATTATTAAAGGATTAGAGATTTAGATGACTAGTTGCTGATTTATGTCTTTGGAATGTTAAATGAATAGATATAGGTGGAAGAATCACATTTCGAGGTGAAGCATGTGTGCGTGGTAAGGATTCTCCTCATTGTGCCACAAGCCATAGCTAATGCTGCCTGCGCCATGGGACATGGACTAAAAAGTAACTTCATAAGTCGTAAAATTTCATAATTTTCAGAAGGGAAAAATTAGAAAATGTGAAAGGGAGAAAAGGAGAAAGGCTTGGCTATTAGGGAAATCATTTTTGAAGTATTAGAAAGCACTTCTAATCAGTAACTTATCGGGGTAAGCTATGTACAACCCTTACCTTCCATTCTACCTAAATTTCTCTTGTTGTGAGTTATAGAGAAATAGAATTGGTGAAATTTTAAGGGTTTGTTTCTTACCCAATAGTAACAAAAAGGTTCTCGGGAGTTAAATTAGACCTTTGTGACTGGTTTAGAGCTGAACAATAGAGCTTTGAACCCATAGGCTCAATTTAGCCCTAATATAGTGAAATTTTGAGGTGGAAGTAGTGTAAGATGAAAGTGGGATCATTTAAAGTGATATAAAGTGGTAATAGAGTGATAATGAACCTAAAGTGGCTAAATGGAAATGAATGAATGGCTAGTTATAGCCATAGTTGATAATTAAGTGTTTTTTGTCAGTTTAACCAATTGACTAATAATGCCAATTTGGTGTAGATTGGCATATCTCATGAGTAAAGTGAGAAAAGAGGTGTGTAGAGATGAGTAGCGATTGAGAAAGTACCACGGGCAATTTTTCTAATGATAGAAGGGTTGAGGTAATCGAATAACTTTCTCTGTTTGACTATTTACTGTAACGATGTGTGAGTATGCTATCTAGTGCATGAAATTAGCTTTAAGTATGATTTATGACATTTTGTAAATTTTGCATGAAAATAGCTTTTGATCAAATAGATGGGTTAAAACATATGATTTCACACTTTATACACACATATATATATATATGCTATGTATTATGGATACATGTATGGTGGTGAATGGGAACTTATGATTGATTCGGAAAGCATGATCATAGGGGTAGGAGTTTACCCATAGTATGGAGATATAGAGAAAGACCATATGGTATTATTCTCTTTAGTCCTCGACAGGGTTCAATGTTAGAGAATTATATCTCCTTAGTGCCTTTTAAGGTGCTGTGTAACAGATTATCTCCTTAATGCCTATTGAGATGTAGTGTTAGAGATTCAAACTCCTTAATATCGATGTGATACGGTGTTAGAGTCAACAATATCTCATTGTGTGTATTGGGGGAAACTATAGTCTAAAAGTGAGATAGAACACCTTTGGTCGGGTGATTCTACCACTAAAGGTGAGCTCAAAGCTAATGAGAGAGTATATTAGTTGAAGGTGAGCCTATAGTTTCAAGTCAGGGTGATTTGAAGGTTTGGTCGGTAATGGTCATGCTATATGTAAAAAAGTGGTGAAAAATGGTGATTATAATGGTAAAAGAGGTTAATTGTCATATATTGTTGTGATTTGAAATGAAAAAAATGTATATGCTATATTTACTTGTATAATATGCTATACTTTTACATAGTTGCATGTGATTTTTGATAGTAGAGTTATTCTGCTACTGAGATTTTTTTCTCACCCTCATAGTTACATTTTTACAGGTCACAGTGGTGAGCTAGGTAAGGGAAAAGAGTTTGGACTAGCGTAGTGGTGCCGTGGCTACAAAAGCTAGGAGTTTGTGTAATAAACTAAGACTTAATGTGGATAATATGTACATAAGTTGCCATAAGGATTACATGTGTAAAGCCCTTACTGACATCATCATTCGCTCCACTACAATCAATCCTAATCACTTTATAATTATTTAAATTTAAAATATTGAAACCTTAGGATCCTAAGAAAAAATTTTTGGAAATTATTTTATAAATCACTTGGGTTATAGAACCATAACACACAGCAGAAGCAACATCTATGTATGCATCAAAGACCAAGAATACATGTGCAAAATAGGAAATCAAAGTGAAATTTAGCACCATGTGCCACGGCTCGTGCCACATGCACCACAGCATGTGGCATAGAGACCACAGTCGTTTGCTCTGTGTTGTGCGCCGCGACATGTGAGTACATGCGCCGTGGCGCACACACCTATAATTGCTATCATTTTTGCTATTTCTGAGGTAAATTTCAAATGCGGCCATTTCCATATCTGATATCCAATTGGGATTTTTCAAGCACCCACATGTAGCTTGTTTTAAAATCTAACTAATGACACTAGTTTTATCTTAATCTGATATTTCTATCAAAAGTTGAACACTCAAGTGTATTTTGACCATTTCCTGCCAAAATTTTATCACTTAAGTGCTTCAATTCGAAATCAATTGTCATTAGTCACTTTTTAGGCCTTAACCATGTCCAAATTGACAATATACACTGATTGACTATACGCATGCATAATATGACACATATACATATATTTGGCTAATAAACCACCCATTTTACACTTCTAAGCCAAATCTCATTTTTTTTTCTTTAATCCCTTATAAGGCCAAATCATTATCCATTCCCTTCAAGCAATCACATATTCACACACATATACATTTTTCCACTAGCCCATCCAATCATTTCTCTATTCACACACATATAAGGGCTAGGGAGCTTAAAATCATCAAACATACCAAAAAAACAACTTTATGCACATGTACTAAATCCTATAACTACTTATACACATTCTTCGTTAACAACTACAAATTATTACACCATATCTTACAATAACTTAGGTGAGAGATGCCAACTCAACCTATGTCCTGTTCTCAACCTACTAGTACCGAAACTTGAAAAATGTAAATAACAATGGGTGAAATAAAAATCTCAATAACCAATATGGCTCATTTAACACCTATTACCATAAATAACCATGCCAAAGTAATGAAAATAAAGTAATATCACACATAAATCAAAATATGAAGAAATATAATCTTTTCAAGAGTATTTCCACCTAAATACACACTAGCATGACCATCTAGCCACCAAACCTCCAATACTCCCTAACACAAAATCATAAACTCTCCTGGATTAACCATTTATTGACCCAAGCACACTTTCGATGATAGAAACACCTAGCCAAAGGTAATCTAACCCACCTATGGACTATGGTTTCCCTCTTTACACACTTGTGATAGAGGCATCGTTGACTCCTAACCGTACCCAAATAGGTACTAGGGAGTTGCCAGACTGCCCGGATGTCCCATGGTAATAGTCTTATAATATGCTGTACCAGATTACCTATAGTACTAGCCCGTATAATGCTGCACCGAATGTCCAATTGTGCCAGCCCAACTATATGAATTTTTCACTCACATATCTCCACACACACACATCCCTACATATCCTAAGTGAACTCCCACCTCATATGGTCATGCTCTTTCACAATTATCACTGCTCATTCACATTTCCACAACATATACTTTCATATCACATATATATATCCATTAAAATAAATGACTTCAAATTCCATTTCATAAACCAATGTTCATGCTAAAATCATTTTTAATAACAAATCATGCACAACTCTTAAAACAACAAATTCATAAATTTGTATTTACTTTTACACAGTTATAATAGTTAATAAACACAATAAACTATATGGTTACCTCAACCCTTCTGTCCGATAGAAAGGTGTACCCATGTAACTTCCTTACTCAAATCTCTTTTTGCTTATTAACTCATCACATACTAGAATCTATATAAAATTAGCAATCAAAGTCAATTTCATTATTGACAAAAAGTGTCAATTATTGCAATTAAGCACCTAATTGCTATCAATTCCACAATTCACACTCGATTACATGTATTACCACTAATTACCACTCATTTCAACCTTTAACCTCTTCTAACCAAATTTCTCTCACTACTCCCTTGCTCTTCTCCACGTCTGACCTTTCCTCTTATGTTCTCCCTTTCTATTTTCACAAGCTGGCATGTCCCTATTAATTAAAATTATGCACCATGTGCCATAGCACATCCATCCCTTACTGCGGCACGTGGCACAGTGAGGAAAATCCTCACTATGCTCACCCATCTGCTTCAGGATTCCACTCTTCCACTTGTATTTGTTCATATAATATCCTAATGGATTAAAATAACACTTCACTATTCAAAACCGTAATCTCACATCAAATCACTAATCCATTCCTAATCAGTCATTAACGTAGGATTAAAAATTCAGGATGTTACAATTCTCCCCTCCTTTTAAGAATTTAGTCCCTAAAATTGAAACAACTACTAACTTACACATACCTAAGAGAATAACTAAGGGTATAGCTATCTCATTTTAGTTTCTATCTCCCAGGTTACATTACTAGGAGTCATACCTTTTCAGAACACTTTTACCAACCAAATATTCTTGTTTCTCAACTGCTTATCCTTTACATCTATTATTCACTCCATTTCTGTTCGATAGATCATATTCTCTCGTAATTCCACCTCTTCCAGCTCAATCATATAGGAAGGATCCAATTAGAACTTCTTAAGTTGAGACACATGGAATACACTATAAATCCCAAACAATTGTGGAGGTAAAGCAATTTAGTAGGTGACTAGCTCGATTCTCTCCAAAACTTCGAATAGACCTATGAATCTAGGAGTTAACTTCTTGGTTCTAATTGATCTGCTAATTCCTGTTACTGGCGTAACTTTCAGAAACACGGGATTGCCTACCAAAAACTCTAATGGCCTTCTTCTTCAATTGGCATAACTCTTTTACCTGCTTTGAGCTATCAATAGCTTTTGCCATACCAATTCAATCTTTTGTGTAGTTTTATCCACAATATCAGGTCCTACTATGCTTCTTTCACTCAGTTTGGTCTAACAAAATGGCGATCTATACTTTTTTTCATACAAAGCTTTAAATGGTGCCATCTGAATTGTAATGTCCACCTTGACATTACCAAAATTCACCACACAATCACAACAAACAATCATAATTAGGAGCAAAGATTGCTCCTAAGCTCACATTATATATATAAGGGTTATAACTAATTATCTTTTAAAAATAATTGTGGAATAATTGGGATCGCATAAAAACCCTTCAAATTGATAGTTTGAGCTCAAACTTAAAGATTTATAAAGGTATTAGAAGCATGGAAAAGTTTTGGGAAGCAAACTACTTCAAAATAGGGCCAAAAATGTCATTTTTGAGTGTTTTGATCCATGCTCCGCGGCTCATGGTCCGTGTGCCATGGCATGTGGCATAGAATGCCAAATTTTCTCACTGTACTATGCGTTGCGGCTTGCACAAAATGCGCCGCGGCGCACTTGTCCATGACAGCAATAATGTCATGATAGCTTTTCTAGACGAACTTCGAATGCGTGCCATTTTCACATCCGATGTCTAATTGGAGTGATTAAAGCCCCCATACAAAGCTTATTCAATAAGCTAACTAATGATATAAGTTTCATTACGATCCGACACCGTATGAGAATTTTAGATACTTGGATGCAAAAGTTAATTTTTTTAAAGAAATGTTCAACCATCCAAGTACCCAAAACTCATAACTTATACCATTAACCCATTGTGAGGCTTGAACCAATTCAAATAGACCAAAATACACTTGAGTGACCAATCAAACACACAAAAACATACCAAATATAAAATTTGGCCACTCAATGGCCATTTCACCCAACATGGCCAAAATACACAATTAACACTACAAGCACTATTTGGCCTCTATTGCCACAAAATACACTACCAATACATTGTCACCACATATATAAAACATTCCTTTCACTTGTATTAGTATTTTAGCCCATCACCATAAAAATTACTACATAATTCACTTCATATACAATATTAGGCTAAAATACACCACAACATAATATGAAGCAAGTACAACTAATCAAAATGATATGATTCCTAGTTGGCAACATATAATATTATATAACAAGTTTATGTACACCACTCAAACTAAAATCGGGCATTACTATTTGATGTAGCAAATCTACTAGTCCTTGCCTAATTCTTTTCCCTGCCGAGTCTCAGAGGTAGAACCTGTAAAATGATAATCCACGGGGTGAGATAAAAATCTCAGTAACTAAGATAATCTACATTATTGATTAACAAGCCAAGTTATAAACAAGCATTAAAATAAGTAACATAATCACATCATATAATATCACCACAAATTTGCATGCATGATCCCTAACCATCCGGTCCTCCAATACTCTCGACCGAACCAGTAGGCTATTTCACAGAACCAAACCACATGTATGGTCCCCAAGCTCACCATCCATGGTAGAACTACCCAGCCAAGGTGTCCTAAACCACTTCTGGACTACTGTTTCCCCCATTAAAAGTAATTGGGGTGTCGTTACTTTAACACTGCATCCTATGGATGCTAAGAAGCATAGTCTCCAACTCCGCACCCTTTTGGGTACTAAGGAGAGTAAGTCTCCAACACCGCACCCATTTTCGAGCACTAAGGAGAGTAAATGCTGCACCTGGCGTCCCGAGGTGCTAGCAATGCCATATGGACTTAAATCTTCACTATCTCCACTAGGGTGACCTCCCACCCTCTAATATGCCACATTTCACTACATATCTCTACTTGACCACGCATAATCAACAAATATAACAAAATCATACCATTAACTTTCAAAATATAGAATTTTACAAATCAATACTCCACTTTTTCTAAAATAGTTAACCATTAAAGAATTTATGCATATATACTCAACAAGTCATAGAAAACTAACTTGAGAATAACTTATATAAGGTAATAAACAATGTAAATTATCTACTTACCTCAACCCTTTTGTTACTAAACGGGTTACCCGTGGTATAAAATTTTTTTCTTGTGTCAAGGTAAGCCTTCCCACACCACAATCTACAACAACAAGTACTATATGTTAATTTTCAATTAACACAAGCAACATCAGCTAATAATAACCTCCCAATTCTCCCACTTCTCACTCAAATTCTCAACAAATAGACTTGTCAAGATTAGAATTTGTTCACTTCATCCCTTTAAGTCTCTTTCTAACTCTATCGCGACATAAAACTCAATATCTCAACTTACCATGCTTCAACACCCTATGATCAAGTTGGGGCTTGATCCAAAATTCACCAAACAAGAAAGTAGTTTCCTATTACCACATATCTAAGATCAATAAACCTAAATTAAACCTTTAGAGTCAATAGAAACCTTTAAAACATTGACTCATGGCTTAATCCAATCAGACTAAATTCTCACTCTTCCAAATCCCATGGAAAATGAGATGAAAAGGTAGAGAAGAAGCGTAGGAAACTTACCCAAGAGTTTGGAGGCTCAAATGATATTCAAAATCCTTCTAAATTGATGCCCTAGCAGTGCCCAAAGTTGCCCCCTTCGTGCTTTAGGTTTTCCATCCCAAAAACTGTCCATTGCTGATGATTCCCGAAAATTTAAGTTACCTGCTATGCTGTGCGCCGTAGCGCACACCACGCAAGCCGCGGCTTACGGTGTAGTGAGCAACAACTTGATTTTGCTCCCCCCGATGCCTCCCGACTTGATCCGACTTTCATCCTATCTCAATTTAGAGCCAAATATGAACCAAAAGTCCAATTAGCTACTCAAAAACATAATTAAATAAATTAATCATATTTTTAACTAATTTATCCCTTAATTAATCCATTTTTCCATATTTGAAGTTTTAGGATGTTACATGTCGTTACTCCAACACCGCATCCTACGGATGCTAAGGAGCATAGTCTCCAACTCCACACCTTTTTGGGTACTAAGGAGAGTAAGTTTCCAACACCACACCCATTTTGAGTACAAAGGATAGTAAGTACTGCACCTGACATCCCGAGGTACCAGTAATGCCATATGGACTTAATCTTCACTATCTCCACTAGGGTGACCTCCCACCCTTTAATATGCCACATTTCACTACACATCTCCATTTGAACATACATAAATAACTTTCTAAACAAATATAACAAAACCTTACCATTTACTTCAAAAATATAGAATTTTACAAAGCAATACTCCACTCATTTTCTAAAATAGTTAACCGTTAAGGAATTTATACATATATACTCAACAATTCATAGAAAAGTACTTGAGAATAATTTATATAAGATAATAAACAATGCAAATTATCTAGTTACCTCAATCCTTTTGTTATTAAAAGGGTTACCGTTAGTACTAAATTCTCTTCTTGTGTCAAGGTATGTCTTCCCACACCACAATCTACAACAACAAGTACTATATGTTAATTTTCAATTAACACAAGCACTATTAGATACCAATAACCTCCCAATTCTCCCACTTCTCACTTATATTCTCAACAAATAGGCTTGTCAAGATTAGAATTTGTTCACATCATCATCCCTTCAAGTCTCCTTCTAACTCTATCACAATATAAAATTTAATATCTCAACTTATTACACTTCAACACCCTATGATTAAGTGAGGGCTTGATCCAAAATTCACCAAACAATAAAGTAGCTTCTTATTACCACATATCCAAGATCAATAAACATAAATTAAACCTTTAGAGTCAATAGAAACCTTGAAAACATTGACTCATGGTTTAATCCAATCAGACCAAATTCTCACTCTTCTAAATCCCATAAAAAATGAGATGAAAAGGTATAGGAGAAGGATAGGAAACTTACTCAAGAGTTTGAAGGCTCAAATCATCTTCAAAATCCTCCCAAATTGATGCCCTAGCAGTGCCCAAAGTTGCCTCCTTCATGCTTTAAGTTTTCCACCCCAAAACTGTCCATTTTTTATGATTCCTGAAATTTTAAGTTGCCTGCTATGTCGTGCGCCACAACACAAGCCATGCAAGCCACGGCTTATGACGCAGTGATCAATAACTTGATTTTGCTCCCCCTGATGCCTTTTGACTTGATCTGACTTCCATCCTATCTCAATTTAAAGCCAAATATGACCCAAAAATCCAATTAGCCACCCAAAAATATAATTAAATAAATTAATCATATTTTTAACTAATTTATCCCTTAATTAATCCATATTTTCCTGATTTGAATTTTTAAGATGTTACAGTTCTCCCCTCCTTTAAAGAAATTTTGCCCCTAAAATTTAAGAACAACCACAACATATACCTAGGGAAACAGATAAGGATATTGCTGCTTCACTTTGTCCTCTATCTCTCCAGTAGCATCACCAGGAGTCATTCCTTTCCACACCACCTTAACTAGTCGAATAGTCTTGTTCCGTAATTGCTTATCTTTAACATCCATTATTCATTCTGGCTCTGCTTGATATGTCATATTCTCTTACAGCTCTACCTCTTCGGGTTCAATCACATGAGATGGATCAGGTTGATATTTCTTCAGTTGAGAAACATGAAAAACATCATGAATCCTAGATAATTGTGGTGGCAAGGTGATTTGATAGGCAACCGGCCCAACTTTCCTAAAAATCTCAAATGGACCCATGAATTGAGGAGATAATTTCTTTGTTCTGATTGACCTCTCGATTCCCGTCATAAGTGAAACTTTTAGAAAAACATTATCACTAACCATAAACTCCAATGGCCTTCATCGTTTATCCACATAACTCTTTTGCCTACTCTGAGCCGTTAGAAGTTTTTGCCTTATCATTTAAATTTTTTTGCATTATTTGATCCGCAATATCAAGACCCATAATGCTTCTCTCACTCAATTCAACCCAACAAAGAGGAAATCGACATTTTCTTCTATATAGTGCCTCATAGAGAGCCATCCTTATATTAGAGTGGAAACTATTACTGTAGGCAAACTCAACCAAAGGAAGATGGCTATCCCAATTGCCTCTTAGTTCTAAGGCACAAGCTCTCAACATGTCTTTTAGAGTCTATATAGTCCTTTCTGTCTGTCCATCAGTCTGTAGATGATACGCTGTACTGAATTTTAATTCAGTACCCATTGCTCTTTGCAATGCTTTCCAAAAGTTTGAAGTGAACCTTGGGTCACGATCAGAGATAATGTCCTCTGGCACCCCATGCAATCTCACAACTTCCCAAATGTAGATCTCTACCAACTTCTCTAATGAATCACTTATTCATACTGCCAAGAAATAGGTTGACTTTGTCAACCTATCTACAATCACCCAGATAGAATCATGATTAGATTGGGTTCTTGGTAATCTCAAAATGAAATCCATAGATATACTATCCCACTTTTACTTTGGTATCTCTAATGGTTGTAAAGTTCCTGCTGGCCTCTGATGCTCGATTTTAACCTTTTGACAAATTAAACACCGAGACACAAAATTTGTAACATCCCTTTTCATTCCAAGCCACCACCAATAATGCTTCATATCTTGATACATCTTAGTTACTCCAGGTCCAATTTTATATCTACTCTTATGTGCCTCATTCAAAATTGTCTTTCTTAAATCACCCTCATCTGGTACACAAACCTGATCTCGATATACAACATATCCATCATCACTGAAACCAAAGTGTGTGGTTCATATTTCCTCCATATCTTTATGAATTTTCAACAGATACTCATCCTCAAGCTGTGCTGTCCTTAACTCTCTCCAAAACTCATTGGTAATCTCTATGGAATATAGGCTATACAAAGTAAATTCCGGTGAGTCATGCTAAATATCTAAATAGGATTCCAGTAATTTGTGCTCTTGCACCATTAGATAAGCGACATGCAATGACTTTCGACTTAAGGCATCTACAACCACATTTGCTTTCCCCGGATGGTATTTAATTTTGAAGCTATAGTCCTTTAAGAACTCCATCTACCTTCTTTGCTTCATATTAAGTTCCTTCTGATCCACTAAATATCTCAGGCTCTTATGGTCACTAAAAACACTGAACACTGCTTCATACAAATAATGCCGCCAAATCTTTAATGTAAACACAACTGCAGTAAGCTCTAAGTCATGAGTAGAGTAATTTTCTTCATGTGGCCTGAGTGTCTAGAGGCATAAGCCACTACCTGCTCATCTTGTATCAACACACATCCTAGACCTTTTAGAGATGCATCTGTATACACTTCATATGGCAATCGTGGATTAGGAATAATCAACACCGGTGCCATAGTCAGTTTCTCCTTTAACTTTTGAAATGCAATCTCGTACTTGTCATCCTAAATGAATGGCTGATCTTTTCGGGTCAACCTAGTTAATGATGAAGCTATCTGAGAGAATCCTTAGATAAATCTTCGATAATATCTAGCCAATCCTAGAAAACTCTATATTTCAGTCACAGAACTAGGTCATTCCCATTTCAACACCACATCCACTTTATGCGAATCTACTGCAATCCCTTCTGCTGGCACAACATGTCCTAGAAATCAGACCTCTCGTAGCCATAACTCACACTTGCTAAGCTTGGCATAGAGCTTGTTGTCCTTCAAAATTTGTAGCAAAATTCTCAAATGCTTCACATGCTGCTCCTCGTTTTTAGAATATATCAGAATGTCATCAATGAATACCACAACAAACTAATCTAGGTAAGGCCTAAATATACAGTTCATGTAGTCCATGAAAACCGCAGGCGCATTTGTTAACCCAAATGGCATGACTAGGAACTCATAATGCCCATACCTAGTATGGAAAGCCATCTTGGGCACATCCTCTAAGCACACTCTTAATTGATGGTATCCTCATCTCAGGTCAATTTTTGAGAACACTAAAGCTCCCACCAATTGATCTAACAAATCATCAATCCTTGGTAAAGGATATTTATTCTTCACCGTTACCTTATTCAACTATCTATAATCAATATAGAGCCGTCAGCTACCGTCCTTCTTCTTAACAAATAGCATAGGTGATCCCCAAGGTGACATACTAGGTCTAATAAATTCCTTTTCAAGTAACTCCTCTATCTGCTTCTTCAACTTAGCTAACTCCATTACTGACATCCGGTATGGTGCCTTTGAGATTGGTTTAGTTCCTGGCATTAAGTTTATGGTGAATTCCACTTCCTTTTCTGGAGGTAAACCAGATATATCATCTGTAAATACCTCAGGGAATACATTCACTACCCCAATCTTATCAATACTTCCATCGTAAACCCCATGCACTGAGAAGAAAACCATATAAGCCATACACCCTTGTTGCCTCAATCTTTCTACTTGTACCACTGATAAGAACTTAGACTCACTAGGAATATTAGCCGGTGTAGTATATACCTGTAACAAAACTATCTTCCTAGCACAGTCCAAGGTGGCATTATTTGCCATCAACCAATCCATACCGATAATCACATCCAAACCCTTCATAAGAATCCAGATCAAATCTAGAGTGGTCGAATGATTTTCAAACCTCACTTCTATATTCAAACATGCTTGACTAGTCATATTAGATGACCCAGATGGTGTAGACACTTTAATCACATAAGGCAATTCATGCAAAGGAAGTCCCAACCTCTCTACACATTCATATGAAATAAACGAATGTGTAGCACCCGAATCAAACAATGCTTCAATTTTCTGCTCGCATATAGAAATAATACCTTTCATCAAATTCGGCGATGCTCTTGCCTCCTCCTGAGATAGTGTGTAGACTCATCCTGGAATGGTAGATCTCTGCTCTGCCATCTCTACTCTTCTTTCGAGGCATTATCTTACTAGATGTCCAGGTTTCCCTCATTTAAAACATGCCCAGCACCTCCTAGGATGTGACTGCCCACACTTAGCTCAAGGTGGTGGTCGAGCTGTACTCAAGGTTGGGGCAGGCATATTAGAAGCCTATTGGGATGGTTGTGGAACACCAGAACTCCTAAATCCACCCCTCTAAAATGTTCCCCGAGTCTGTGTTCCTCTAACAAAACTCTTCTTGCTCGGTGCTGCAAAACTACTCGGGCCATAACCCGTCTTCTTGCTTGATCAATGGCCATTCCTTGAGCATCTCTATCTGCTCTCGTCCCAGATGATCCAGGTCCACTACCAGAACTATAAGATGGTTCCAATCTGCTCTCATGAGCTTCTTCTTGTCTCCTTTGTTCCTCCTCACGACCTTTATTCCGGAGCAGAACATCATGGTCTTGAACAGTTCTTTGAATATTCCTCATCATATTTCACAATTCTTTAAGAATTGCATCATTACCCTAGGGCCTTTGTTGTTGTTCTACTTGTATCTCTGGTTGTACCTTTGGTATAGGCCCATTATTCTTCGATAAATTACCGGCATTTTGGATGCTTCTTCTTTCCATTGTTCTCCCCTCCTAAGGAAGAAACCAAGTAGAAAAGGAGAATAAGTGGAAAATAAAGGAAATGAGACAAAGGGAAAGAGTTGTGTACATAAAGTTGCCAACCAATGAGAATGAATGCAATAGACATATCACCACAACCAGATCTCATAACCTAAGAAACTGATACCAAAATGTAATGTCTACCTTGACATTACCAAAATTCACCACACAATCACAACAAACAATCATAATTAGGAGTAAAGATTGCTCCTAAGCTCACATTATATATATAACGGTTATAACTAATTATCTTTTAAAAATAATTGTGGAATAATTGGGATCACATAAAAACCCTTTAAATTGATAGTTTGAGCTCAAACTTAATGATTTATAAAGGTATTGGAAGCATGGAAAAGTTTTGGAAAGCAAACCACTTCAAAACAGGGCTAAAAATGTCATTTTTAAGTGTTTCGGTCCATGCGCCGCGGCTTGTGGCACATAATGCCATGTTTTCTCGCTGTACCGTGCGCCGTAGCGCACCTGTTGACAGCAAGGCTGTCATGACAGCTTTTCTGGACGAACTTCGAATGTGCACCATTTTCACATCCGATGTCCGATTGGAGTAATTTAAGCACCCACACGAAGCTTATTCAATAAGCTAACTAATGGATTAAGTTTCATTATGATTCGACACTGTATGAGAATTTTAGACACTCAGATGCAAAAATCAATTTTTTTAAAGAAATTTTCAACCATCCAAGTACCCAAAACTCAAAACTTATACCATTAACCCATTGTGATGCTTGAACCAAGTCTAATAGACTAAAATATACTTGAGTGACCAATCAAACACACGAAAACATGCCAAACACAAAATTTGGCCACTCAATGGCCATTTCACCCAACATGGCCAAAACACACAATTAATACTACAAGCACTACTTAGCCTCTATTGCCATAAAATACACTACCAATACATTGTCACCACATAGATAAAACATTCCTTGCACTTGTATTAGTATTTTAGCCCATCACCACCAAAATCACCACATAATTCACTTCATATACAATATTGGGCTAAAATACACCACAGCATAATATGAAGCAAGTGCAACCAATCAAAATGATATGCATTCCTAGTTGGCAATATATAATATCATATAACAAGTTTATGTACACCATTCAAACTAAAATCAAGTATTACTATTCGATGTAGCAAATCTACTAGTCCTTACCCAATTCCTTTCCCTGCATAGTCTTAGAGGTAGAACCTGTAAAATGATAATCCATGGGGTGAGATAAAAATCTCAGTAACTAAGATAATCTACATTATTAATTAACAAGCCAAGTTATAAACAAGTATTAACATAAGTAACATGATCAGATCATATAAGATCACCATAAATTTACATGCATGATCCCTAACCATCTAGTCCTCCAATACTCCCGACCGAACTAGTAGGCTATTTCACAGAACCAAACCACATGTATGGTCCACAAGCTCACTATCTATAGTAGGACTACCCAGCCAAGGTGTCCTAAACCACTTTTGGACTACTGTTTCCCCCTTTACAAGTAATTGGGGTGTCGTTACTCCAACACCACATCCTACGGATGTTAAGGAGCATAGTCTCCAACTCCGCACCTTTTTGGGTACTAAGGAGAGTAAGTTTCCAACACTGTACCCATTTTTAGGCACTATAAAGAGTAATTGCTGCACCTGGCGTCCCTTTAGAGTCAATAGAAACCTTTAAAATATTGACTCATGGTTTAATTCAATCAAACAAAATTCTCACTCTTCCAAATCTCATGGAAAATGAGATGAAAAGGTAGAGGAGAAGGGTAGGAAACTTACTCAAGAGTTTGAAAGCTCAAATTATCTTTAAAATTCTCCCAAATTGACGCCCTAACAGTGCCCAAAGCTTTCCCCTCGTGCTTTCGGTTTTCCACCCTAAAAACTGTCCATTTTGATAATTCCCAAAATTTTAAGTTGCCTGGTATACTGTGTGCCATAGCTCATGCCACGCAAGCCGCGGCTCACGATGTAGTGATCAACAACTTGATTTTGCTCCCCCTGATCCCTCCCGACTTGATCCGACTTCCATCCTATCTCAATTTTGAGCCAAATATGACCCAAAAATTCAATTAGCCACCCAAAAACATAATTAAATTAATTAATCATATTTTTAACTAATTTATCCCTTAATTAATCCATTTTTTCCAGATTTGAAGTTTTAGGATGCTACACTATAATGGTAACTATTGTTATATGCAAATTCAGCTAATGGCAAGTAGTTATCCCAATTACCACACAACTTTAGCACACAGGATCGTAGCATATCTTCTAGAGTCTGAATAGTCTACTTAGTTTGCCCATCAGTCTAAGGATGGTAAGTGGTACTAAACTTCAATGTAGTACTTATGGCTCTTTGCAATGCTCCCTAGAACCTGGATGTGAATCTCAGATATCAATCAGAGACTATATCCTTAGGCACTCTATACAAACGCACGACCTCATGGATATAAATCTCAGCCAACTTCTCCAGAGAATCACTGATCCTGATGGCTAACAAATGAGCTGACTTCATCAATCGGTCAACTATTACCTAAATAGCATCGTACCCTAATTGAGTTCTTGGCAATCTAGAGATGAAATCCATGAAAATATTGTCCTACTTCCACTTAGATATTTCTAGTAGCTGTAACATTCCAGTCAGCCTTTGATGCTCGATCTTCACCTTCTGACAAATCAAGCACTGTGCTACAAACTCAATCACATCTCTTTTCATTCCTGGCCACTACTAATAATGTTTCACATCTTGATACATCTTTATAGCTCTCGAGTG
Source organism: Prosopis cineraria (assembly GCF_029017545.1). Taxonomy (NCBI): domain Eukaryota; kingdom Viridiplantae; phylum Streptophyta; class Magnoliopsida; order Fabales; family Fabaceae; genus Prosopis; species Prosopis cineraria. The sequence continues at coordinate 16,369,382 of NW_026555345.1, read as the reverse complement.
GATAGTGTACTTACTACAATGTGCTTCATTCAGGATCACTCTTCTCAAATCCACATCATTAGGCACATAAATTCTATCCCAGTGCATCACAAATCCATCAGCATTAAAGCTGAAATCCTTAGTCAGATTTGACTCAGCCTCTTCTTGAATCTTAAGAAGATAGTCATCTTCCAACTGTGCCATCCTCAACTCCTTTTAGAAATCACTATTGATCATAATAGTATAGGCAACAACTAAAGCTTTCAATGGTTCATCTTGTTGAGAGTTAATGTAAGACTCCATCAGATTATGCTCTCGGACCATCAAATTGGCTATGTGTAACATCTTCCTGCTTAATGCATCGACTATCACATTAGCTTTTCCCAAATGGTATTTCAACTTAAAGTTATAATCCTTGAGCAACTCCATCCATCTTCTCTACCTCATGTTCAATTCCTTCTAATCTATTAGATACTTCAAGCTCTAATGGTCACTGAACACATTAAACACTGAACCAAATAGGTAATGACGTCAAATCTTTAATGCAAAAACCACTACTGTAAGTTCTACGTCATGAGCCGAGTAATTCTCTTCATATGGCCTAAGTTGTCTTGATGCATGTGTCATTACTTGCCCATCTTGCATCAGTACACAACCCAAACCTCTTAAAGAACCATCAGTGTACACTTTATATGGTAACCTTAGATTTGGGATTATTAACATAGGTAAAGTAGTCAAGTTCTCTTTTATCTTATGAAATGCAATCTCATATTTATCATTCTAAACAAATGGTTGATCTTTCTAAATCAATTTCATCAATGGGGAAGCAATCTGAGGGAAACCTTAGATAAACCTTTAGTAATATCCAGCTAGTCCCAAAAAACTTTCAATCTCTATAACTGAACTAGGCTATTCCCATTTCAACATGGCATTAACTTTATAAGGATCAACAGAAATTCTATCTGCTGATACCACATAGCCCAAGAATCTAACTTCCTTAAGCCAAGACTCACACTTATTGAGCTTGGCATATAGCTTGTTCTCCTTGAGATCTGGAGGACAATCTGAAGATGTGTAGTATGCTATTCCTCATCTTTCGAATAAACTAGAATGTTATCAATGAAAACCACAACAAACTGGTCTAAATATGGCCTGAAGATATGGTTTATGTAATTCATGAAAATTGCAGGTGCATCGGTCAAACCAAATGGCATGACAAGGAACCCATAATGCCTATAACACATACGAAAGGCTGTCTTAGGTACATCTTTCTCAGAAACCTTCAATTAATGATACCTTGACCTCAGGTCAATCTTGGAAAAGATTAAGGTTCCAATCAATTGATCTAATAGATCATCAATCCTGGGTAAAGGGTACTTATTCTTCACCATCACCTTATTCAACTATCAGTAGTTGATACACAGTCACAAACTGCCATCCTTCTTTCTCACAAACAACACTGGTAAACCCTAAGGTGATACTCTCAGCCTGATAAAACCCACGTCAAGCAAATCTTCAATCTGCTTCTTCAACTCACTCAGTTTTGATGGTGACATCCAATAAGGAGCTTTAGAAATTAGTTCTATACCAAGAACCAAATCTATTGAGAATTCAACTTCTCTTTTCGAAGGTACTCCAGATATCTTTTCAAAAAATATCTTGAGAAATTCACTCACTACTCTAATCTTTCCAATACTCCTATCATAAATACTACTTGCCATACAAATCACCATATAAGTATCACACCCTTGCTTGATCAGCTTCTCAGCTTGCACAATTAAGAAGAATATGACCTGCTTAATCGAACTAGTTCCTGCCAATAACACTGGCAAAGGTACTATCTTCCTAGCACAATCTAGTGTAGCATTATTAGCTGCTAGCCAATCCATGCCAACTATCACATCAATCCCTTTCATGAGAATGCAAATTAGATATATCACAGACACTTAATCCTCAAATACAATCTCTACTCTTTGACACACTTAGTTGGTAATACTTGAGGACCCAAAAGATGTCGTCACTTTAATCAACACAAGTAACTCTTTCAGCTCTAGCTTTAACTTATTTACAAATTCTTCCAAAATGAAGGAATGTGTAGCTCCAAAGTCAAACAAAGCTTCTATTCTATTACCATAGACAAAAATAATACCTTTGATTAGGTTCTGAGATGCCATGGCCTTTTCTTGAGTCACAGTAAATACTTGTCCTGGACCTATTGGTAGCTGTTCGATCATCTTAACTCCACCCTCGGGACAATACTTGTCAATATGGCCTAGCTTCCCATACTTGAAATAAGACCAACATCTTCCCGCATGGAATCTACTATAAATACTATACTGGGGTGACCTTCCAGTGTAAAAAGTAGGAGCTAGTATGTTCGAGGCTTGCCTTAAAGGTTGTTGAGGCCCATTCTAACCACAGTATTCCTTTGCATAAACCCTCTTTGAATTAATTGGGATTGAGAACCTTTACCAAAACTTCTCTTCCTAAAAGCTCTAGAACTACTCGAGCTATACATGGGCTTCTTTGATATACTTCTCGACAAACCTAGAGAAGGTGTAAATCTTCACATACTATCCCTCTTCTTCTCAGCTTCTACTTCCCTGCCTCTCTTTATAGCTGTTCTCAGCTTATGACACATCTCCTCATAAGTAGTGATATTGAACAAAGCAATTTGTTACCTGTACTCTGGACATATCTTCTCTAGAAACCACTCTGCTTTCCACTTGGTGTCATTGTGGTGCTGTAAATATATAGAATAAGATGATAAGTCGTTAAACCTCTTGATAAATTCCTCTTCATCCAAGTCCCATTGCCTGAGTGCATGAAATTCTTTCTCTTTCTCTATACGAAAGGGTACCGAGAAGTAGTAGTCAAAGAATATCTTCTTGAACTCTTCCCAAGCATACCTCATGCTATTAGATGGCCTCACTGAATCCCACCATCTTTTAGCTACTCTGATTAGCTGGACCGTGGCTAAGGTTACTCTCTACTTTAAAGTGCAAGTCACCACCTCGAATATTGTCTTGAGGCGCTTAATCCACTGCTCAGCTTCTCCCTCTCTCATGCTGCCGTCAAAGGTAGGTGGACTGAACCTCACATACATCTTCCAGGCTCGATTGATAGACAGATCTATAGCAACTCCCACAATCTGTCTACTACTTAAAGCTTGAGATGGCTTAGGTTTGCTATGAACTTCTTCTAGAATCGACCTCTCTTGAGCTTCTCTTTCTTCTACTTGATTTCTTCCCCTCAACAACACATCATGGTCTCTCACGGTTTGTCGAATATCGATCATTATATCTCTCAACTCTTCCAACAAGCCATCTCTTCTATTGGCTTATTGAGGCATATCTAGTTGAACCTCAAGCATAGGTTCATCCTCAACCAGATGCCTAAACATTTAAGTGCTATGTGTAGCTCGAGTACTTCTTCTTCTCATTTTCTCCCCTCCAAAGGATGAAAGTAACATAAAAGTTAAGCAAAAGGCAAAGAATTAGTGTAATGAACATTGTATAAGTTGCCAAAAACTAGGATGAATGTAGCAACAAGCATATTACTAAATCTTAAAACTCAAGAAACTAATACCAACTAATAATGTAATGTCCTTTTACCAATATTACCATACACTCCACTACAATCAATCTAATCACTTCAAATATACTTAGTTTGAAAACATTGAAAGCCTTAGGATCCTAATAAAATATTTTCAAAAATAATTTTATAAATTACTCAAGATATAAAAACCTATACACAAATACATACATAGCGAAAAAATTTAGTCTTGGTGCATTAAATATCAAGAAAACATGTGCATCTCAATAAAATCAAGTAAAATCTGGCACCATGTGCTGTGCCTCATGCCACATGTACCATGGCATATGGCACAGAGGCCACAGTCATTCGCTCTGTGTCGTGTACTGTTACACGCGGGTACATGCGTCGTGGCACACATACTTGAATTTGCTGTCAAATGATAGTTTCTCATATGAAATTTAGATGCGCGCCTTTTCCTAATGCAATATCCCATTGGGATGGTTCAAGCACCCACACAAAGCTTATTTTGAAATCTAACTAATGAAACTGATTTCATTTCAATCTAATATCTCTATTAAAGATTGGACACTAAAGTGTAATTTGACCATTTTCTAGCAAGATTTTACCTCTTAAGTGTCTCAATTCGAAACCAATTGTGATTAGCCACTTTTTGGGCCTTGACTAAGTCCAAATAGACAATACACACCTAATTGACCACACACATACACAATATATCACACATACACATATTTGGCCTGTAAATTGCCCATTTCACACGTTGGGCCAAAATTACATTTTTACTTCTTTAATCTCTTATAAGGCCAAATCACTACATATACTTCAACCAACTCATATTCACACACATATGCATTCATCCACTAGCCTATCCATTTGTGTCATGTTTCACACAAACACAAGGGCTAGGGAACTTCAAATCGTCAAAAAATACCATAAATACAACTTTATACACATGATTGAATCCTATGGCAACTTATACATATTTGCTACTTCAACAACAAATTCATTACACCATATAGTTTATCATGTTTATTAACTATTATAACTATGTAGAAGTAAATATCAAACGAGAAAAATTATTGTTTTAAGAGTTTTGTGCATGATTTGTTATTGAAATGGTTTTAGCATGTACAATGGTTTAGGAAATGAGATTTGAAAGGTTATTTGATTTCAAATGATATATATATATATATATGATGTGAAAGTATATATGTGGAAATGTGGATAGGTAATGATAATCATGAAAAAGCATGATCATAGGAGGTGGGAGTTCACCCAGGATGTGTGGGGATATGTGTGTGTGGAGATATGTGAGTGAAAAATCCATATGGTCAGGCTGACACCATGGGACATTTGGTGCAACATTATACGAGCTGTTACCATAGGTAATCCGGTATAGCATATTATAGGACTATTCCTATGGGACATCCGGGCAGTCTGGCAACTCTCTAGTGCCCGATAGAGTACGGTTATGAGTCAATAATACCTCTCTCACAAGTGTGTAAAGAGGGAAATCATAGTTTGTAGGTGGGTTAGATTACCTTTAGCTGAGTGTTTCTACCACCGAAAGTATACTTAGGTTAACAAGTGATTAACCCAGGAGAGCCTATAGTTTCATGTTGGGTAGCTTTAAAGGATCAGTGGATAGATGATTATGCTACTGCGTATTTGTGTGGGAAATACTCTTGAAAAGATAATTTTTATTTATACTTTGATATATATGTGATATTACTTTGTTTTTGTTACTTGAGCATGGTTATATTGTGCTAGTAGGCATTAAATGAGCTATATTGGTTACTGAGATTTTTATCTCACCCATGGTTATTTATATTTTTCAAGCTCTGGTGCTAATGGATTAAAAGGAAAGGATATACATTGAGTTGGCATCTTTCGCCTAAGTCTTTATAAGAATTAGCGTAATGAATTTGTTGTTAGTAGTGGTAAATATGTATAAGTTCCCATAAGATTCAAACATGTGCATAAAATTGTATTTGTAGTATGTTTTGATGGTTTGGGGTTCCTAGCCCTAGTATATATGTGAATGATGAGATGATTAAATGGGCTAGTAGAAAAATGTATATGTGTGTGATTATGTGATGTTTGAAGTGGATAAGTAGTGATTTGGCTTTGTATAGGATTAAAAAAGTGAAAACGTGATTTTGGCCCAAAGTGTGAAATGGGCAATTTACAAGCCAAATATGTGTATGTATGATATATTGTGTATATTTGTGGTTAATTAGGTGTATATTGTCCATTTGGACTTAGTCAACGTTCAAAAAGTGGCACTAAGTGAAGGTTTTTAATTGATTAAAAATTATATAAATTGGAAATTAGCCTAGTGATGGCTAATAAATGGTTTTGGTGGTTAAGTGATACTATGTGAATGGTTAGTGTAATATATGGACCATTAGGATGGATTATGACACATTAACTCAAGTTGTGTGATATGAGTTATAGTCTTCATTAATACTATTTGTCATGATAAGTGATGTGGATCACTTATATGTTGTAGGGAGTTGTTGGTGGAACTTATTGAGAAGTTAAGGAATAAGCCAAGTCCTATTTTGTACAAGAGGAACCCTTTTGGTACCAAAGGGTTGAGGCAACGAAGAATTTATATTTTTTATTGCTTTGTTTAGCTATTTTTGAGTAGATAATATTATCTAGCATGCATTACATGTTGTCAATAATTGAATGTAAATAAAATGTGTTTTAGAAAGGTTTATAGGGTATTGCTTTAATAATAATGCATCTATGTTTACTATCTATTTAATAATGATGTTGCTTATGAAAATAAGATTATTAGCATGCATTGTGATAAAAAAATGAGGAGTTGCACTTAGGGAAGTGTAACTAGGTTTAGTACCTTAGATAGGCTAAGGAACCGCTTAATAGATGAATTATGAGTATTATATTACCTTGAGTGTTGAAGTGATCAATAATCGGGAAAGGTAGAAAAAGGGTAGGAGACATGATCTCGGTAGGAGTTCACCATTAGGAAGATGTGGTCTTGTGATATTCTATGGTACACTGTCAGTACTTAGTGTTGCCTTACGTATTGTGGGCTCAGTGCACTAAAGTGGTTAGTGTATTGAGTGTTCGACACCTTTCAGTGGGGGAAGGAATCCGACATATGAAGTATGAGGTTGAGTGCCTAGGCTAAGGTAGCCCTCACATGGAGAGTAAGTCAAGCTGGCTCTGGGAGGGAGTTAGTTTTGACTTCTCAGGATTCACGTCGAAAGGGCATAGGCGGTTCGGTGGATTAGATCATGCCTTAGATTATGTTTTGTGCCTGTGGAGGTACAAGTGGGTAAAGGTTTACCTGCGAGTTAAAGAGTGCCAAAGGGTATTCTATTGGTCATAAAAGGCCATACCGGCCTACGTCATGCATTCATGTATTTTAAATGGCTAAATTATATACTATGTTAAATTAATTATTTGTTTATTCGATTATGGCTTACTTTGTAATAATTAATGTAGATTTCTATGTTATTGAGACTGTAGTTGTCTCACCCCTTTCTTTTCAATATTTCTAGGTCCAGGCGAAGGAACTAGTGGAGGACGGGGAAGGGAGCAGAGCTAGGGGTTGTTTGTGAATTGTAAAGAACTGCGACCCCTTTCTTTTAAGCAAATCTATTGTAATGTATTTAGGATTAGGATACCAGTAGGATGTGATTATGTATATGTGCGTGAGTATGTGTGGATGGTATGGCTTGTGTATGAGTTTTTGTTTGCTTGTAGACTTGTGGCTAGAAAACTTGGCTATGGTGTGTGATTTTGATGGATTTATTTAGTAGACCAAGTTTTCACTACAAGTAAATATTTATTTTGGTATATATGTGATTCCACAAGCAAATACAAAGTGGTTGCATTGCAAATAGTGTCCTATGGGCAAACATACACCTTGGATAGAGAGAGTGGGTGCGTGGGCCCTACAAAGATCTCTGAGCCAAGTGAAAATATTTAACATGTGTATTCATATGTGTATATGATATTTGGAACATTTTTTGGCTACTCTTGTGCGATTTGTGCATTTTGGGGGTTTAGAGTCCATTTTAGGAAATGGCACCCGAGTGGTCAAATTTTGGTATAAAAGGTTTTTCTGTCATTTAAATGTTCTATCAGGTGCTTTTAGTCCTATTTGATGTGTCCAAAGTGTTTCCACAAGTTTGTGACCATTAGGATGAGATTTGGACAATTTTGAAAATGATTTTTACCAAAAAAACTGCACTTTTGCATCTGGGTGTCTAAATCTTAATCCGACCATTAGATTTCTCTAAAATTTGTGTCACAAGTAAAACCTTTTATAAGATTCATTTAGACTTTGGAATTACATTGATCGGATACCGGACGGAGAAATAGCGTACTCCAGAATTTGGTCCAAAGGAGCTGTCATGACAGCAACATTGACGATGTTGCAACATGCACAAAATTTATTCCATCCGTTAGATCTTTCTAAAATTTGGTATACTAATAGTACTATTTAAAAGTGACATGTGGGCTTTGGAATTGCTCCGATCGGAGGTCAGATGATGAAATGGTGTACCCTGGTCATGACAGTAAAAATGACCAATTTTTTAACATGTCTAATTTTTAATTCGACTGTTGGATCTTTTTGAAATTTGGTACACTTATAGTATCCTTTGAATGTGATGTGTGAGTTTTAAAATCACTTCAATTGGAGGTCAAATGGTGGAACAGCGCCTCCCGGAAGTTGGCCCGGGAATACTGTTATGACAACAATTTAATGCTATAATGACAACATCTTTTTATTCCACTTTCGTTTAGCTTGCTTTCGTGCGCTATAGGTAGAACCTATAATTTTTTTAAGGTTTTAAATGATTTATTTTTTAAGTTGGTTAGAGGATCAACTCCTTAACCATACTTAGTTTATTTGAATTATATGATTTTTGGATAACACTCGGGGCAAGTGTTACATAAACAATCTTTCTCAAGCACATCATAGTTAGAAGAAACAAGTGCGTATGCACTATCAACAACATCACAAGAAATATCTTGAGTTCATCCACATAAGGCATAATATTTTTGACATATGCATCACATTCATGCTAATCATCACAAATGAAACAAGAAACATGTGCATCAATTTCCAAATATTCTTCAATGATATCATTGATAGATACATCATGCACTTTCATAGCACAATCATTATGCAACATCAATTTATCATGCTTATTCTCCAATATATTAGGGGACTCACATATGATTTCCTTATCTATATCATCATCATTATATGAATCAATTAACAACTCATTAGACAAGATAGAAAACAAAGAAGAATCCACGTCGTTAGGAAGAGGAGAAATTACCTCTTGAAACAAAGGTTGGATTGATTCCTTTTCTTTTGGAGATTGGGTGGCTTGAGGTGTATTTATGATCTCAATAGTTTCATGAGCAACTTTTTGTGTATCTTCAATTTGAAACATATAATTTCTCTCTTGTAGGGCTTGAGCTACTCCATGTGGTTCACAATATCCTTTTAGAATAGGACAATCATAATAAAAGTAGGAGGTAGGCTCACAATGTACACAATAAAATTCACCCTTTTATGCACATAATTTTTCTAGATGCTCAATGTCAATGGGTAGTGTCTACTCAACATAAATTCTGATATTGGATTCAAAACTTATGGGATTGAAAAATTTAAAATTGTGATTTGGATGGAAATGATCATAATATGAGGGTGTACAATCAAAGTTATATGATTGAAATTTATTATGGAAATGGGGTGTGTCGCACCTGAAAAATGCGACGCGGACAGCGCGAGAGCAAAGGTTCCGGCCTTCGGAAGGAAAATTGAAGAAATAGGAGTCACCACCAAGATTTTGAGGAAAATCTCAGGAAACCAATTAAAGGAGGATAAGGATGGTTTGCTAAAATAAAAAATAATTTCGGGAGTCAATTGAGTGTGGAAAAGTATTAAGCACCCCACAACACCCGTTCATCAGAACGGTTACCTGAAGTTTGTTGTGCTATATTAATATAGTTTTAAAATTATTTTGTTTATCACTTTCTTATTCATGTATTTGAGAAAAATGATAAGAAGTGAGTGAGAAATATTTATTTATTTACAAGGGAGGACTTGACTCAAAATCTGACTTTGAGGCCTACGTATCATGTGATGGGGATCAGAGTCCACATAGTTTGGGCTTATAAGTTGTTGGTGAAAATATTTTTGAAGAGAAATTAATTAAAAATAATTTACCATTTTGCAAATAAAACAATTTCTAAAATTTTGATATATGTATTTTAAATTGCAAAAAGGTGATTTAATTTCTATCACTTTCTTAATTTTTGAATTTTTTTGAAATAAAGAAAAGAGTTTTGGAATTATTTTTCATATTTTATTAGTTTTTTTAGAAAATTTAACTGCTATACCTGCAGATCCTTATTAGCTCATACGATAATACAGTTATTCTAAATATCTGTGGAGATTTCAAAATCTTTCATGATAAAAGAGTAAAATAGTGTAAATATTTTAAGCATATTTTAATGCGTAATTATATAACTTATATTTTTGAACGTAGAAATCTTAATCGCTATACCTGCGAAGCCTTATTGACTTATACGGTAAGACAATTATTTTAAAGGTTTACAGATATTCAAAAATCTCATTTGACCAAAAAATTGAATACCTTAATTTGATTAATTAATTTTATTAAAAAAATTTATAATTTTATTTACAAAAATCATTTATTCATTATAGAAATTGAGAATCGCAACATCTGCGAGGATTTATTATCCCACACAATGATGTGATTAATTTAAGTCTCTACGAATATTTTTGAAATCTCACATGGGACTTAAATAAATTATTAATTTATTATAAAAAAGTTAACTTTAATGATAGGCCTTTGGAACCCTATTATCATATACAAGATTGATCCTCATATTTGTAAAATCTTATTGATTTTTATGATATAGAATCATTTTAAATTTAGATGCTTGCATAGATTCTTGAAATCCCACACAACAAATAAACCATAAATATATCTCTCTTTCTCTTTTTTTTTCTTTTTATACTTTAACCTCTTATAAGGAAATTATGACAACATATGGAAATAGAAAGCACCATGAGATATATACATGTTTTCAGCCATGAGTACTAGTACGCATAAATAAACTACCATAAATGAACAAAGATTGATATAAAGATCAAACCATGCCGCCACATGTTACATTTTTCTAAAATGTAGTAATTAAAAGGATTAAAAGGCAACTTGAGAATCAACCATACAAAACTAAATGTATCCAGATTAGACACGTTGGATATCTCATAGTATGAACCATGACCAGCCTACTTTGCCAATTCTCTTCACAAATAAACCATTAACACATACAGCATAAGGTGTAGAGTTTAACAAATCTTCACAACTATTAAGCAAGCTTCATGATTAATATGATTGATGAAAGATCATATAGGCCATAAGGTCTCAAAAAAAAAAAAAGAAAGAAAGAAAAACAATAATTCAAACCACAGCCTTTACCTATAACCTTCAGACTAGAGAGCATACTGATATATTATCAAACACTTAAATTTGAATAGTTCTCGTAATGCAAGCAATAAGATCATGAAATCAGATTTTTGAGAATGGATTAAAATTTTAAAAAAAAAGGCATCATGGATTGCAAACCCATCTGTAAGCCTTTAAATGGCTTTAAACGTGAACAAATTATCCAGCCAGAACAAGCACTCGTTTAGTGTGTGCATATACAAAACTAAACTAGATTTGGTCCATACTATCAAATCTTCAAGCAAAATATGTCATCTTTGTTAAGATCCTGCTCAAAAATTCTCTAATGATAGTTTAAGGATTATTTTCAACATTCCAACAACATTACTATGATCAAGCTTCTCAGCCCCAAAATTAAGCCAACCCTTGCATGCTTAGCATCATACTTACTTAGAGACTAAGAACAAGAATTAACAGAGACTAGCCGTGCTACAAACATCATACAAGCATCCTTTAGAATAGTTTAGATCACCATGCTTTTGAATTTATGAATCCTATACAGAGGCTATAAATCGCAGCATTAGTTAATAAACCTATACCTGCGAGCAGAGATAAACGCGAGATCAAGATGCAACCAGGTCTTCTGGCTCACCATTCAAAATTGAGCCCTTCCTCTCCTTTGTTGATTTTCTTCTTTTCTCTCTATTCTGTACGTAGTTCTACCTTCTTCGAATGCTCAACTGCTCACCGCTTCCCTCTTCAAATCCTCAATCATTCAGCATCCTCTTTGTTTTGTTTGTCCTCTTTCCATCTTTGCCGGTGATCTCTTCCTCTGTCTTTCTTATTTTTCCCCATCCTTTTTTTCTCTTACTCTCTCACTCTCAGTCACCTTTTGCGTCTCCTATTTATACTATGTTTTTGCTTCTAATCTCAGTCTCTTCTTCATTCATTCTCGGTGCTCTATTTTTTGCTTCTGATCTCAGTCTCTCGGTCTCTCTCTTCTTCAGGTACGGTCCTTCCCTTCTTCCCTTCTCTCTTCTGCATCCTTAGCTCTCGATTTTTCTACTCTGTTTTTATCTTCTCTACCTCTGCTTTTTGTTTCTGGCCCTCTTTTTCTTCATCCCCTATCTCTCTTCTTCTCTTCCTTGGCTTTCCTTCTGGTTTTAGTGCTTTTTATCGTCGAAGCTCCTATTCTTGTTGTACACGTCTCCTTCCTTCCTTCCACTTGCATGCATGCTGTATTTCTTCTCTGCTTTTGCTTTTTTCCTGCAGCCTTTATCTTTGTGCTTGTTTGAACGTGTACGTCTAGTCTTCTATTATCGTCTGCTGCTCCCTATTTGTGTGTGTTTCGTGTGTGCAGTCTGTGTGCATGCCCAATTTTTTTTCTTGCCTGCTCTCTGCTGTCTTTTCTATAGCATGGCTGAAGCTTGGGGCTGTGGTTTTGCTTCCCTTTTTTTTATCATGCAACCCTCTGATCTTACCGTCTGATTTCTTTGTCTGTGCTGCTCACATGCGTTGAAAAGGGGGGCCTTTTTAGGGCTGTGATGATCAGTGTTTCATCCGGCCTTCATGTATTTTTTTTGAATTTTTATTTTTATTATTATTATTATTATTTTATTAGATTAACACACACCCTATATATATATATATATATATATTTTAGGTGAAAAATAAGATTTAAGGAGAGAAAGTTTAACTCTCAAAAATTGACTCCTAATATTTTTGAATGATTGGGATAATTTGGGAGAGATTTTTAAAGATTTAAACAATATTTTTTTAATTTTGTTGAATTATTATTATTATTATTTGAAAATATAATCCTAAAAAGGATTAAATTTTATTTTTATATTTTTATATATTTTAGTTATTTATTATTATTTTTATTAAATTTAAAAATACCCGGACAAAATACAGTGTTCACAGAATGTATGATCAATGTTAGGTGCTTCAAATAGATGTGAATGAATGTCAAATGAAGAATGGAATGAATCATGATGATGAAACCGAGCCATAAAATGCAACGAAACTTATATCCACAAATAATGATGCAAATTCAAGCAAGCTAGAATGCCAAAAACAAAAAACAAAGGGATAGCTCAAAACACACAAAAATAATTTTTTTCATTTTTCAAAAACTCAACAATAATCAAATAACCACACAAGCAAAAATAACAAAAAATGAACAAAGAGAAAGAGTTAGAAATACTCAATTGAAGGCATTGTGCACATTTTGGAATTCTGCTTTCTACCTAGTCCACTTTTGTAATTTCTACAAATTAATTTCCATGTCCAAGTGACCTAAAACTTTAATTGTAATCAAGGAAGATATTGAAAATATATATATATATATATATAAATTTCAAAAATTTTTACCAAGCCAATACTTCCCAATTTTTCTTTCAAGTTGGGCCATAGCAATCTGGAAATAGAAATTCTTCCAAAGTGACCCTAAGAGCTTTGGCACTTGTTTCAAGCTGGTTAGTGGCTTAATCACAAAAGCCTTAAAACACAAAACATGAAGCTAAGATACTCGGGAGAAATTTGAGATTTGGATTGAAAAATTTGGATACGTATGACAAAAGTTGTGGGTACACAAATTTGATACAGAGTCCTGGATTTCTTTAGAAAAGTGTATTTGACCTTGTGTACTTCAAAAATTCACTCAATACAGTATACGAATCCAAATGAAACCCAACTACTTTTGTCCAAAATCTAAGATATAAATATTTTCATGCACAAATTTTCAAATTTTTTCCCTAACAAAGAATTTCCTAGTGAGTTTTCAAAATTTATTTAGGAAAGCTAGCAAAATAGTTTTCACAGAGTTGCACCCTTAGTAACTCAAACTTCACAAAAACACCAAAAATCATGAAAATTCATAAAAAAATCTAAAAATCATAGAATTAACAAATTAAACACAAATCAACCCTAAATAAGTCCTAGCTTTTTCCTCCCCAGCAATGACACCAAATTTTGATTAAGGTTATTGCTACCCTAGCAAAATAATACTAACACTAGTGTAGAATTTATTTTTTATAGGGGACTTTTAATATTGGTTAAAAGGCACCTGTTGTTAAAAGTAGAGACGGTGGCATTTTTGAAATATTTGTGCCACTATAGGACTTTCAACATCGATTTAAAATTGAACCACTATAGAAAATAATTTTAATATCAGGTGAATTTAACTCGATGTTAAAAAATTTTAAAAATTAAAAAAATAAAATTTTTTACCTTCAACAGCAAGTGACATGACACCTGCTGTTGAAAGTTGAGAAATATAAAAAAGAATTAAAATTTTACACTTTCAACAGTAGGTGCCATGTCACCTGATATTGATTTGTGTTTCAAATAGCTTTGAAGCATCTTAACTGGCAAGGAGCAGCACGCCATGGTCATCACTTCCGCCGTCAAGTAAGCCACTATCATTAAAATTCAATCTATTTTTCTCTCTTACCTGGAATGAGTCCTTGACTAAATCAAATTTTTTCTAGAAATGTGTTGAGTCGTTGATTGATGTTTAGTGATTTTGAGGTTTAAGACAAGTGAGGAAGGCTTTGTGCATTGAGAGGATTGATAAAATTGCAGGCACTGATGAAGGGTCAATTGATAAGGAAACAAATGACTGATACGTTGAGAAGAATGCAAGTTCTGGTAACGGCACAGGCAAGAGCTCGAGCTTAGAGGATTTGAATGGTTTCGTCTGAAGATCAGAGGCATAATCAAAGACAATCGAATCACAAAAAATCCACAGAAGAAAACATGTTCACGTAGATCTATGATATGAGTTTCGTTAATTTCCTCATTACAATATATATTAATTGTCTTGAAATGATGGAATGTTTCCTGCGTTATAAGTTTAATGCATGATGATCTCAAGTTTTTGTAATCTATGAATGATTTTTTAGAAGGATCTATTTTTTTGCTTACTCATTTTAATCTGCTAAAGAAATTTTTCTAAGAAAGCAAATTTGTTTTCATTTGGAAATTGGAATAGATTGACCATGTCCAGTTTGGTCTTCAGTTGGTGCCTCGGTGGAAGAAATGTGATTTTGTCAGGACTTTGTATTGTTGCTTAAAATGTTTTGTTTGTTAACATCTAAACACGTGTAAACATGTTTAGATTTTGGCTTTTTCTTGTTAATTTTTTAAAAAATAAATTCAATTGATTTAACTTATAATTTGATTTATTAAATTATGCTTGAATTTGTCATTGATTTAAATGTTAAAATATAAATATGGTCATTTAACAAAGTTTACAGCAATAATATATTCATGTTTTATTTGAAAAAATTGGATTATATATGGCCGATACTTGCTCTATTGATGAGCATTTCCTACTAACTACATAAATTGTTAAATAGTTGTAAAAATTAACTAAATTATTGTTTATGGAACTTGTAAATTACTAAAAATATGTTCACTGAGTTTTATGTGATAAATTAAGCCTTTAAAATAAAACATGTAAATGACATTGGGAATTAGTTTGTGTAGCATATATGTGATGAGGCACATGCTCAACATCATCATATTAAGAATGATTGGATTTACAAATGAGGTAACTATATTTTTGAAAACCTAATTTTATTGTTATTTGAATTAGTTAGCTAATGTTTTAATTGCAATTTTATACTTTAATTTATATATTTGACATTGTGAATCCATTCTCCTAGGAAGAGGTTAACAACATCCTCACATATTTAGCACAATATTTTGTAAATGGTATTTGAGGTTTAGATAGTTTTTTAGGAAATTGTATAGACCATTTGAGTTTTATGTAAGTTTTATAAAATTTTGTATTAAAATTTAGATTATTTATATGTACTGAAACTAATTGGCTGGCAATAAATTATATAGAACATTTTCATTTACAAGAATTGAAAAAATAAGTAAAAATGAAATTACTTTTCTAAAAAAAAAACCACTTTTAAGAGCGGTTATATTAAAAGTGAACTTTTAACAGTGGTTAATACAACAACCGCTGTTAAAAGTAGGACTTTTAACTGGTCACTATTACAATTGCTATCAAAAGTTCACTTTTAATAGCGGTTACTACTACAATTGCTGTTAATAGTCCACTTTTAATAGCAGTTGTTATTTTAACTGCTGTTAAAAGTCTACCTTTTTTTTCCACAAATTCAATCAATGGGCAACTTTCAACAGCAAACTTAAAACTGATATTGAAAGTTTATTTTCAACAGTAGTTGTCTAATCACTGTTGAAAGTTTTTGACTTTTAACATCCCTTGAAACAACAGCAGTTTCGTAACCTTTGTTAAAAATATTTTTCACCTACTGTTAAAAGTCTATCTTGTAATAGTATAAGCTAGACTAGTGTAGTATTAATGTGAACCTAGGTCAATCTCTATAAGGAGGCTTAATTAAAAATTTAGGTTTGAAGTGTGCTACAAGTTAAGATTGATTTGGGACAGATTTAACCTCTAAACTAAATGAGTTAATAAACCTAATTCTAAGGTGAATGAAGTAGGTGTGTGAAAATCTATTACAAATAGGAACTCCTATGTGGAATTGGTCACCTATCCTTGTTTGATTACAACCTAGTTAGTTTGGATTCTTCTCTCTTCTATTTGGTTTTAGTGACTTAGTTATACTAACCAAGACTTAGCTAATACTTTGACTGACCTCAATCCAAGATTATAATCTTAGAGTGAGCCAAAGCAAAGATAGCATTAAGCCTAACCAAAGTGTTACAAACATGAGTCAATTAGGTCAAGCACTCATTAATGTAATCAACATGCTCAAGATTATGATTCATAAAGATATACACATGTATTCAAGTTGGCAAGATTATGACAAGCAAGAAAACATGTTAAACTCATCAAGCTACCAAGATTATGAATCAACTTGAAGAGGCCAAAATCTAGAGCACAAAGTAATAAAACTCAAGTTGCGATAAGCATCTCTCAATCATATGAATCATCACTTGAAATTACAAGATCAAAGAGTCATATAAATTTGTAATTATAAAGAGAGAAAATTAGAGAAAAGAAATTCAAATCTAAGTAGAAAATAATACAAACTCAAGGTTTCCTCCTTCTCATAGTAGCTCCTTCAAGAACCTAGCCTTGCATCATTAAGTGATGAACAAGATAAAGTTCTAAAATCTTGACCATTCTTCACATCAATTTTACCCCAAGTAAACAAGTTTGGATCCTTGAGAAAGAAATTAAGCTATGTAGAAGAAGAAAAGAGGAAGAGAATGGTGGTGGTTTAGTGAAATTTGGATGGTTAGATTGAGATATATGGAGGAGAGAAAGTAAAAGTGTAGAGAGAGAAGTGAGAGGATTTGATGAACTTGAAGTTTGAAATATGAAATTATGAGTGAATGATCTAAAAAATTCATCTACACCTAGTTAAGAAGTGTTATTGGATAAAATATGATGGTGACCTACTAAACAAGTTGCTACAAAACTCAAAACAAGTCATTAGGTCAAATAAGATTAAGGGTCGTCTAGGTTGCAAGTCAATTTGGGTAATAATTTCAATCTTGTTCTTCTAGTCCCATATGTACATGGATATGATAAGATCTTATGTTCCCTTAATTGCCTTGGAATTCACTCCTAATGCTATTCAAATTTATATCTGAAATTTGCTTCCAAGCTTTTCAAACACATTATAATTATCTTGAACTTTGACAAATCAACTTGATCCTTTGTGTGCAAGTGTATGGAAACTTCATGTGTGCCTTATTAGACTTAATAAATCACACCATTTTGAAGCCCATTCAGTTTGAAATTTTGTGCTCCTTAGCTCCCCCATGTGCCAAACTAGGTCTTGAACTAAAGCCTTTTCCATGCCAAGTGTCACTTTGAGTTATATCTTTATTTATCACACTAATTCATGTAAATCACAATTAAATCAAATAATCAAATACCATAGTGTGACGTTTATTTAATTAGACTAAGATAGAAAATATTTAATTCATCCAAGATATTAAAATGATTAAAGGAAAAGCGCCTCATAAGACACAAGTGTAAACAATATACACTTGAATCAAAATCAAAGGCAAACAACCTTAAAATTTGTCTTTTCCTAATAACTCTTAACCTAGGATTAATCAATGAAAACTAATTAGATTAATCATCTTAGCTCATTAAAATACCCCTAACATGCACACTTTCTTACTAAGGCCCAAAACCCTAATTTAATACCAAGAATGCATATTTTAGAATTTCTTACCATTAAATATGGTTCTATATGCCTAAGAAAAGTGTGTAACAAGTATGACCTATCAGCACCATTGCATTTTTTGTAAAGAAGACAATAATGGCATTCATTTAAAATAGCTAAGAGACTTAAAAGACCAACCCTTATGGATTTATCACCTTTTTGTTAGCCCTTTTGAGCCTTTTGTTTATTTTGTTCATTTCTTAAACATTATCCCTATTTTACTATAGATTGCATGTATTGTTTTTGAAGTGTGTTTCAACATTCTCATCTTTCTTAGGTTTAACTTAGTAGATACAATTCATTTTCCCATTTTTCATTCTTCCATTGTTCTATTTCATTTAAAGAACAAGTGCATTATTCTCCTATTATTTAATACCTGAGATGACCAGAAAGTGTCTAAAAAAAAGAATGAGAAAAATGAAAAAGTGAAAAAAGAAAAGAAAAAAGTTTGAATAAAAGGATTGATACTTTGGTTACATATCATATATTTTTTCTTTGCTTTTCACATCCATTCCAATTACATTTTGATTCATTTTTTACCTTGTATCTACTTAGTGAAGTCTTAGAAAGATTTAAAACTTGTTGCATATTTACATTGTGGCCAAGATTCAATTCCTTGAGCCAAACCCTAGAAATCTCATGCAAATTAAAGAGCATCTATTTCATAGCCACATTACTTCCCATTAAAGTCCATTTGATTCTTGAGAACATTGCATGTTAATAGTGGGGAGATAGAGGGATTATAAGCTTATGGTTGGGCATTTTTGCTAAAGACTTTGAGTGAGATTGTTAAACCTTAAATACTTTATTGTTTGAGTGCATACACTATCCTTATGAGGTTCTATTTATGCAATTGCATCTTTTTAATGGTTTGCTTATGGTTGATAAGGTGTTCTAACTAAGGCAGCAACATCTCTTGACAAGTTATTTTGTTTTACTTTGTTCTTGTTTTGAGATTTTGAGAGTTTGTTTTTGCCCGATGTGCAAGTGGTAAGTGTAGGGAAATTAATAAGTCACATTTATTACATATTTTTTCATATTTTTATTGACCAAAAATTAGTTATATTTGCCCAAATTTTTATTAGGGACATTTTGGCCATAAAATTGGATTTTTGAGAAAATGTTTGAAAAAAATTTTCAAGATACATTTTTAGTACATAAGAATAATGGTCCAATTAGATTCTTCAAATTCATTTTATATTGGAAGTAATTAATTTCACAAGTTCACTATTTTAGAAAGTCAAAGTTTCGAATTGACTTATTATCTTGCATTTGGGCTAGGTTATTTTTGTACATGTGTGGGCTTGCATTTCTAAGGCTCAAAGTCACACCTTCTTCCCTCTTGTATGATGTCATAATTAGTTTTTATTATTTAATTTGCAATGTGCCACATATTTAAGATTTAATTTTAATTGAAAATGTAATTGTTATCCATATGCTTTGAATTGTGACCTTGTGTTTCATATTTATTTGTGTAGGGTTGTACCCTTGGATTTGGCACATAAGGACCATTAGATTGGAATACAATTTGTTGAACCTGGGTTTTGATTATTACAAAATAAAGAAAAGTTTTATGCGTTACAAGTTATTTAACTTCAACCTAAGTTAATTGGCTTAACATTAATCTAAACTGACCAAGTGTGAGCTTTTTCGTGTAATAGAAGTTCTTATGTCCCAGTATCTCTTTGTTAGTTGAGTATTTGACTTAACTATATTCTATGTGCTTGATGCAATCTCATTCTAAAATTATTTCCAAGTGTCCTTTGTATTGGTGCTAAAGCCTTAACACTAATACTACTTGAATTGTTTCTACTTCTCTTTAGGTTTGTGTTCCATATAACATCAGTCCTACTTTTTCTAACACTAGTGTTTTCCCTTTAAACCTATGCAATTGATTCTCTATCCTTTGAACACTATTCCTTACAATACTACTGTTTATATAACATTGATCCTGTTTTTTTACTGGTTGCTTGTTTAAGTTAAGATAACACATGTGCTATCTAATAGCACCTGTACTAAACCTTAAACTTTATTTCTAACACTTGTGTTAACTTTATAACACTGGTTCTATCTCTTTTATTCTCTTACAAGGATGTTTGGTTGATCATGTAATTTAGGTGTTACTTTCTCTATCGGTGTTAAGTTACCTTTTCAAAATATCATTTATTCACTCAATATTGTCAAAAATCTTCATCTTTTATGATGATAGACTACACCGGTATTGTCTGAATAATACTTGTGCTAAGATTCTCCATCAAAGCTTTTCAATCACAATAGCATTGGTACTAAGACTCTATTTTTCATGATAATTCTGCATTGCACTAAAACTCATCTTTTGACCTTTATTTTCATTTAGAATCAACTATCTTCACTCTAAATATTTACTGAATGTTATTTAGACACAATTATTTCCTTAAAGTTATTCGTTTTGCTTATCTTTCCTTGATTCACCATTTTTGCATTTTGTTATACCAAAACGTATAAGCTTTATCCACTTTTGTCAAAAGCATTTAATGTTTTAGTTGTTACTGTACAAAAGAGGAAGTCTCTACCTAAAGCATTGTTCCATTGCCTCATCTATCGAAGAACCTCAATTAAGCTTGAATATCTAAGGAAAACTCAAAGGAAAGAAGGAAATAGATTGCACACAACCTTCAATGAAAAAATTTATGAGTCTAACAGATCATTTATGATCCTCAACTATAAATAGACTCATTTATGAAACTTGAGAAGTAGAATGAATAATGAGAGCCAACAAAAAAATCTTTGTTATTACTTGATCATTAAAGTCTACCTACTTTCTGTGCTTCAATTAATATTTGAGAGCTTTATTGATCATATATCTACTCTTGGAGAGAGTTTAAAAGCAATATGACTAAGTTTGTCACTACCCTAGCAAAATAATACTAAGCTACATTAATGTAGTACTAGTATAAACTTAGGTCAATCTCTATAAGGAGGCAAATTTAGGTTTGAAGTGTGTTACAAGTTAAGGGTGATTTGGGACAGATTTAACTTCAAAACTAAATGAGCTAATTAACCTAATTATAAGGTGAATGAAGTGGCTATATGTAAAACCTATTAAAAGTAGGAACTCCTATGTGGAATTGATCACCTATCCTTATTTGATTACAACTTAGCTAGTTTGGTTTCTTCTCCCTTCTCTTTAGTTTTAGTGACTTAGCTATACTAACCAAAACTTAGTACCTTGACCAATCCTAATCCAAGATTATGGTCTTATAATGAGCCCAAGAAAAGCTAGCATTAAGCCTAACCAAAGTGTTACAAACATGAGTCAATTAGGTCAAGCACATATGACGAAATCCACATCCTCAAGATTATGATTCATGAAGATATTCACATGCATTCAAGTTGGCAAGATTATGACAAGTAAGAAAACATGTTAGACTCATCAAATTAACCAAGATTATGAATCAACTTGAAGAGGCCAAAATCTAGAGCTCAAAGTAACAAAACTCAAGTAGCAACAAGAATTTCTCAATCATATGAATCATCACATAAAAATATAAGATCAAAAAGTCATACAAATTTATAATTCTAGAGAGAAAAAGTAGAGAGAAGAAATTCAAAACTATCTAGAAAATAATACAAACTCAAGGTTTTCTCATCCTCATAGTAGCTCCTCCAAGAACCTAGCCTTGCGTTTTTTAAGTTTTCTTCAAGAAGAGCTTCAACTCCATAGCTGATTTTCTCATGAATTTTGCCTAAGAAAAACAAGTTTTAATCATCAAGAACAATATTACGTTTTTTAGAGGAAGAAAAGAGGAAGAGAATGGTAGTGGTTTGGTGAAATTTGGATAGTTAGATTGAAAGATATGGAGGAGAGAGAGTAGAAATATGGAGAGAGAAGTGAGAGAACTTGAAGAACATAAAGATGAAGATTCAAATTGTGAGTGAATGATCTAAAAATATAATCTTAAGCCTATCTAAATGTGTTATGGACGAAATTTGCAAGGGACACTTGCTAAACAAGTTGCCACAAAACTCAAAACAAGTCATTAGGTCAAGGGTAGTCTAGGTTGCAAGTCAGCTTGGGTGATAATTCTAATATTGCTTTTCTAATCCCGTATGTGCATGGACATGTTAAACACTTTTGTTCCCCTTAGAGGTGTTAGAGTTCGTGCCCAAAACATGCACAAATCAGATCTGAAATTGTCTTCCAAGCTTCTCAAACACATTGCAATTATCTTAAACTTTGATAAGTCAACTTGATCCCTTGAGTGCAAGTGCATGGAAACATCATGTGTGCGTCTTTAGACCATTGAAATAACACCATTTTGAAGCCCATTAAGGTCTGAAATTTCATGCTCCTTACTTCCCCATGTGCCAAACGAAGTCTTGAATCAAAGCCTCTTCTATGCAAAGTGTCACCTAAGACAACAACATAAAATTTGACTAAGTTATTTTGCACATGTGATAATTGTGAAAATATTCAAACCCTAATATTTTTTTGCATATTTTTTTAAAATCCATTCAAAACTTTATAAACACACATGAGAAAAATAAGGTGGCCATGCATGCATGCAAATTAGATCAAATTCACCAAATTGACAAGTCAACTTAAAATGTTGACTTTTTAACCCTAAGTCCAAATGTGACTTTTAAGACCAAATATTTGAATCCTAATGGACCTAAAAATAATGCATACATAAAATTCTCAATTTTTCCTTGAATTCCCAATAAAGTACAAAATGACCAAAATAGCTCTAATATGCACACTTTCTCATTAAGGCTCAAAACCTTAATTTAACACCTAGAATACACATTTTAGGATTTTCTATCATAAAATGTGATCCCAAATGCCTAAGGAAAGTGTGTAACAAACATGACCTATCAAAATTTCCCCATACTAATATTTTGCACTCCGGGTAAAATCAAATCAAAAGAATACCTCAACTCATAATTCCCAAAGACCTAAAAATAAAAGAAGAAAATACAAATGAAATGCTCAAGGAAATCAAATCAAATGTCAAGGAAATTTTGATACAAAAAAAAGGAAATGTTGCTGCCCCAATTAAAGAACTTTATTCCTCACAAATTAACCATTAAAGAGATGCAAAATCATAGATAAAGTCTCACAAAGGTATAATGTTTGCTCTCAATCCACTCAAGTGTTTAAAGGTATATCATTTCACTTCATGTACATTAGCAAAGCACCCTACCATATGCTTGTAATTCCTCTACCTCTCTACTACTCATTTGCAAATATTCTCAAGAATCAATTGGTCTTTATTATGGATGTAATGTGGCCAAAAAAAGGATACACTTGGATTTTCGTATGAAAGGGTAGGGTTCTGACTCAAGAAATCATGCCTTGGCCACAATATGAGCATGCAATAATGTTCAAAACTTTTCAAATCTTAACTAAGTTGATATGAACTCAAATGAATAATGGCAATGAGAGGGATAATAAAAGAACAAGGAACAAAGTAATAAAATGACTTCTAACTCAAGAAAACCCTCACATTCTTGCTTGATTTTTGCTTTTGCATTCTCTTTATTTCCTTCTCTCATTTTTCTTTTATTTATTTTGAATTTTTTTCTTTTTTTTGGAAACCTTTTCTTTTCTTTTCTTTTCTTTTTCTCTTTCTTCTTCTTTCTATTTCTTTTTCTATTATTTTTCTTCCTATTTTTTTTTCTTTTTCTTGACATTCTTTTCCCTTTTTTTTCTCTCATACAAAAGCCATGAAATGTCTTGGGTTCAAGAATAATAGTCACATAAAATAAGGCTTGTTCCTTTAAGAGGATGAAATTGATGTAGGAAGATGATGAAGGGATGAGTTTATCCATTAAGTTAAACCAAGAAAAATTAAGGACATTGAAGAACACTATAAAAGAGTACATGCAATTCATGGAAAAGCAAAGGGATAATGTTTAAAAATGAATGAAATAAAAAAAAATGCCAAAATCATCTTCTACACAACAAATGCAATAATGTAGCCTTGATTAAGAGAAAACCAAGTTCTAAAGGGTGCAAATACTAAAAACTTAACTCTCATTGGATAAAGGCTCCTTCCATATTGGCTAATTTTTACTTTTCTAATCTAATGCACACTCTAATAGAAAACTTGCTTCATAAAGTACAAATTAGGGCAACATCATCTCAAAAGTTTATATTCTAAAATCCAAAGAAAAATTTTTTAATTCCCCAAGACAGATCAAAACAAAATTTTTATAATTTTACCAATTTTTTTTCAAAACAAAACAAAACAAAAAGAAACCAATTTTTTATGCTCTTCCCCTACACTTAAACCATGCATTGTCCTTAATGTATGCTCAAATATGTCCTAGGACACCAAATCCATGAATGAATGCATGAAAAGTACAAGAGAAATTTTTAGGAGCAAATAAGGTCATAGGACTGAAAATACCAAAAAATGTGTCTATTCTAAAAATCTTGAAAATATCTCTTTAGAGATAGTGAATTGTGGATTTTATAATAGAAGATCCAAAAAAAAATTCCCATGAAAATTTTATAAGGAATACAAGACACAAATAGAAAGATGATATAAAAATTTTAACTCAAAATTCCTTCCCAATCATTCCCAAAAGTTTTCACAAGATGGTCCACAATTTTGGAGAAATGGAAATTCGACCAAAGGACTTGATAAGACTCCAACAATTTTTTCAA
Source organism: Prosopis cineraria (assembly GCF_029017545.1). NCBI lineage: Eukaryota > Viridiplantae > Streptophyta > Magnoliopsida > Fabales > Fabaceae > Prosopis > Prosopis cineraria. Next base: position 16,344,534 of record NW_026555345.1, on the reverse strand, counting down.
CAAGATAAAGACAAAATCAAAGAAAATGATAAAAGGAATAAATAGAACCAAGACAATAAGGAGAAATTCAAGACTGGAACCAAGAAATTTGGACACGTAATGTGAGAGATATCCTGATTTCAATTTTCCTCAAGGTTTTAGGATCCTCTAGAAGGGTTCCCTGGACCTTAATAGCTTAGAAAAGATTCATAGAACACTCCTCACATCGAAAATTGACCAAATCAAATTTAAATTGAAGCTAAGGCATGTACAGTTGAAATAAAACAAATTCCAAGTCAAAACTCCTTCAAACTCCTTCCTAGTGAATTTTTAAATTTAAAGTAGAAAAAATGAAAATAGAGAAATGTCAACCTCTATAAGATGCGAATTTTTTTCTTTTAAAAAAATTGAAAACAAAACAACACTATGAAAATATAAAAATGGCAACTTGATCAAGTCAAACTCTTCCTTTATCTAGTACAAGATCACATGAAATGATCTCTTTGAAAGAATCACAAGCAAGCTCTTTATGAGTTTGTGGCACATCTTGAAAATCTAAAATATGAGCTTGTGTAGAGCTTCCATTAAGTGGTGTGGCCTCTTCTAATTCATGTGCAATTCCTCCAAATTCATCATCAATTTCAACCACGTCTAGATGTGCACCTATAAAATTAACAAAATACATTTCTTCAAACACATTTGAGTTTAAAGAAGTGCTATTGTTGGTAAAGATAAAGGAATCAATTTCTAAGCAAATAGAGCAAGGAGCATCATTTGAACAACAAGTGACAAGGGAGTTAGAATAAGTACTTTGAAATAAAGCCAATTTATAATGAAATTCATCAAGATTAAAATCATTACCATCCGTATTATTGTTAGGCTTTGTACCATCACTTTCTTGAATTTAAACCTCTATTTCATCTTGAACTAGTTCCACTTCCTTGTGCATCCTTGCTTTGCCTTCCTCCTCTTCAATTTCCTTGTCTTGAATGAGATTGACTCCTAACAATATTGCTGGAAAATTTTCCAGATTTGAGAAACTTGCTTCATCCACCAATTTATTCACCTTTTCACCCTTTTCTTGCTTTTGGTCAATGCTCAAGAGAAGGATGGTTGCCTACGCCCTTGGTACTCACAACACAAGGATAAATACCTTTCTCATGATTAAGCATAGCAATCAAAGAAGATAAATCCAAATCATCCACAAGAGACATGTCTAAAGGTAAATCCTCATCAAGCAATCTAGACTCAATTTCTTTACAAATCTCACATGAAACTCCATCAATGCAAGCACAATCAATACTATTTCTTTAGCTCATTCTAAGACTATAATCTTGGATTGGGATTGGTCAAGGTATTAGCTAAATTTTGGTTAGTATAACTAAGTCACTAAAACTAAAAACAAGAGAGAAGAAACCAAACTAGCTAGGTTGTAATCAAATAAGGATAGGTGACCAATTCCACATAGGAGTTCTTACTTTTAATAGGTTTATGCACACCCACTTCATTCACCTTATAATTAGGTTAATTAGCTCATTTAGTTTTAAGGTTAAATTTGTCCCAAATCACCCTTAACTTTTAACACACTTCAAACCTAAATTTGCCTCCTCATAGAGATCGACCTTAGTTCACACTAGTACTACATTAGTGTAGCTTAGTATTATTTTGCTGGGGTAGCAACAACCTTAGTCAAAATTTGGCACCATTGCTGGGAAGATAAAGCTAGGATTTGTTTAGGGTTGATTTATGTTTAATTTGTTAACTCTGTGATTTTTATATTTTTTGTGAATATTCATGATTTTTGTGTGAATTTTTTGAAGTTTGGTTTACTAAAGGTACAACTTTGTAAAAACTGATTTCCTAGCTTTCCTAGATGAAATATGAAAATTCACTGAGAAAGGCTCTATTAGGAAAAATTATAAAACTTTGTACATGAATATATATATATATATATATATCTTAGCTTTTGAAAAAAAAGTAGTTTGGTATTATTTGGATTTGTATACTACTCTGAGTGAATTTTGGATGCACATAAGTTCAAATACATTTTTCTAGAGAAATCTCGGACTATATCAACTTTGTATGCCCATAACATTTTTTGTACGTATCAAATTTTATCCATCTAAAGTTCAGATTTCTCCTTAGTATCTTAGATTCATTTTTGGTGTTTTGAGGTTTTTGTGATTCAGCCACTCACCTATTTGAAACAGGTGACAAAGCTCGTAGGGTCAATTTGGAAGAAATTCTATTTCCAGATTGCTATAGCCTGAATTAAAAGAAAAACTAGGAAGCATTGGCTCGGGGAAAATGTTGAACTCTAGTTTTGATGATAACAAAATAAAGAGAAGTTTTGTGCGTTTTTAGCTTTTTTAACTAAAACCAAGTTAATTAGCCTTACATTAAATCTGACTAAGTAAGAGCTTGTATGTAACAGAAGGTATGCCATCTTGATAGTTAAGTATTTGACTTAATTATAATCTTTATGCTTGAAGTTATTTGGTTCAAAAATATTTCTAGGTGTTGATAACACCGGTACTGGAAGCCTTAACATTGGTGTTACCTTTGTTATCTTCCCTATTCTAACATCGGTGTTGCCTTTTTAAAACTTGTGCAATTGAGTCTCCCTTATTCAAAGTTTTTCCTTGCATTAGTACTATCTTTTCATCTTCGTCTTATTCTTTATTTATCCTTGGTTGAGTTGTGTCGTCATCTGTGTTATGTGGTTAACATCTGTACTAAGTTTTGCTCAAGTTTATGGAACACCTGTGCAAACACCTTAACATTGGTACTATCCTTTCTTTTGTCCTACAAAGATATTTGATTGATATTTTACTTTGGTGTTATTTTCTTTTAACACAAGTGCTAAAAAATAAAAAAAAATATTCTTCTTTTACATATTGGATTACACTGGTACTATATGGACAACACCTGTGCTATAATCTCCCTTCTGTGTCTAATCTTCATTATAACACCGGTGCTAGATCATAGTAACACTGATACTACTTTGAATTTTTATGTTCTATTTTTTATATCTTCTCTAAAGATCATCAGAACTCATCTTTAGTCCTTTTCATACAAAATCAATTGTGCCCACTCTATATGTTTTCCAAATGATATTTGAAGATAATTATCTCCTTGAAGTTATTTTTATTGCTTATGTTTGTTCTGGTCACCAAGCTTGCTTTCTGTTATATCAAAATGTATAACCTTCAACAATTTTTGTCATAATCATTTAATCTTTTAGCCATTATTGTACAAAAAAGGAAGTTTTTGCCATAAAGCATTGTTTCATTAGCTAATCTACCAGAAAAACTTAAAGAAGCTTGAATATTTGAGGAAACTCAAAGCTAGAAGGAAACGGATCACAAGCAATCTCCAATGGAAAAATTTATGAGTCTAACGGATCATTTGTGATTCTCAACTATAAATAGACTCATTTATTAACAACAAGAACATTCTGCATTTACTTTGAGCATCAAAGTTTACCTACCTTCTGTGTATCATTTATTGATGGAGAGCTTCATTAATTATATATCTACTCTATAAGAGAGTTTAAAAGCAATAGTAGTTCATTCTTGAACTTACTCTGTTTATCCCTATTTTACATCTTCAAAATAGAGGAACTTAAGCTTAGGGAGCTTAAGGGGATTTATTATTTCCTTTGTAAGGGGGAGAATTTCAGACTTATTGAGAAGTCTGTTTATGTACTGTAGTAACCAAGAGCCAGAATTAATCTTGGTAATATAGTTGGAAATCTCAGGATGTTCCTGGGGATTGGACGCAAACTCAAGTAGTAGGAGTCAAACTAGGATAAAACACCTGTGTCAAGCTTTGCTTATCTAACTCTTGTGATTGGTGATTTCATTCCTTCATCACACTTATTATTACTGTATTCATTTAAATTTTCAATTAGCCCAATTCAACCCCCCTCTTGGGGGCATTTATAGTCCTAATGTAACATTTACGGCTGATTTCATCTGGGAAGATATTGGGCTTGCTTCATGTATGGCAAGTTAGGTCATTTGGTGAGGTAATGCCAGGAGGGCAGAGTTGAGGGGACTGAACAACATTCTTTTATGTTTGCAATCATGTAGGAAGAGGCCATGTTGTTTCCAAACTTGATCAAAGTTATGATTTCTATTATGGTCATCAAGTGGAGACACTATTTAATTTTGGTGCCACACATTGCTTTATGTCAGTGGAGTATGTGGATTGGTTACAATTGTTTTTGCAAGAATTACCCATGCTTATTAAAGTGAAGACGCCTTTTGGATCGTCTAGTATTACAAGTAGAGCGTGTCATGGTGTAGAGATTCAATTTGAGGATAAAGTTTTCGAGATCAATTTGATTTGTATTCTTATGAAAGGAATAGATGTAATTATTGGCATAGACTGGTTAGCAGCAAACAATGCTACCCTTGATTATGCTAGAAAGTTGGTTTCACTACCAATATTGTATGTGGCAATGGATTCTTCAGAGCAGCCTAAGTTCTAGTTGGTAGTTAGTATTGAGAAGTTAATTCAGCAGGGTTGTGAGGGATATATGGTATTCTTTGCCCCCGGTATTGTATATGATGATGGAATTGAGAAGTTTGTGGTAGTGAGTGAGTTCTTAAAGGTATTTTTCGATGAAGAGATTGGATTACCTACTGAAAGGGAAGTAGAATTCTCAATTAATTTAGTTCCTAGAACCAAACCAATATCAAAGGCCTCATATAGAATGTTACCATTAGAATTAGATGAACTAAAGAAGAAAAGTGAAGTCTTGTTAGACAAGGGATTCATCAGACTGAGTGTATCACCCTGGGGGTCACTAGTATTGTTTATAAGGAAGAAAGATGGCAGTTTGCATCTTTGTGTAGACTATCAACAATTGAATAAGGTAATTGTGAAGAACAAATATCCTTTGCTGAGGATTGATGATCTTTTAGATCAATTAGCTAGTACCTCAGTCTTTTCTAAGATAGACTTAAGGTCAAGGTACCATCAGTTGAGAGTCAGTACAGCGGATGTACCTAAGATGGCTTTCAAAACTCGATATGGCCATTATAAATTCTTGGTTATGCTGTTTGGTTTGATTAATGAGTCTATAATATTCATGGACTATATGAATTGCATATTCAAGTCGTACTTAGATTAATTTATGGTAGTCTTCATAGATGACATCCTAATCTATTCTGAAGGTGAGGAGCAACATGCAAAGCATTTGAGGATGGTGCTTCAGATTCTGAAGGAGAAGAAGTTAAATGCCAAGCAAAGTAAGTGTGAGTTCTAGCTAAGAGAAGTCCAATTTTTAGGACACATGGTGTCAGTGGATGGGATTTTGGTAGATCTGTAAAGGTTGATGCACGCGGTGGGTGAGGCCTGTGCCACGGTGGACAAGCCAATTTTTAGAAAAATTTCAAATTTTATTATCTTATTTTCAGAGGCTTATGGTTTCCATGCTTCTGTTATTATATTTGATTTATTTTAAACTTTAGTTTGAGCTCAAACAATATTTTAAAAAGGGTTTTCTTAGGATCCCATTGTTTTAAACTAATTACTTTTAAATCCTTAGGTTGTAATAACTTTTTAGAATTTTAATTAATCTTGGTTATCATAATAGCGTGTAAGAGTATTGTCCTGGTAATATCAAGGTGAACATTACATGATCCAAGAGCATTGACTACTCGAGACTTTCTTAGATACTTAAAGGAAAGTGCCACAAATGATGTTGTGCAATGTGCATTCTATGGTAGCAACTAATGAGTTTTTGAAAGAATTGAGAGCTGTACAGTTTGAGGATGAGTATCTACTAAGGATCCGTGATGATATTGAAAAGAGGAGACCCATAGAGTTTAGATTTAATGATGACAGATATTTGACTTATCAGGATTGGATTTGTGTACCAACTGATGAGGAGATAAGAAAGACAATCTTAGAGGAAGCACATCATAGTGAGTACACTATTCACCTTAGAATTACCAAGATGTATTAAGATATGAAGCGAATGTGGTAGTGGCTAGGAATAATGAAAGATGTGATGGAGTTTATGACCAAGTGTCTGACATATCAAAAGGTTAAGATTGAGCATCAAAGGCCTGGTGTCATATTGCAACCACTAAAGATTCCAAAGTAGAAGTGGGATAGCATATCAATAGATTTTGTCACTGGATTGCCTAGAAGTCAAGCGGGCTATAATGCAATATGGGTGATTGTGGATCGGTTGACAAAGTTAGCACACGTTTGGCAGTAAAGATAATATATTCATTAAAAAAATACGCCAAGGTCTATGTAAATAAGATAGTGAGGCTTCATGGGGTGCTGAAGGACATTGTCTCTAACTGTGATCTGAGGTTCACATCAAACTTTTAGAAAGCATTACGAAGAGAAATGGGCACTAGATTGAGATTTATTACAACCTACCATCCATGGATGATGGCCAGATTGAGAGGACCATTCAAACATTAAAGGATATGTTATGAGCTTATGCCTTAGAGTTAAGAGTAGTTAGGACACACATTTACCATTGGCAGAGTTCGCCTATAACAACAATTATCACTCTAGTATCGGAATGGCTCTATATGAGGTGTTGTATGGACAAAAGTGCCAATTGCCTCTGTGTTAGACTGAATTGAGCAAGAGAAGTTTCTTGGGTTCAGATTTGGTAGAGCAAACCACCCAAAAAATCCAGTTGATTAAGCAAAAGTTGTTGATAGCCTAAAATTGATAGAAGAGCTATATGGATCAGTATAGGAGACCATTGAAATTCTTGGTGGGTGACCATAGGTTTTTTAAGGTCACATTGATGACTAGCATTAGGAGATTGATAAAGGCTAAGAAATTGACTCTCAGGTTTATTGGTCCCTTTGAGATTTTAGAGAAGTTGGGACCTGCGACCTATCGAATTGCTTTGCTGTTGAGTTTATTAGGTGTTCATGATGTGTTCTATGTAAGTCAACTCAAGAAGTATCAACTAAATCCTTCTCATATTATTGAGCCAGAAGATGTGGAACTTTAAGAAAATCTAACCTATTAAGCTAAACCAGAGCGAATTGTGGATGTGAAAGATCAAAAGTTAAGGAGTAAGACTATCTATTTAGTTAAGGTCTTTTGGAAGGGTATAACTCTCGGTAATGCGACTTAGGAGACTAAGGATAAAATGAGGTAGTTATATCCCCAATTATTCTCACAAGTACGTAATTGTATGAGATTCTAAATTTTGAGGGTAAAATTTCTAAAAAGAGGGGAGAATTGTAACATTCTAAGTTTTCAATTTAGGAATTTTTAATGTTTCTAAGGGTATTTTTATCAAATTAGATAAACGATTGCTTGATGGTGTTTAAGGGAGACTCATATAGTTTTTGGATCCTTGGACAGTCTTAGAAGAAGACTAAGTTGAAGTTTGAGCAGGTCATAGCATAAAGGGAATTTTAAATTGTGGTAAGGCTTTCTATACCATGCGCCACGACACACATGCAAAATTTATGTTTTATTAGTTGCGAATTAGCCTTGAAATCGGAGAGGAGAAAGAGAGAGATTGAAAGGAACAAAGAAAGAGGGGCTTGTGGCTATTAGGGCTTGCTTCCAATGTGATTTTAGAGGTCTTACAAGTTTTGTATAGATTGGGTAAGCTTCCCTTTCTTCTTGCTCTCCCTTATTATGCAAAATTTTTGACTTTTGGGGAAATAAGGGCTTTGATCTTGATTTCCTTAGGTTTAGACTTAACCCATTAAATCAAGCCTCTAACCCTAGTTTTATGGGTTTTATGTTGATTTGAAATTTTTGTTAAGGGATTGGTCGAACTCTAGGTATAATTTGGAAGTTTTTGGAGAATGTGGATGGTTGGATGATAATTTTTGTATATTTGGATGCTAACTAGGATTGTTAGAGTGTTTTTGGAAGGGTTGATGTTGTTAATAAGAAATTTAAGGGTTATAGGTAATTGGATCCTAATGAATTGGAGGTTTATCGGAGTGATGATTGATGATTTATCACTTAATTGTGTAGATTATGGGTGGTTTGAGTGCTATTGTGTGAGTAGGAACGTGTGGAGCTAACGTTGAACCATGATAACCCTTTTGTGACAAAGGGTTAATGTAACAGAATAATTTATACTATTTAATTATATTGCTTAATTGTTTGTAAGTAGATATGTTAATTTACAACTTGAGATTTGTTAACCTTGCATATTGTGAAATGTGATTTTATGCATGTAAAATGATTTGCAAATGATAAAAATGGTGAATTTGTTATATAGATTGGTTAAGGAATGTGATATGTTTATGTGTTATAAATGAGATATATGAGTATGATCATGTTAGGGGGTAGGAGTTCACCCATAGGAAAAAGTAGTAGAAGTCCATATGGCATGTATCTCTTTAGTGTCTAGTGAGGCATGATGTTGGAGATTATCTCCTTAGTATCCATTCAGGATACGGTGTTGGAGAGTTACGCTCCTTAGCATCAGTGATATGGGTTGGAGTAATGATACCTCAATTTGCGTGCGATAGGAGAAGACTATAGTTTGAAAGTGGAATAGCACACCTTTAGTAAGGTGATCCTACCACTGAAGGTGAGTTCAAACCATTGTGAATGTGCATTTGGCTTTAGAGCCTATAGTTTCAGTTAAGGTGATATGGAGGCTTGGATAGTAGAATGATCATGCTAGTAGTAAATGACTTGTGTTTATGGAAAGGATTTGTTGAATATACTAAAGTAGAAATAAATGTAACATCTTGAATTTTTTAATCCTAAGTTTAGAGGTTAATGAAGGGAGAAATGAAAATTAGTGTGGGATTAGAAATTCAGATGATTAATTTGACTTGTTTGTGTGTTGTATGAACAGATATGGGTGATAGGAGTACGTTTTGGGTTGAAGCAAGTGCGTATAGTGAGAATAAATCTCACTGTGCCACACACCATGACTCGTGATGCATGTGCCGTGGCGCATGAACCAGAATTTGCCTTCATAAGTCGTGAAATTTTTGAAATTTTACGAGAAAGAAATTGAGTAACACACGAGATAGAGAGAGGAGAAGGACTGAGGAGCTAGGTTAAGTCATTTTAGAGCAGTGGAAGCTGATTCAGATTGATAACTTATCAGGTAAGCTACGTATAACTCTTACCTTCCATTCTACACAAATTTCTCTGAAAATGAGTTATAGGAAAATTGAATTGCTGGAATTTAAGGGGTTGGATTCTTGCCCAATAGTAATAAAAAGGTTGTCAAAAGTTAAATTAGAGCTTTGCGACTGGTTTAGAGCTGAAATAAATATAACTTTTTGTCTTCTTTTGGCTAAGAGAGGAAGCACGTCATTCAAGTAGTGAGTATTGATCAATAAAAAGAAAAGAAAATGGGTGGATGACCATGGCTATAGAAGGATGAGAAATGTTTTGATTATTTTTCTAATATTTTAATATTATCATACATAATTTTGCTGTTGGGAAAGCACAATTAAGCAAACTCTAATTATTAGAGAGGGAGTTTCTAATTATCAGAAGGTAGAAGCAAACACTAATGGGTGAAATTATTTAACTATGTAAGACAGTACAAAAAAAATTTCTTGGAGAATTTATTTTGTATATATGAAATTATGAATTCATATTAGATTGTGGAAAATGATATAGTGGTGATTGGATAATTCTTCTAGGCTTTGATATTTGAGAAGCCCAAAGAAGTTCATTTTCAAGAAAAGTTGGGACAAGGAAGTGTTTTGATCCAATGTAGTATTTCTCTAATTCTTGTGATAGCAATATTGGTTGATTTAATGTTTTAGAATTTTTATTACCATGAATTATAGAAAATTTATGAGTTAATGAGATGTTTTATTGCTAGTATGACACTTTAGCTATTGTATGAGAATTTTTATGATAGCAATATTGGTTGATTTAATGTGATAGCAATATTGGTTGATTTAATGTTTTAGAATTTTTATTACCATGAATTATAGAAAATTTATGAGTTAATGAGATGTTTTATTGCTAGTATGACACTTTAGCTATTGTATGTCTATACTTGTTAAATTTTATAATTCGTGGTCTAAGCTTTTTTATATGAGTGGACTATTATTGCTTGAAGCTTGGAATAGATTAATACTACTGAAATTTTTATAAATCTAACCTCTCTTTTTATCTTACAAATAATAGGTGCGGGTTCATCTAAGAACCATGGTAAGGAAAGAGAGCAATGAAGAATTTAATTATCTTCTTTACCTTGCTTCTTAATTATATTTTGTTATAGTTTGGAGTTGTAATATATATACATAGTTTCATGATTATATTTTGAGTTGTAACTGTAAAAGTAGATTAAAAATATGTCCATAGTTCAATTATAATCATGGATAGATTATATCTTTGTATGTAAATATTTATATGTGTGGTAAAAGCTGCTAGGATAAAATATTTATCCAAGGAACAATATTAGTAGGGGTATTGTAGTAGCTATATGGTGATTATTACCTTGAAATTTTTAGTCACTTAGAGGACATTTCAAGCTTCAAATGAAGTCCTAGATCACTAAATTTGGACTTGTATATAATGAGATAAGATTTTTACAAAACAAGGTTAGGAAACTGGAAAATTTTCTGGAAATAACGGTAGTAGTGAGAAACGAAAATTCCTCATTAAATTTAGATGGATGTTTGCAGTGAGGAATTATTTTTCCCTTGTAGAGAACTTCCTAAGCTTAATTTAGAGACTTCACCATAATATGATTTTTATAGAATTAGTTATGAATTTTGTACGTTGATGATAAATTCTGGAAAAATGCTTATGTGCTCAAAAATCAGATTGGCATTTTCCTCTTCTTGATGATCTTCAAGGGTTTAAGCAGTGATTCTTATAAGTACTTGTTGTTTAAAGGAGTAAAAATATATGAGATGTTTCAATTTGGTATTAAAGCATTAGGTTTTGGCAATGGTAAAGAGAACCTAATGCTCACCGATGAGAATTTTTCAAACGAGATTATATACATAGAGTGAATACTTTAAATGATTGATGTTATGCTTTATTTTTTTTTGAAATTAATAAGAATATCCTGCAAGGAAATATGAGTACTGGAAGTTCTCAAGAGAGTAATTTAGGGTCCATATCAAGAGAAAGTTATCAAGTTAGAACACCTGCTGATGATGATCTCAATGATAGTAACAATTCAAGGCAAAGACTATCTGGGGAGGAACATATTAGAATAAATCCTAGGTTAGTAGGGTTTAATATAGAGTTAGTATAGGAAGAGGAGGATCCAAAAGAAGATCTAGAAGAGGAGGATCTGGAAGAAAGGGATCCAAAAGAGGAGGATCTGGAAGAAGAGGATGAGGAAGAGGAGGATCTGGAAGAGGAGGATTCAGATGAGAGTAGTTCAATTAGTTCAAATTCTAGGGCAATAAGAGAATTAGAGAATGCCTAATGGATTTATGAAGAAGAAGAATCCAAAGGATTATCTGAATGGTTTATGGAAAATGAAAATGAAATACCAATAAGTTTTGGGAATATTTAGATAGAGCTTATACTAATTTTGGTAATACTTTGGAATGTTTTATGACTATTTAATCTGTACTCAAAATGCATATAATTTAGCTTATATAGAAGATCGGATCTTTCTAGAGTAGTGTTGGATAGATGCCCTATTAAGTATGCTTCCTAATGAAAGCTATTGGGAAATAGTGAAGGCTCATATCAAGGCAAATGGTCCTTATACCTTTGATGAATGTGTAAAAGAGATACAGAGGCAAGATGAGAAAAAGTTTAAGGGTTATGATTAAATAAAATCCTTAATATTTTGATGTATGTAAATACTTAATTAACTTAAACTCGTAAATATTTTTGTAAGACTTTTGATGTAAATTATACGTGTTTAATGAAATGTTTTATGTTGCTTAATTATAAATGCTATTTATGATAGTTATGGATGAGATTAGTAAATGTGTTATTAAAGAAATTATTTCTCATGCTCAAGAAAAAATGGCCCATCAAAGGGGAGGAGAAACATCTTTAGGAAATGAAGAAAGACCCCTTAGGGATCCTTTATAGATAATTATGAATTCTAGAGATAAGATTTTTACAAAATAAGGTCAAGAAACTAGAAAATTTTCTGAAAATAACTGTAGCAATGAGAAATGAAAATTCCTCATTAAATTTAGATGGATGTTTTGTTAGGAATTATTTTTTTCCTTGTAGAGGACTTCCTAAGCTTAATTTAGAGACTTGAATAACCACAATATGGTTTTTATAAAATTAGTTATGAATTTTGTAAGTTGATGATAATTTCTGGAAAAATGCTTATGTGCTCAAAAATCAGATTGGCATTTTTCTCTTCTTGATGATCATCAAGGGTTTAAGCAATGATCCTTATAAGTACTTGTTGTTTAAAGGAGTAAAAATATGAGATGTTTCAACTGTCTAGACCTATATGCCACAACTTGATCTTCTGGCATTAACACACATCCCGGACCTTTCAAAGAAGCATATGTATAAACCTCATAAGGCAATTGTGGATAAGAAATAATCAATACCAGTATCGAGGTTAGCTTCTCCTCAAGCTTCATAAAAGAAGGTTCACACTAATAATCCCAAATGAAAGGTTGATCTTTCCTTGTTAATTGAGTTAAAGGAATAGAAATTTACGAAAATCCTTTAATAAACTTTCGATAATAACCAGCCAAACCTAGAAAACTTCACACTTTAATTATTGTACTTGGCCATTCCCATTGCAACACCGCGCCTACTTTGTGAGCATCTACTAAAATCCCCTCAGTTGACACCAGATGTTCGAGAAATCTTACCTGTTGTAATTAGAATTCACATTGCTCAACTTGGCATATAAGTAGTTATTTCTCAGAATTCTTACCACGGTTCTTAAATGCCTCGTGTGCTCTTTCTTGTTCTTAGAATATTTCAATATGTCATCTAGAAACACGATGACAAATTGATCCAACAAGGGATGGAATATACGGTTCATGTAGTCTATGAAAACTACATGCACATTCGACAACTCGAACAGCATCACTAAGAACTTGAAGTGACCATATTAGGTAGGAAATGCTATCTTGGGCACATCCTCCGCATTAACCCTTAATTGATGGTATCTAAATTGTAAGTCAATCTTAGAAAACACTGAAGCTCCTACTAGCTGATCTAACAAGTCATCTATCCTTAGGTACTTGTTCTTCACTATCACCTTGTTTAGTTGCCTATAATCAATACACAATCATAGGCTGTATCCTTCTTCTTTATAAACAGGACTGGTGAACCCCATGGTGACACACTAAGGCATATGATGCCCTTCCCTAACAACTCCTTAAGCTATTTCTAAAGCTTCACCAATTTTGAAGGAGCTATTCTATATGGAGCTTTTGAAATAGGCTCAATATCAGGTGCCAAATCAATAGAGAATTCTACTTCTCGTTTCAGTAGAAAACTTGATACCTCATCTGCAAACACCTTAGGAAATTCATTTACCACTTAAATCTCCTCAATATTACTACAACCACTGCCTTCCATTGCAAAGAAAACTATATAAGCCTGACAGCCTTTAGAAACCAACCTTTTAGCTTGGACTATTGACAACAATCTTGGTTGATTAGTAGTTGCTGTGGAAATCACAGTTGGTGTCACATGGATTGGTAGTAACAGCATCTTTCTAGCGCAATCTAGGGTAGAATTATTCCCCACCTACCAGTCCATCCTAATGATCACATCTAATCCTTACATAGGAATTAGAATCGAATCTATCAAAGAAGTTTTACCCTTAAAGCATAACTCAAATCCCTTACACACCTTACTGGTCTTATCCAGTAATCCAGAGGGCGTAGACACTTTAACTATATAGGGTAGTTCATGTACAAGTAGACTTAGCTTTTTCACACAATCATGCAACACCAAGGAATGAGTAGCTCCCAAGTCAAATAGAGCTTTAACTCTTTACTCGTAAATAGAGATTATACCGATGATTAGATTTGGTGCTATTTTAGCCTCCTATTAGGAAATAGTGTACACTCGACCTGGCACTGCCAGTCTTTGCTTAGAAGCTCCCCCTTGATTCTTAAGGAAATCCTTTGCAAAATGGCCTATGCCACCATAAATATAGCACGCCCAACACCTTTTAGGATGGTTCTACCTGCAAATCGCACACAAAATTGAGTATGTAGTGCTCACACGAGATGTAGGGGTAGTAGTAGTTTGACTCGACTTTTGTGGAGCTCTATAATCTCTAGGCTTATTAAACCTCTTTCCCTGGCCAATCACTCCTCAAGAATATGATCCTTTACCAAAAATCCTCCTGCCCGAGGATCTAAAGCCACTAGCACTAAAAATGCCTCTCTTTAATACCCCTCCAGTCAGGCTTAATGGAGTGGAAAAGCGCCATAATTGTCTCTTCTCTTCTCAATATCTGCCTCCTAATCGCATCTCGTAGCTATACAAAGTCGTTTACAAGTTTCCTCATAAGTAGCCTCCCCCAGTAAGGCTATCTGCCTTCTTTACTCAAGATGCATCTTCTCAATCAACCTCTTAGCTCTCCATTTATTATCATCCTTCTCGTGTAGGTAAGTCACAAACTAGGAAAGTTGGTTAAACATCCTTATAAATGACTCTTCATCCAACTCCTTACTGGAAAGCATAGAATTCTGCTTCCTTTTCATCTTTGAATGCTATAGGGAAGTGATAGTTAAAGAATCTCTCTTCAAATTGCTCCTAGCTGAGTCGACTACTACCAGAGGGTCTAACCAAATGCCACAAATGCTTGGCATCCTCAATCAGCTACACCATGGCTAACACCACTTTTTTCTTCGAGGAACACAGAGTAACCTTAAAGATTGTCTCTGTCTGATAGGAAATTAGTCGTTTATCCTCAAAATTACACTAAAGCTAACCCTAATGCAATATAGGGCCAACCCTAGGTCATCTCCCAAGGAATGGTTTTAAGTCTAATTGAAAGTTATCTAGTGAAATAAATCAACCAAAGTTTGTAGGAATTTAGTTACCTAGATAATTATCTAAACTAATTACCTAATGTACAAGTAATTAAAATGCTAGTGAAAGTGAGTGAAATGAACTTCCCTTTTTACAATAATAGAACCCTAGAGATTAATTGATTTTAGACTCATTATCTTCTCATGTAATCTAAGTTTAGCTTCCCTTTCCTCTTGACTAAAGCTGTCATGACTTAAGAAAATTATCCTAAGCCAATTAACCTAATTAGCTAACCTCCCTAGGTCTTTGATTAAAGTCCCTAGTTCAATTAACCAATTGGTGAAGACATTAGCCAAGTGATTCACTCAAAATCCTCTCTCAACAGCCATGGTCAAACACATAAATTGAGCAACCACAAGATTATGTCAAGCTACTCAACAACACAAGCATTAACACCACAAGATTATGCAATATTAACACAAGAAATTCACTAATTGAAAAACACAAGATTATGTGCCAAACAAAGAGTGGTGAAATTCAGTCATGGCTGTCCAAGGAAGAAATTAAATGAAACAATCCTCTCTCTTTACATCAACATCAAATTCAAATTAGAATTTATAAGCTAAGATGATTAAACCCTAGATTAAGGAATCTAACCATCTAGTGAAAAGAGAAGAGGATAGGAAACAAAAGAACTTAGCCAATTTGAAGCTCAAGACTCATCCTTCATCTTCATCTCTCTAGGATTCCACAAAAAAACTTAGCCAATCTTCATCTTTAAGAACCCTAGTGATTGCTTGTGAAGGCCAAACTCCATAGCTCTTGAATGATGGAAATGAGCTTCAATCCTTGTGAAAATGGAAGGGATGGAACAAAAATAAAGAGAGGAGAAGAATGGTATGAGTTTTGTGGAGGTTTGGTGGCTGAAAATGGAGGTTAGGGTGCTGGAAAATGAAGAACAAAAGAGAGAAAATGAAGAACACTATGAACAAGAGAGAGAGAATGTGGAAGATCAATGAGATATGTGTTGGATCCTATTTGGGGCTTAAAATGGCGTGCTCCTTGGTGTCTCCCATTAGCTGAAGCTTAATTAAAATAAGGAAAAAGAAATTAAAATGTAAATGGGAGCCTTGTCACACTTGCAAGGTGGCAACTTCTTATTGGTTTGTAGATGATTCTAATGTGTGCCTAATTTCCCATGTGTCATCCACATCATTTTAACTGATCTAATCCCTCAAAATAATCATAATTCATGTGCAAACCATCAGCCATTGACCTCAAGGAGTGTTGACCTCAATTGCCCAATTGATGCACAAGTCACATGCCACCTATGTCACATAAATCACATAATTCAATTAAATAGCATATGATATAATAAAATCTAATTCATGTCCAAAATTAAATTTATAATTAGAAGGGAGAATTTATTAAATTAACCAAGTTTCAGGCTGCATAAAATTATATAAAAATTTTCACACAAAGGCAAACCAAAAACTAGGACAAACTAAAACACTTACGAAAGTGTTGACTTTTTTATTTAATTACTCCCAAACTAAAATGAATTTTAAAAATATAATTTCACCATTCATCAACTGGACATAAAATGCACTTTTTCAATTTTTCTTATACATTTTCTCAAAAGTTTATTTTTTAGATCAAAATGCCTTTAGTGCACTGAACCTAGAAACTTAGGCAAAGTTCTAAATCTAATACAATGTGTGCACTTGAAGGTGATAAATCATTAATAAAATGGTCCTAATTGACAAATAAAAGTGGGTAACAAATGTGTTCTATCAATTCCCCCACACTTAGCTTTTGCACTCTGGGCAAAATCAAGTGAAAAAGGTCGCAAAAGAAACTATAAGACAAAGAAATAAGAGAAAAACATTGTTTCAAGTCACTAAAATACTAGCTCATGAACTTCTACAAATTATCAATCAATGTGGCAATAATTACGAAAGAATTATGCACATCACAAACAAACCCTTACCAAGAATCAATGTCAAAGAGTAAGCCTCTCTAGGTTAAGTGTTTGCTCTCATCACTCAAAGTGTATAAGGTATTAAATTTCACTCAAAATTTCTTAGGATAAACCCTACTATGAATTTGTAACCCTTCTACATCTCCATCACTAAATAGCACTTGCAATCAAGAATCAAGTGGACTTTATTAGGTTGTGATATAGGTAATGAAAGGATGTCTAAGAAATGCATGTATATAAAAAAAAATAGGGTTAGCATCAAAATAATGCTAAATCAAGATATATCCCCTTAATATGCAAAGAATAACCTAACTCAATTGAGTGAACACCTTAACACAATGAGGATGGAAAGAAATGATAAGAAATAATAAAACAAATGGAATGGATGAGCTAGGCAACTTTTTTTTTCTTTCTTTTTTTTTTCTATCTCTTCTTCTTTTTGTTTCTTTTTTTTGCAACTTTATTTCTTTTCTTTTTGACTATATTTTTTTTTTCAAATCTATCTTTGTTTTTTTTTTGTTGCCCCTAACTCTTTGAAAACAATGGAAGTAATGGATGTAATGGTGTAGCAATAAAGGATAAAGAGTAATGAATAGAAAAATAATAATAGGCATCCACTCATTTGATCTAGGACATGCAATGAATATTAAAAAGACATATAAAAGTGTAACATGCATTTCTTGGGGAAAAATAAGGTGTATATATATATATATTTTTTTTTAAGAATCAAACCAAAGGCTCAAAGTGGCTAACAAAGGATAATAAATGATAATAGGTTGCCTATTTGGCTTTTGGCTATTTTTTATGAATGTCATCTCTCATCTCCTATCAAACAAGTGCGAGATATGTGGTTTTAATTAAGAAGTGAAACAAATTCTAGAGGGTAACATCACTAAGGAATTAATCACACATGAGTGTTTAGCCTCTTCCATGAAAGGGTAATATGCCACTCTAATCCATTAATTCAAGGTAAAAGAATATTCACTTCACACCTATTCAATCCTAAAAATTACCGCATCTCAAGAATCAAAATATCCATTTAAGAGCTAGGTAATTAAGTAACCTCAAACAAAATAAAACAAAGCAATTTTTTTTTTTGCAAAACCAAACAAACAAAACAAAATGTTTATTTCTCTCCCCCACACTTAAATCATGCATTGTCCTCAATGTATGTATAGACTAGTGATAAAATAAGGTGAGATCAATAATGAATGCATAACAAAAGTGTGTTGCAGAATTTTTTTTTTCAAACTAAAACACAAGACAAAGAAGTCAAATAAAGAAAATAGACTCTAATTTTCCTACTAGGTTCATCTCCCCCACACTTGAACTATACTTATCATTAAATATATCAATTAAAGAAAAGTAAAAGCTCAAGGTTGGAGAGATATAACCTTATCATGGTGGTTCAAAAATATGTTGAGAGAAGTCCTCCTCCTTTTGAAGTGATTTGGCATCTTTGTAGAGCTTACATAGGTGACCATTGATTTGCATGGTGGAACCCGTGGCTTTATTCAAGAGTTGCAAAACCCCATAGGGAAACACCTTGGTCACTAGATATGGTCCCTCCTACTTAGACTTCAACTTGGCATGCTTATAAATAAACCTTATTTGGAACAAGAGGACTTGATCTCCTTCTTGGAATTTTTTCCTCAAGATTAGCTTGTCATGAAGGATCCTTGTTTTCTCCTTATAGATCCTAGAAGACTCATAGGAATCCAACCTAAGCTCCTTAAGTTCTTGCATTTGAAGAAATCTCTTCTTAGCCGAAAGATGGAAATCCAAGTTGAGTTTCTTGATGGCCCAATAGGCCCTATGGTCTATCTCCACAGGGAGGTGACAAGCCTTTCCATATACCAATCAAAAATGAGACATGCCAATGGGAGTCTTATAAGCGGTCCGATAAGCCCACAAAGCATCCTCTAAGTGTAAAGACCAATCCTTCCTATTTGTGTTCACCACCTTGGTTAGGATCTTCTCAACTTCTCTATTTGATACTTCGGCTTGGCCATTAGTTTGGGGATGATACGGTGTAGAGATTTTGTGATGCACCCTATATTTAGCCAAGAGAGCCTTCATCATCTTGTTGCAAAAGTGGGATCCTTGGTCACTTACCAAGGCCTTAGGAACTCCATACCTACAAAAAATATTAGATTTGAGAAACTTCAAAACAATCTTAGCATCACAAGTTCTAGTAGGAATGGCTTCAATCCACTTTGAAACATAATCAATGCCAAGTAATATGTACTCAAAACTAAAGGATGGTGGAAAGGGACCCATGAAGTCAATGCCCCAAACATCAAAAATCTCACAAAATAAAATGGGTTGTTGAGGCATTTCATGTCTCTTACCCCAACTACTAACTTTTTGACATTTCAAGCATGCTTTACAAAATTCATAAGAGTCTTTAAACAAGCTAGGCCAATACAATCCACAATCTAAAACCTTCCTAGCTGTCTTATTTGAGCTAAAATGACCACCACATGTATGAGAGTGACAAAATTCAAGAATAGAAGGCACATCAACATCATCAACACACCTCCTAATCACTTTATCACTACAAATCTTCCACATCAAAGGTGGTTCCCAAATGTAAAATCTAGACTCTCTTTTCAATTTTTCAATGGCAAAACGTGAAGCACAAGGAGGCAAGACTCCACACTCAATATAGTTAACAAAAGAGGCATACCATGGAGGCTTAGATGAAATGGCACACAATGCCTCATCAAGAAATGAATCACAAGGAATAGTAGGGTTAGAGTTTACCATAGTAGCTTTTAAATGAGGTAGTCTAGACAAATGATCTGCTACTTGATTGGTAGAACCACTCCTATCCCTTATCTCCACATCAAATTCTTGCATCAAGATCAGCCATCGAATCAAGCGAGGCTTAGAATCTGTCTTCTTAAACAAGTACCTCACAGCAGCATGGTCAGTGTACACAACAACTTTAAAGTTAAGGAGATATGATCTAAACTTATCAAGTGCAAAAACAATAGCAAACAACTCTTTCTCAGTTGTGGTGTAATTAACCTGAGCTGAATCTAGGGTCCTAGATGCATAAGCAATCACATATGATAACTTGCCCTTTCTTTGACCAAGCATAGCTCCCACAGCAAAATTAGAAGCATCACGTGACAACTCAAAAGGCAAAGACTAATTTGGGGCTTTAAGAATGGGAGGGCAAATGAGCATGCTTTTCAAAGTGTCAAAACTCTTTTTGCAAGCATCATCAAAAACAAAATCAACATCTTTTTGTAAGAGTTTAGACATAGGCAAAGCAATTTTACTAAACCCCTTTATAAATCTCCTATAAAAGCCTGCATGTCTCAAAAATGATCTCAAATCTTTCAAACAAATAGGATATAGCAAAGAAGCAATCATATCTACTTTGGCCTTATCCACCTCTATGCCATTGGAAGAAATCAAATGGCCTAAAACAATTCCTTTATCTACCATGAAATGGCATTTTTTAACGTTAAGCACAAGCTTCTTTTCAATGCACCTACTAAGCACTTTATCTAAAGAATGCAAGCATGAATCAAAGGACTCACCATACACAGTAAAATCATCCATAAAGACTTCCATGTAATGTTCAATAAAATCACAAAATATGGACATCATGCATCTTTGAAAAGTACCAGGTGCATTGCAAAGACCAAAAGGCATCCTCCTATAGGCAAATGTACCAAAGGGGCATGTAAAGGTAGTCTTATCTTGGTCACTAGGAGCTATGGGAATTTGAAAATACCCACTAAACCCATCTAGGAAGCAATAATGGGACTTAGAAGCCAATCTTTCAAGCATTTGATCAATAAAAGGCAAAGGAAAATGGTCCTTCCTAGTCACATTATTGAGCTTCCTATAGTCTATGCACACTCTCCAAGCTTCCTATATATATACGAATATATATACATATATATTTCAAAAATATATATATATATATATTATATTATCTATATTTAATTTTATATATCATATATATCTAATATATATACACATATGGATATATATATATATATATTAATATATATACATATATATAAAATTATATTTTGAATTTTATATTTCATATAAATATATATAAATATTTATTAAAAAAATATTCAAATATATATATATATAATTCATTCACCCTATATTATATTCATTGAATCTAGACATATTCCAGATTCAATGAACTTGAACATTATAGCTCGAGTTGGGCTATTTTTGTGTGCGACCCTATAGGCTCATATGAAATTGGTAGTAGGCTAATTACGTTATTAACCCACAAGTCACAAGTGGCCTCTAGCAAGACATTGCAACTACCCAATTCACATGGGGATCGATGATCCAATGTAACCTATCATGCAACTATATCACATCCCTTTTGTCACATGATATTTTGGTCAAGTATGAGACATGGAATTGCCATTCTCCCTTACCTGACCGTTACTTTCTTGATCTCTGAGTAGACTAACAGTAGCAATGGAAAAACCCTTTTCATTATAGTATAGCTATACATTTTCTCAGTCTTACTCATCGTGGGGCCCATTAATATCTCTTACTTAATGTGAGGGAGAAATTCCATCTTGATCGCTCATATTCCTTTGCATGAATATCACTAAATTCAATCATAGCCTTTATGATCACCCGGTCAAATGTGACTTTTGACTAGGTCAAAATTCAGTGGTCATCATGTAGGAATCCATGATGATTTCAGGTCAAAGGGCTTAGTAATATAGTTACATATGAGATAAACTTATGACTTGTATCATGTAGCTTTCTCATAGCGGGTCGGTCCAACACCTCGTACTCTTTCAAGTGCTTATGACTTTAATTTGTATCTCTATAATTAATCAAAGTCATACTAGTCTTGTTTCATCTATGATCCCTTAAAGATAACCAACCAGGGACATTTAGGACAATCACTATAGTTTGTCCAAGGATATAGTTATCATATTGAACATGCAATTGTTATAATAACAAAAGAAAAATTCGTTAAATAACAATATGCATAGTACAATGATTGGCCATAGGGCACAATTTCCAACAACACCCTAAATGCTCAATTTTCATTCCTTATCCTATTAGACCACTTCAGGCCTCGAACTAAGTTCAAAAGAACTACATACACCTGATTAACATTACAAAACACATATATCATATCAATAGCCTATTTGGTCTCTTAAAGCCACATTACACAATTGTGGTCTTATATGAGGAAAACATAAATCCAACACATATTCACAAATACAACTAGACTTGTTTCTCTTTCAACCCTCTAACTCTTACATATGAGGCTCTACACCACCATATGGTTGAGAATTATAAATGTACTCGACTCTTCCAAATGAGGCTTTGCCTCACCATTTTTGTCAAGTTTGTACCATTTGTGTCAAATTCTCAAATCACAACACAATACACATTCAATTCATATAGTCAATCGCAATCAACACACACACACACACACACACACACACACACACACACACACATATATATCAGTGGAACAAGTTATAATACCATACACTTGCTTGATATACATTTAAGCCTATCCACGTACCCTCTACTAAGGCACCCTCAACACAATACAACATAATACACATATATACAAGCAAGCTTTACAACACAACTCACTTTCTCATATTCACATATAATTATGCATCTTAGTTGGCAACTTAACTCAATAAACACATTTATACATTCATTTCAACTCATAAGTAGTCATACCACTACCAATCGAGGCTACTCTTTCCTTACTTCCTTTTCCAGCCTTCTTATGGTCTCTTTACTTGTGTTCAAAAGTAACAAAGTGTGACATACATCTTATTAACTTGGAGGTAATCCCAATTACTAATTAGTAAGCAAAATCATAAACAAGCGATAAAGTAGCATGTGTAATGATAAACACAATAACACATGCACATACAGTAATTCATTCTCATCAATCTCGTTATGCTTATATAATGCATTCCTAGTTCCCCCTAGAAAAGTAAACTCTACACCTGGACTAGGTCATCCAGTCATAAGGAACAGGGCCTACCATACCACTACTCAAACCAGGTCATTTCTTTTCATATGGGTGGTCTCTTTGATTCGTCATGATAGAGTAAAGCTCTACACGTTGGATCATCAAGATTTTTCTTTTAAGTCCATCCTAACGGAGTCAAGTTCTATACTCTGGATTATTAGGACTTCTTGGACCTACTCACTATAGGTTCACATTTCCCCCTACCATAATCCAAGGTACACTCACAGATGCGATGTATGTCGGTACACGTGCCACTTCAAATTCATTTCCGTCAATACTCACATATCCACATGAATATACTTTCACAATGCTGCTACTCTATTAGTTCATAATACAATGCACGTAGTTATATCAAAATACTTGTAAACAATTTCATAAATAAACAAGAGAAAGGGTTACTCTAGTTGCCTTTAACCTTTGATACTAAGGGTTACTAATCACACTAAGCTCATAGGGGTGCATATATTAACAAGCAACTTCATAGGTGCTCAATCTACATAACACAGTGACCCTTAGTCAATTCTCAACACATTTCATAGGCATTGATTCAGCTAAACTGAATCTCTTAAAGCATAAAATAGTTCACTTGAACCCTTTTCAATTTACTTATCCATTATTTATAGTTACCAGACCTATAGGCTACTCAAACAACCATAACAACATCCTAATCCACTCATTCACCTAAATTTCACCACTTAACCTAACTTTTAGGCTATTTGGAGCCTAAATTCTCAAAGCTCAATCATTCAACTTCATACTAGTTATAAAACTTTAGTTTGTATTCGATATCCCATTTTAAACTTTCTTTTAGATTACAACGCCTCAGATCTCATGATTACATTTCTCAATCGATGAAATTCAATGATAAAGGGTAGAGTTCAAGGTTAGGATTGCACAATACTTATCTAGCAAGTTACCAATTGAAGTAGACTCTTGAGCTCCAACTCATACCAATGAAATTCAATAATACTTACCTTAGCAGAGATGGCTTCCTCTTACCCTCTAGACTCGTCTCCAATAACTTTCCTTCTATTTTCATAAGCTATTCACATTAACGTTAAGTGATTCCTGGATGGTGCACTACGATGCATGCGACTTCCGCTGTGGCATGTGGCACAGTGAGAAAATTCTCACTTGTGCTCGCGTGTTTTATCCTAAATTATCTTCCTACCTTTCGATCCTATCAACGCAATAACCAATCATCACAAATTATTAATTCAACATCCAAACTACAATCAATTCACTAATTACTAATTTACCCCTAATTAGCAACTAGTTCCTGGATTGAAATTTAGGATGTTACAGTTTGGCACATGGGGAAGTAAGGAGCCTGAAATTTTAGACCTGAATGGGCTTCAAAATGGTGTTATTTTCATGGTCTAAAGAGGCACACATAAAGTTTCTATACACTTGCACACAAGAGATCAAGTTGACTTATTAAAGTTCAAGATAATTGCAATGTGTTTGAGAAGCTTGGAAGACAATTTCAGATCTAATTTGTGCATGTTTTGGGCATGAATTCCAAGGCCTCTAATAGTAACATAAGTACTTAACATGTCCATGTGCATATGGGATTAGAAGAGCAACATTGGAATAATCACCAAAGTTGACTTGCAACCTAGACTACCCTTAACCTCACTTGACCTAATGACTTGTTTTGAGTTTTTTAGCAACTTGTTTAGCAAGTCTCCTACCCAAATTTCATCCATAACACATTTAGATAGGCTTAGGATCAGATTTTTAGATCATTCACTCACATTTTAAATCTTTATCTTTATGTTCTTCAAGTTCTCTTACTTTTCTCTCTACACTTCTACTCTCTCTCCTCCATATCTTTCAATCTAACCATCTAAATTTCACCAAACCACCACCATTCTCTTCCTCTTTTCTTCCTCTACAAAACTAATAGCTTTCCCAATGATTTAAACCTATCTTCCTTGGGTGAAATTCATGAGAAAATTAGCCATGGAGTTGAAGCTTCATCTTGAAGAAAACTTGAAAATACAAGGCCAGGTTCTTGGAGAAGCTACTATGAGGAGGAGGAGGAGGAGGAAACCTTGAGTTTTTATTATTTTCTAGCTAGTTTTAAATTTCTTCTCTCTACTTTCTCTCTCTATAATTATAAATTTATATGACTCTTTGATCTTATATTTTCAAGTGATGATTCATATGATTGAGAGATGCTTGTTGCTACTTGAGTTTTGTTACTTTGAGCTTCAGATTTTGGCCTCTTCAAGTTGATTCATAATCTTAGTTAGCTTGATGAGTCTAACATGTTTTCTTGCTTGTCATAATCTTGCCAACTTGAATGCATGTGACTATCTTTATGAATTATAATCCTAAGTATGTTAATTCCCTCATATGTGCTTGACCTAATTGACTCATGTTTGTAACACTTTAGTTAGGATTAATCTTACATCCTTTGTATCTTGTGTGTAATATCATGAAACCAGTGGGTGCTCATATAGATGATGTTCAAGCTAGGCCATTTGTGTTTTGCCTTGAGTCTCATGCTAAGGAATGGTATATGAACTTTCTACCTCATGTTAAGGTACACACTTGGGAAGAGTTGAGAGACATATTTTTGAGTAAATT
Organism: Prosopis cineraria; assembly: GCF_029017545.1. Lineage (NCBI taxonomy): Eukaryota > Viridiplantae > Streptophyta > Magnoliopsida > Fabales > Fabaceae > Prosopis > Prosopis cineraria. The sequence continues at coordinate 16,319,074 of NW_026555345.1, read as the reverse complement.
CTTTTCATCATCTAAGCTAGCTAGCTAAAGAAAATAAATTATAAGCATGGTGCAAAATTTTGATAAAAGTATTTTTGAGTTTTTGAATAGACTCCAATCTATACTAGCTAAATGTCCACATCATTAAATACCAAGTGAGCACCTTATTCAATATTTCTATGATAGTCTCTTGCTAAAAGATAAAATGAGTTTAGATGCCATCTTTAATGGCTCCCTTAATGATTTGTCTCATAATAAATCTTGGGAATTGATTAATAAAATGGCACATGAGGGAACCTAAAGTGGCTTCAGTTGCTAACAGTTTGTCTAACTCATAGTTAGATGACCTTGTATATAGAATAAGGAAGCTCATTTCACCAAAAATAAATGCAAATACAAATGATAATTTAAGGAGTGTGTCTAATACCAACATTCCTTGCAATGTTATGGTTCCTATGTCTTATTCTTTTTGTAACTCTTCCATGTATAATGAAGGTAATTATCCTTTACAATATGAATATGCTCATGAATTGAATGCTATGTATAGGGCAAACAACCAAGGAGGAGGTCAACAAGGCATGTATGGGAACACATATAATCCAACTTGGAGAAATCATCCTAACTTGTCTTATGCTAATCCAAGTGGAGCCTTAAATCAAGAACACTAAAGATGGAGATTTTAAAGATACTAAAAAAATGACAACTCAATGCCATATAGACAAGGTAGTGCCTTAAATTTTTATCAAGGAAAAGGTAATGGTTCCTACTCTCAACCTCTTAGTACTTCTAGGCAAATTGTACCCATTGAGGGACCATCTTTTTCACCTCCTAATACCAATACCATGCTATCCAAAAATTGAGTTGTTATTAAATGAGGTTAAGAATAATAGAGAAGCTCAACAAGCTCAAAACAAAGCTACCAATTATAATATGTCTTCCATGAAAAATGCTATAGAAGCTTTGTGTAAGCAAATGAGTATTTTAACTAACTATATTTCTTCTACTAATGCTCAACAACCTACTTTGCCTAGCAATACGGTTGTCAATCTTAAGTCTTCTATTAATGCTATTGAGCTTAAAAGTGGAAAAATGATTAGTAAAAATGATGAAAATGATCTTGTTGATGGAAAATTCAATTCTGAAAATTCTATTTCAGTACTTATTCTTTGTGATTTTAATGCAAATTCTTGCTCTAATGGTGTTATTTCTTGTAGTGATGAATATGAAGGTGTGGAATAAATTTATAGTGATCACCTACCTCAAAAAGAGCCAAAAGAGCAAGTAAATCAAGGAAATCAAGTCCAAAATGCCACTACCCAGCATAAAAATGTGACTGTCAAGATTTCAAAGGAGGAAAAGAAGGGTCAAGGACCTAAACCAAGCTAAGAAATTGTGAGGAAATTGCCCTCCCTCAAGCCCAGGCATCCAAATCACTAGCTCAAGCACCATAAGACTAAGAGGTAATGAATTTCTTTTCTAAAATTCAAGTGAATGTGCCTCTTTTAGATTTGATTAAGAACATTCCTAAATATGTAAAATTTCTCAAGGAGTGTTGCACAAATAAGAGAAAATTCAAACCTAATAGTAGAGTATAATTGCCATCCTCTATTAGTGTTATCATGAAGCCCCAACTTCCCATGAAGTGTTAGGATCCCGGATCCTTTACTATCCTTTGCCAAATTAGGCCTTTAAAGTTTTCACATGCATTGATTGATTTAGGTGTAGCAATAAATGTGATGCCATCTTCTATTTATGCTTCATTAAAAATTGATTGTTTGCATTCTACTAACATGATTTGTCAATTGGCCGATAGAGGTGTTAGGAGATCTCAAGGAATTGTTGAGGATTTAATTGTTAGTGTCAAGCACCTTCTATTTCTGGTTGACTTTTATGTTTTGGATATGTCTAGAAAGGATAATAGGGAGGACATAATTATTTTGGGAAGGCCATTCATGAGGACCGCCAAGACCCTCATTGATATAGACAAGGAGACATTGGTGCTTAAATGTGGCAATGAGAGTGTTTGCTTTAATATCTATAAAGCCATGAAACGTCCTTATAAAGATTATTCTTTGCTAGGTCTAAATGCTATTAAAATTATTGATGACTTAGTAGATGAGCATGCTTTGTTTTTTCCTCCTTCATGTGATACTTTGTCATCTAATTTTGAGCCTATCTATGACAATCCTCACCGGGCAACCTATGAAACTTAGGTAATGCTTCAATAAGGGAATACTTAAGCTCAAACATTTGATCATGTTGAGGAATGTAAAAACCATAGGGATTAGTATTCCAATTAGGAGAAGTAAGTTGCCTAATAGAAATTTTATCATATGGAGGATGATGCATGCCTACTTCTTCCCTAAATGCATGGTTATGATTTTGCATGAAGTTCTCATTATTCCCTAGGTTTGGTGGATGGATTTGAGTATTGTTCAAAGGTGGAATTAGTGCTAGACCCTCAAGATTTACCCCATTTCCTTGGTTAACAAGCCTAAAATTTTGGTTTCAAACACTTTGAAGCATAGGATTGACATTAGGATTGGAATTAGGGTCATTGTTGAAGTCCCTAGGCATTCCTAAATGAGCAAGATCAATGTTGTGGTTAGGAGCAACCATGAAGGATTCTAAAACAAGATGGTTATCAATTGGATTTTTCTCTTTTCTTATCCTCCTCAAGGTTCTCTCAATCTCTTGGTCAATTGGCATTTCCTCACTAGGTCTCCCATGAGTCATGCAATGTAATGCAAAGTAAATAAAGAAAAAGAACTAAAATCAACAATAAAAACACACAAGATATAAAAACAAGAACACCTAAAGCTATTTCTAAAAATCAAAGACTTAAAGAATGCAAAACACACAAAAACTTGCAATGCAAGCAAGCAAAAGACTCACAAGTAAAGCAAAAGAGAAAAATAATATTTTGTTTTCTAAAATTAGAGAAAAACTTAAAAATTACTCAAGTACAAAATAAAAATAAAATAAAAAACTGAATTCAGCACTAAAACAAGCAAAGGAAGAGTTTAAAAATGCTCAAGAAGAGTCTTCTTCCAAAATTGGACATTCAGGAACTCTGCTTTCTGCCCAGTCTGCTTGTACAATTTCTACAAACCAATTCCCTCCTTAGTGCCTATTAAGGTGTGGTGTTAGGAATTAGAACTCTTTAGTATTAATGTGATGCAAAGTTAGAGTCAACAATACCCCATTATGTGTATTAGGGGAAACTATAGTCCAGAAGTGAGATAGAACACCTTTGGCTAGGTGATTCTATCACTGAATGTGAGTGTAGGGCTAATAAGAGTATATATTAGTCTAAGGCAAGCCTATAGTTTCAAGTCAGGGTGATTTGGAGGTTCGACTAGTAGTGATCATGTTATATGTGGAAAAGTGGTGAAAAGTAGTGAAATAAATGGTAAAAGTAGTGTAATGATTTATATAAATGGAATTTAAAGTGAACATGTAAGATGATATATTATGCTTTACTTTTATATAGTTATATGTGATAGTTAATAGTAGTGAGTTATTCCATTACTGAGATTTTTATCATCCCCATGGTTACATTTTTATAAGATAGAGCAGTGATCAGGGCAAAAAAAAGAGTTAGGACTGGCTTTGAGTTGCTAAAGTCGTGTGAAATATCTAAGTTTGTGTAATGAACCTAAATCTTGTGAATATTGTGTAAATAAGTTGCCATAGGAATTGTATGCATGTTTAAGTTGTGATTTATGGGAAAAAGTATAGTAATGTTGTGAATCTTATCCCATGTGTGAAAATATGTTGTGAAACGATTAACTGGGCTAGGATTGTAGTAGTATGTATGTGGAAAATATGTGAAAGTGGTGAAATTGTAGTGAAAATGGTCAAAAGAGTGCTTTTATACCAAGTGATGAATAGTTATGGAAATATAAAAATGGGCCATAAAATGGTCAAATTTTGATATATGTGTATTTATGTGGTGAAATGTGGTTAATCAAGTATTTTATGTCCTTTTAGACTTGGTTTAAGGCCTAGAATGGTCTAATAAGATAATAGGATCTATTTGAGTACTTGGGTGTGCAAAATTTTCAGAGAAGAATGACTTTTTGCACCCCAGGTGTCCAAATTTTGATCGAATTATTAGACTGTGTCAAAATCTACCTCATTAGTTAGCTTATGAGATAAGCTATGTGTGAGTACTTGAATCGGTATTGTATGTGAAAACAGCGCATGCCAGAAGTTCATCATTTTTATTGTCAAATGACAGCAGCAAAATCAAACATGTTCACCATGGTGCATGACACAGAGAGGATTAGGGCGTGTGGTTCTGTGCTGCATACCGCAACACATGCATTGTCCGCCGCAACGCATGGCCTTTAATCTGATCTTATTTCTTCATTTTAAATGCATGCATTGAGTGTTATAAATGCATGACTATTTTCATTTCACTGTGTGTTTGGCACCTCAAAATGACTTAGCGTGGATAAGATCAAATTGATTTACAACTTTAAATGAGGTAACTATTAAACTTTAATTTTTTCAATTTAACACTAGTGCTATGTTAAGTAACACCGGTGTTATATCTATCTACATATATATATGAATGTGCTTTCTTACTCAGTTCACCCTTTTGCCCTAAAACCATTAGTACTACTTTTCTCTCTCGTATAAACTCCCTTTTCACTTCTACTCTCTCATAACCATTTTCTCTTGTAAACCCGACCATTCTTTTATCAAATTTATACCATTTTCTCCATCCAACTCTCTATTTAATATTGATCAAATCTGTAATGAAGCTGTATGAACAAAAACAACTAAAGAGGATCTAAAAACTCGAGAACTCTCTATGTCTTATTTCTTCCAAGCTAGAGACATTGTGGTTAAGCGAGCTGGATCTAAAAGAGGAAATCCAAGCCTCAGCAACTACAATGAAGTAATGACTAAAGTAGAGCAAGTTGTAAAGGTCATAAAGAGAAAGGAAAGAATGAAGACAAAAACTCCTGATGAAGAATAAGTGAAAACTACTAGTACTGCTCTATCTCGGCTTACTCCTAAGAAGCCGAGAACTACTTGAAATGGTTAAAGAACATCAAAGAAAGTTAAAGCTTCTCAACCCTCTAAACATGAATTTGTCTCCTTTGAGAGGACACTCGAGGATACAATGCCTAGCCAACCTTGCTATGAAAATCTTGAAGAACAGAGGAAAAGGAAAGGGAAAGCTCCCATCACTGAGGCATCAGATGAGAGTAATGATTTTGTTAGTTTCTATTTTGACTCACTCTACACTGGGCAAATTCCAAGCCTGGCCTTGAAAATGGCTAGAAAAGAAGTAAGCAAATGTTGGATTGTGAACTTAATAGAGCTCAAAGAGAAGGAGTATGATGTTACTAAAATGATGAAGCCTTACAAGACTCTGTTAAAGCTTAACATGATAGTAAGTCTAGAAGTTGCAAGAGCCTTTTACGGTTCTCTACAAGTTCTGCATAATGGTGAAGTACTAAGAGCAATAGTGAGAGGAAAGTCTTTTGACATTACAGAAGACTATCTCAATACCCTTCTGAACTTTCCAACTAATGAAAGGTTGATAAGACTGTCAGACTTATCTTATGAAAAGCCAGTCATATTCACAACACTAGTACCAAGCTGGGAAGAAAGTTCTGGTCTAGTAGAAAAGCTAAAGTCCATGCCAACATTTCACAAAGTGATCTACACATTCTGTTAAGATCGATTACTTGCAAAAGAACTAGGGTAAACAAGTTTATCTTTAAAGACTTAAGGCATCTGATTGCCTTAATCAAAGGATTCAAATTGGATATTTCCTCTATCATCTTTGAAAAGATCAAGAACTTAGTCCAACTGAGTAGAAAAAGAGATGGGAAATATCTCATCTATGAAAATGTAATTTCCAAAATGCTGGAAGATCAGAAGATTATGTATTTGAAAGGCAATGAAGTACTAGGACATGAGGAGATCAACTCTGTAACTTTGAAAAAGATGGAAATTATTAAATAAGGAGGAGGTAGTGTTCAAACTTAAGCTCACTTTATAGTTGCTTATAGCGCTCAAGGTAGACAAGAGTCTCAACCAACTTAAAATGACTCATCTATCCCACTACCATCACAAGGAGTATATCTTGATTCAGATGCTGTCAAGTAGTTGAATAGGAGATTCAAAATTCAAGCTGAGCTTTTCAATATGTGTCTTGAGAGACAAGTTGAGGACTTCAATCAAAAATTAAAGAAAGCCTTTGAAGAAATTAGAGAAGAATTCAAGGAAGAAATTGGCTTGCTAAGAGCTTAAGTTCTGAGTTTAAGACGTATACTAACTAGACTAAGGGACTCATTCGAGAGTTATTCTCCCCTTAGGATGGGTACTATCTTTAAGACGTATACTAACTAGACGTATACTAACATGTGGTTGAAGATTCAGGAAGTGGCAATCATAAGAGTCAACCTGTTATGAGAAGACTAAGAAGTGCTTGCCTAGACTCAGTAGATTCAGAGCAAAGTCTTCAGCAACTTCTGAGCCTCAATCCTTATCTAAACCCTTTAAACCTCAACTATCTGAAATACCTAAACCTTCATCTCCCACTACTAAGAAATTCTATGAGTTAATGGATTTCTTTGGTACTATCTTTAAGAAGTGAACTGAGTAGTTGTTTGAATGTTTACTTATTTATCTAATTAAACTTTCTCTAATAATTTATAACAATTTTTGAATATATATATTGTGCATTTCTTTTATTTAAATCTGTGTTTATCTTTTTTAAGAAGTAGAGACCAAAGTCTCTCTAAGAACTAACACTTGGCATCTGAGTTTTATCATCATAACACCATACCTTGAAAGATACTAAGAAGATAAAATTCTCCAATACCACACCCCGTCGGGCACTAAGGAGAATGATGCCATATGGTCTTATCCCTATATCTCCACACACAAGTGAACTGCCACTCCTATGATCATGCTTTCCAAACCAATCACAGGTTCTTATTCACCACTATATGCATATGTACTTTTATATATAAAATTACACAATTTTAGTTGTTTGTCTATCTAAAACTTATTTTCATATAACATACACACCATGCTATAAAATATGCTTAGTTTAAACCAATTTCATGCATTATATAGCATATTAACATACAGTTACAATAAATAGCCAAATAAAGGAAGTTATTTAGTTACCTCAACCCTTTTGTCACTAGAAATGTTACCCGTGAATTTTAATCACCACAATAGTTCATCACAAGCTTCCTTTTTCAACTCACACATGTGATATGCCAATCTACACCCACTTGGCACAATTCAGTCAATTGGCCTAATTGATGAAAAATACTTAATTACTTCTTATGGCTATATTTAGCCATCTATTCTTTTTCACTTAGTCCATCTAAGTTAATTACCACTTTATGTTACTTCAACCAATCCCATTTCACTTACACATGATTTTCACCCTTATTTTCCTTTGAATTAGGGCCAAATAAAGCCTATGGGATTAAAGCTCTATCCTTCATCTCTAAACCAGTTGGAAAGCTCTAATTTAACTCTTGAGAATCTTTTTATTACTATTGGGTAAGAATCAAATCCCTTAAATTTCTCCAATTCAATTTCTCTGTAACTCATATTAAGAGAAATTTAGGTAGAATGGAAGGTAAGGTTATACATAGCTTACCCAATAAGTTACTAGTCAAAAGTACCTTCCAATGCTCGGAAAAGGCTTACCCTAGCTAACCCTTACTTCCTCTCTTCTTATTTCACATTTTCCTCTTCTCTCCTTTCTGAGCTCACTAGCTAGGCCATGACTTTTAAGATCATTTTTTAGTCCATGCTCCACAGCACATGCAACTTGTACCATGATGCATGGCACAGTAAGAAGAATCCTCACTACGCGTACCTGCTTCTACCTGACATGCGATCTTTCCACCTGCATCTGCTCATTCAATATCCCAATGACACAAATCATCAACTAATCATCCAAATCTCTAATCCTTTACTAATTACCACTTTACCCTTCATTAACAGCTAATCATAGGATTAAAAAATCAAGACGTTACATATTTCCTTTATGCATTGTTGCTTTTATTGGCTTTTAGTTCCTATTTATATCAACTAACTTGTTATGTTTTATTTTTCCAAAGTTATCAAGGGCCAGAAATAAAGAGTTAGTGAGAAAAATGAGTATGCCTATAAGGTTAGGTGCAAGGGATATATGGGTGTTAAGAAAAGCATTATTAAAAAAGAGAAAGTATCGGAGGGTTCTATATCCTATGGCAAGATTTGGGCCAAGGCTTAAAAAATAAAGAAGGCAATTACAAGTAAAAAACAAAGGCGGTTGTGGAAAGAACAATAAGTATTTATGATATAATGTTGTTATTTATTTGTGTGTAGTTATTTACTATACTTTAGCTACTTCATAAGAGACTTTGAATTATGAGGCATCAATAGGCACTCAAACAATTGATAAGGATATATTAAAGAAGGCATTAGGGAATACTAACCATCCTAGTCGTATTCTGAGAGTCAGCTTTAGCATCATAAAGAAAGATTGCTTTGAAGAGGGGTACAAGCATAGTAAAAAGACTGCTTCTTTTATTAAGGTTCGAGAACTAAGGCAAGAGCTAGTGAAATAAAAGCAGCAAATACAAGCACAATCATAGCAGATATAAGAACAATTGAGACTCATGGAGATGCTGTTGAACTAATGCAAGTTGGGGCTTTCACTGGGTAATGGTAGCTCTAGTGTGAATGATAGTTGTACAATCCCATCTTAGCTCTTACCCAAGGTATTATTATTCATTTTACTAGGCTTACACATAATACTACTTTATTTTTCATATTACATAATGTTTTTCTCTTTTTAATTTGTTTAGGGTGAGGTTGACATTGATTATTTAGCAGATGATGGCCATGTGGTTGCATTAAGGCACATGTATAACATTACTGGGAAAATAATGCTTCACAATGAACATATCCCTAAAAGGATAGAGAAGATCTATTTGAATATAACTAAGGATCCTAATTATCATCCACCCTACCCCACCTCATATGCAAGGACAATAGTAGATGCATTGTTTAGCTTTATTGTGTGGCCGGTTCATTTCCTTCATATTTTAGTACTATCTCCAATGATATAGCATTTAAACTTAAGACTAAAACTTAACTCCTTCTACATGTATTTATAGTTGATATTTGACTGCCTATATATTGAAAAAACTAGCCAGTTGATAAGCTGGTGGCAAAGAAAACACTAGAGGCAATAAAAGCAACATCGGTGAGTAAGCAGAAGAGGGGAAATGATAAGAAGAGCTCTGACAAATCTAAGGAGTTCATCACATTTTCCAAGATGACATTACCTTTCCCTCAACTCTATCCATCTAAAGTCCCTCATCCTCAAGCCCCTCAGTGTCTAGTCACACCTGACAGAAATTAGCAATTGCTTAGGACTTATACCAAGATATAAGGAGTGATGCCTTTTCCCTACGGAGATGCAAGCAGATCTAAAGTCTATTGACTAAGTCAACAATGAGGTGTTAAATTATTTATTTAACCATGCAAAGACTACCACTGTAATGTTCATCCTAACATTACTAAGATTCACCACAATTATAACATATAATAGTGATTATGAGTCATTAATCCATCTTAAGCTTAGCATAATCATAAAAGGGTTAAATCAATTACATATTTAAAATACAATAGAAAACCTTTAGAATCCCAAGAAAACCCTTCAAATATATAGTTTGAGCTCAAACTTATTGATATTTAAAATTATGTGAAGCATGGTAGACAAAAGCAAATAAAACATAGTAAAGTAGGGTTAAAAATGTCATTTTAACACATTCTGATGCATATGTCATAACACATGTTCCATGCACCATAGAATATGATACAAAGAGGGCAATTTGGCCTTTATGCCATATGCCACGGCTTGTGTAAACATACTGTGACATATATGCCCCTTTTATGACAACAAAATGTTGTTATAACAACTTTTCAAAGTGAACTTCCAACATGCACCATTTTCACATTTAATATCCAATTAGAGTGAGTCAAGAGCCCCTATGAAGCTTATTCAATAATCTAGCTAATGGGATGCAAGTTTCATTACGATCTGATGTCATATGTGAAATTTGAACACCTGGATGTAAAATTTAAATTTTATAACCGATATAGGGCATCCAAGTGCTCAAATTTCAAAACTTATACCACTAACTTAATTTAGGGTTTAAACCAAGTTCAATGAATCTATATACACATGTATGAACAAACTAAGATTTGGCCATCTAAGACCTTGATATCACATAATAGGGCAATTTCGTGAAATTCACCATATTTCATTGCTAGGCCCAAATCTTCACAACACATTGCATTTAATCATCACAACATATACTTGTATTCCTATTTTAGCCTATTTCCATAATGGTTTTACTAAACATATTCATTAGGCTTAAATACCACTAAATACATTATAAGTACAGTTCAACTATATAAGCATATACTAACTTAATGCTTACACTAATATTTTGGCCCTTATACATGTATCCTAAAACATATATGCTTGGGCTAAAATATCAAATATACCACTCATAAAAGAATCATCAAAAACATATGAAATCCCTAATTAGCAACCATATGTTTACATATACATTCATATACACAAAATTTAAAAGAAAAACATTACAAAGTATAAACCAACTACTCTTGGCCTGGCTTTTTCCCTTATCTCCTCTGAACTTCAAAACATATAAAAATGTGAAACCACTACATGAGACAATGTCTCAATAACCAAAATAATTGAAAACTATCTATTAATAGAAATAAATATAAATAAGTAAATGAAATACTATTGTGTTATTATTTTCATTTTCACAAATTACACACACACACACACACACATATATATATATATATATTAATTACATCCATTCTCATGAAACTATTTTCACACACTCGCATGATCATCTATCTACCGAACCTCTATACTCCCTAACTGAATCCATAGGCTTTATTGGACAATCTTATGTACATTGATCTCAGCAAACCTTTAATGGTAGAATTACCCAGCCAAAAAGTTCTATTCTACTTCTAGACTATGGATGTCCCCTGATCACATACACAATTGGGGTGTTATTGACTCCTAACCTCACCCTTACGGGCATTAGGGAGTTGTTGACTACCTGAATTGTTCATAGTAATAGTCCCCAAAATAATTGCTATACCATGGGTCCCTTGGTGTCAACTGTAACCTGCACTTATATTCACTCAATATAAAAGAAGATTGCAGTGTTGCCACTACTTTCCTTTAATTTACAAAAAACAAATTTCATTTTAAAACCTTCAGCCAAAGACTTATTTTGTAAAATCAATCAATTCACAATACAATCAAAGAAAAACATAGTGGAAGTAAACCATACACACCTCAAATATATAGTGGACATAATCTATCTGCATTCCTATCTCAATTACATGTATTTTAACACAAAAATAAAACTGAAATTTAGTCCGTGCACCACGGGGTGCAGCCTGTGCGCTGCGACATGTGTCACCATGTGCCACGGCATGCCTGTTCGAATTTCTGCTATCATTTCGATAGAAAAAATGACGAGCTTCTAACGTGTGCTGTTTTCACATACAATATCCGATCGAAGTTATTCAAGCACCCACACGAAGCTTAGCTCGTATACTAACTAATGAGATAGGTTTAGATACGATCTAATAGTCCGATCAAAATTTAGACACCCTGGTGCAAAAAGTCACTTTTTCTAAAAATTTTGTGCACCTGAGTGCTCAAATCGATCCCTTTCTCTTATTAGCCCACATTAGGTCTTCAACTAAGTCTAAAAGGATCTAAGATACCAGATTAACCACAATTAATCAGAATCATACTCATAGTTTGAAATTTAACCCTTTTACAGCTAATTTCTAAAGTTCACTAATTTTACACACTTTGTCATTTCTTGGCATAATTTAGCCCATTTGGCTATTTCTCAACCCATACATATTCAATCATATTCATAATACAATCTTAACCCCAAATTACTCATTTCATCATAATTTGTCCATGGCTTAAGATTAACTAACATTACCAACTATATCAACACAAACATACACAAATCATAGCCCTTTATCTGAAACAACACATACACATAATTAGGCTTGATTTCATAAAATTTCAATTCAATACATGCATGCAACCTATGAAAACTCATATATACTTATATATATACAATCACAGTTTAGTTCATTACACAACCTTAGAGTACATGGCTTTACAACTTAAGTTGATTTAAACTCTCTTCCCTTGCCCTGATCACTTCTTGATCCTGTAAACATGTAACTACAGGGGTAGGATAAAAATCTCAGTAACAGAATAACTCACTCCTATTGACTATCACATGCAACAATATGAAAGTAAACATATTATATCATCAAAACCTCATAAAATAGCATTTATATCATATCTCATTTCCTTTCTTAACTTTTCCTTAATCACAAAGGATTTCATGTTATCTCAAGATATTTCATCTTATCACATAATATACTAGCATGACCTCTACTAATCGAACCTCCTAATCAGCTCTTTCTCATATTCACATAATATACACTCTCATTAGTCTTCAGCTCACCTACAGTGGTAGAATTACTTGGCCAAAAATGTTCTAACGCACAATACGAACTATGGTTTTTCCCAATACACATAATAGGGTATCGTTGACTCTAACACCGTATCACAAGGATACTAAGGAGTCTCTCATCTCCAATACTATACCTCAATAGGCACTGAGGAGATCTTCTCCAACACCACACCTTTCAAGGCACTAAGAAAATTTTTTTCCAATACCACACCCTTATAGGTACTAAGAAAACCTTGCCATATGGTCTTTATTATCTCCTACACTCGAGTGAACTCCCACCCCTATAATCATGCTTTTTCAAACCATTTAAAGTTCCCATTTATCATTTAATACTTTCTTACACATAATATATACATATAATACCTTTCATTACAAAACATATATTTCCATGCTTATTTCAATCAGAAGCCCTTTCACACACAACAATTACTCAATGTTATAAAACATGCTTAGTTTAAAATCATTTCATCCACTACATGGCATACTAACATATAGTTACAATAAATAGTCAAACAAATAAAGTTATTCAGTTATCTCAACCCTTTTGTCACTAGAAAGGTTACTTGTGGATTTCAACTATCATACAAGCTTATCTCAAGCTTCCTTTCTCTACTCGCACATCTGATATGCCAATTTGAACACATTTGGCACATTTTAGTCATTTAGTCCATTTTGACCAAAAACTCATTTTTACTACTTAGGGCTATATTCATTTGTGAACTCTTTTTCTTTATCCATTATAAGTCCATGACTACCTAATTACTACTTTACATCACTTCAACTAGTCTTATTTCACTCAAATCAAATTTTTGCCCTAACTTTCTCTCTATAAAGGTTAAAATTGAGCCTACAGGTTCCAAGCTCTACCGTTCAGCTCTAAACAAGTTATGAAGCTCTAATTTAGCTTCCCAGAACCCTTTTATTACTATTAGGAAAGAATCAAACCCCTTAAATTCCTCCAATTCAATTTCCCTATAACTTATTTTCAGAGAAATTTGTGTAGAATGAAAGATAAGAGTTATACGTAGCTTACCTGACAAATTATCAATTTGAATCACCTTCCACCGCTCCAAAATAACTTGTCTTAGCTCCTCAGCCCTTCTCCTCTCTCTATCTCATGTGTTTCTAACTTTTCACTTATGAAAATCACCTAATTTCATGATTTAAGAAGTGATTTTTTGGTCCATGCGCTGTGGCGCGTGGCATAGTAAGATTTATTCTCACCACGTGTACTTATTTCAACTCGAAACATACTCATATCACCCATATCTATTCATACAACACACAAACAAGTCAAAATACTAATTAATCATGCAAATCTCTAATCTCACACTAACTTTCATTTCACCTTCAATTAACCTCTAAACTTAGGATTAAGAAATTTAAGATGTTATATCAACTCGACCATATGGATTTTTCACATCCAACATACACACACCGGTGAACTCCCACCATCATGATCATGCCATTTTTCAAACACATATCACATGCTTCAATCACATATTCACACACACACACACAGAGTAAATTTACTTTTAGAACTACTTTCATAAATAACTTAATTTATAAATCAAACTCCTTTTGCAATGCCAAATTATGGAAATTTACAAACCATGCTCATTAAAATCACATGTACGCACACAGAGACATGTATATATATATATATATATATATCATACTATAACATTTACTTATCTAGTTAAAATAGTTAATCAATAAAATGAATTATTTAATTACTTCAACCCCTTTTCACTAAAAGAGTTACTTGTGGTATAATGTTTTCTCCAATAGTCCTGGTAACTAGTAGAAGCACCAAATTATGTAAATCTATAGTTTTGAGCACCATATATTTAGTTTCTCATACCTAACATAAGCACTCATTAGAAAAATTAACTAAATTTAGTTATCCAACAATTCAAATCTCTAGAGCTAGCTTTTACACTCCCACCTTATCATAATTTAGCATATACGAGGTTAACTCATGCTTAATTTCAGCTCACATGACTCTAACAATTCTAAATTTACCTAGAGTTTATCTAAACCTAAGGCCTCAATACTCAAACTTTAAATTAACACTTATTCAACTCAAAGAAGCTTAAACTAAGCTCAAATATCACAGGTAAATTCTTAAGGTTTAGGTGTAATCTTCCCCTTAAAACCTAAAACCTCCAAATCTTCCAACCCTTTAAAATAAATGAATTAGAGAAGGAGGAGAGGAAGATAGTAAGCTTGGATGATTGATGATCCAAATCAACTTCCAATTTTTCCTAAATAAAAGCCATAAGTCAGCTGTCGATATTCTCCCTTCATACTCCCCATTTCCCCAAAGTTAAATTTTAATTTTCTAATAATTTTTATACCTCAATGTTTTCTGGCATGCCGTGCGTCATAACATATGGTCCACATGTCGAGGCATGTGGTGCAATGAGTAAAATCTTACCTTTACTCTCCCGTTTCAACCCGATTCAATCCAACTTCCACCCTAGCCTAATCTTGAGGCTATTTATAACCCAAAATGTCAATTAGTAACTCAAAAATATGATTAAACTAATTTAATCATTAAATTTACTAATTACTCTCTAATTAGCCATTAATTCTGGATTAAAAACTTAAGATGTTATAACTACTACCCTATAGAACTTATATATGAGGTATATTTTTAAAACTTTTCATTAAATCTTTAGCTATATATATATACACTTTAATTATTTATTGACCTGCTTATTTTGACTTTTGAAAAACCTTTACACTTCCATGCTTGTAGGAAGAGATATAGCACAAAGGATTATACTTGCCATCCCTACGTGGTCTCTTCTCATGGCCATGACATAATGAGTACTAAGAAAGGACTAGAAATATCTCAGAAGCTTTCAAAGTACTTCTGGCAATATGGCATCGAAAAGAACACAATATTCATAGTGTCTTATTGTGAAGAGTAAGTCTCTTCACTTTAATTTATTCAAAATTTAATTTTTATGTGATATTTCCTAATTGTAATCTTTGTCATAGGGGACACTGGATGTTACTTGTGATCAATCCAACTTTAAAGAAGGTATGGTTCCTTGAGCCTCTTTGTAGTAGCCATCCCTCTAACAAGCCACATATAGTAGAATATTTCTATGTGGACTAAATTAATTAGCAAGTTGACTAATTTGTGCATTTATCTATGCAATTTGTTCTTTTTCTATGAATATTTCTCGTATCAAGTTTTCTATTTCATGTTAGGGCCATTGTCATGTACTGTACTTATATTGATCAACAATTCCAACAACTACTAAATGGTAGCAGTCGCTTTGATATAGCAGTATCATAGATAGTTGTTAAGGTATATGTATTTATCATTAATTATGTTAGCAACATCACTATAAGTCATGTCATATCATTAATTGTTTAGTTTTTTATCAATTGTGTGATTATAGTGCCCAAAAAGCAAACAAAGTTAGGGATTATGGGTACACTGTCATGAAATTCATGAAGGACATAATCCAACATACTCTGACTAGGACTTTCTAGACGATGTAATATATATTGTCCTCCTCTTCATCATTATATTATTTTAATTTCCAAACATGAATTTAATTTGTTGTTATTTCATACAGTACTACGAGGACATATAATGTGACACATATACTTTGCTCAAATGGAAGAAGTCCTTGAAGAGTTGGCACATAGTATTTCCAAGCATGGTTTTGTTTTAACAACTAGCAATAACAATAGTGAAGAAATAATGGTATATATTTAAGTTCACATAGATGATATACATGAGTATATAGTTAGCCAATATTTTGGATTTTGAGCTTTATATTTTAGGTACTAATTGGTTTAAATTAAGCAACTTGAAGTTGTATATAGCTTGTGTAGCAATTCATTGTATATTCATGTATGTATGTGATTATTATTGGTTGGAATTTGTTTTTAGGTGTTGGAATAGAATTCTATAATTTACAATGTAGGGGGTTGCTAGATGTGTAACCCCTTATTTTAAAAAAGTTGGTTATAATATTCAACTGTTATGAGGAAAAAACATTGAATATTATGACCAAATCTACAATGAGAACTATTCAGCAGCTATATGAATATAATAGGTGAATAGTCCTAGAATATTCAACAATCCTAGAGTATGAATCATTGAATATTCTCTCTCCTAAATTCCCACCTCAAAAATGCAAACATTTATTCAATAGTTCTTTTAAAAAAATATTGAATAAATGAAAAATATTCAATGATTAAAACAATGTCAAATCTAATAAAACTAATGTAAATCAAAATATAAACATTTTTGAAAGCATAAGATACCAATTGAGACTTAAAATTACTAGAAATTGATTGAAAGCATAAAATAAGCAAGAGACAGAGGAATGCACTGTGGCATATGAATGTGTGTCGTAGCTCATCCTCTCTGTGCTATACGTCATGGCACATTATATAGATTTCATAGCAACTCTGTTGTATCTGACAACATAGGGGCTGAACTTCTAGTGTGTCTCATTTTTGCGTCCAATGTCTGATTAAGGCAATCTAGATATCTATAAAAAGTTCTTTTCACAAACTAGCTAATGACATGAGTTTCACTCCCAAATTATATCACATAAGAAAATTGAACATCCAAATACATTTTATTCACTTTTTTACACTCAACCACAACAAGGGTGCCCAAAACCCAACCAATGTGCTAAAAGCCCAAATTGATACATAGATCACAATCAATGAATTCAAGAAAACTTGTGCAACATACTAAAGCAACCATATAACACATATATCATACGATCAACTCTCAATCCCTAAATAACAAAAATAGAAGGGGAAATCATTTCCACATCATAACTTAACATAATTCACTACAATCAAGCATAAACTATAATGCAAGTACTACTCAAAATATGAACTTTCTAGTTGGTAATATCAATTTAAGTACACATAAAAATAAAAATATTAGAGACTTATAGTTAGAAAACAATGTTCCTAAGCCTCTTGTGCTTTTCCTTTTTTTATGCCTAGCTAGTGCCCACAAAATGTTTAGAAAAAGAATGAGTACAACTACTCAATAACCAAGATATATTTAATTAATACACAAGCATGCCAATTAATCATAGAAAACACAAAGTGGCATATATTCTTTTATAAAATTAAAGCCATATTTGCATTCTCATAACACGCAATATAATCATGTCACAAACATATCAATCATGTGATTATTTATAAAGGAAATGCATGATCAACACCTTCCTTATAATTTCTCGATACCTTTGACTAAAACTATGAGCTATTAAATCAAACAAGGCTCCATTTGAGTGAATGGACTACCCAAGCTCACAAGTGTAAGGAGAGACTAGGTTAAAGGTCATACACTCACTCTTAGACCATGATTTCCCTTATTCTTGAACCCTTAGGGTGTCATTAGCTTCGAGCTAGTCTCTTCAATGAACAAGTGAAGACAAGCTAGGTTCAAATCCATTAACAAACAGTAGGACAAAGGCTAGCCTTTAGGTACTAAAAGGTGACCATACTACATGAATTTATGCTACTCCTCTCCCTAGGGCAAACTCCCACCAATAAGATCATGCAAATAACATGCTTATACACATGAACATGTCATTCATCATCATGTTATTAAGCTCAAGGCATGTCACGTGTCATATTTCAATCATTCATAATAATCATATCTCATCATCATAGCCTTATCACATTATTATACTCTTCTTACATGTCTACATTCACAGGTGTCATATTCAAGAAGCAACATTAACTTACATATAGTTCTCCACATCGTCATGTACCAATTTAAATTTCAAAGTTCATTAACATATAACTCATTTAGGCACATCTGCTAACAATTTCTTCACTTTCAATTTTTCAAGCCATATTTTGCATTTAAATATTTTTCAAACATGATTCATATTATAGTAATCACGGAAAGTAATATTTCACATTTACAATACAAGTTTTAAAACTCTAAAACCAATTAACAAACAAATGCAAGAACTAGATTTTCCTTAGTTACTTCAAATCTTTGAGAGTTTAAAGGTTTACCCCTCAAACACAATTTCTTTCCAAGTCTAAACTTCAAGCCCAAACAATGTCCAAAATGATTAATTTACAATTAATCATGCCAAACACCATTAGTATCATCATAAATATGTTTCTCACTCCCAATTCCAACACTTTAACTATCCAAAATTCATAGCCAATAATATGTACACATGCTCATTAGATGTATTAGCTTCCATTAATTCTAACTAACTAAATAAACTCATTACTCCATATTAACAAGTATCAACCTTCCTCAACTACCATAATAAGTGCCATTTTCATCCATTTTCATGAGCCCAAGCTTAAGGATATCTAAAATCACCAACACTAGATTTAGATGGCTCAAACAACTCTATTAACTCTATCTAAGTCAATGGATACCAATGCCTTATATGTCTAAAATTCCACTCCCAACTACAAAACCTACCTCAAAAGTTAACTAAAGAGAAAGATGAAGGAAGGGAGAAGCATAGGAAGCTTAACTTTGGTATTTGTAAGCTCCAAGATGCTCTTAAACCTTTAAAAATCTAAGCTCTAGTAGAGAGAATCACATACCTCTTCGTTTCCTCCTAATACTCCTCTATTATTTCAAACTATTGAGCATCCCATTAAATAAGAAAGTTGACCATATGCCATAACGGATGGTACAAAGTGGGGAAGCTACAGTTTTCTATCCATTTCAATGCCCTGGTGGTCCAACTTTACTCTAGACTTGATTTAAAGATTGTAACTATCCACTAAGCCAATTCCACTTAAATTTACTTAATGATCCTTATTAACTTAATTAATTCGAGAGTTAAATTTCAAAAATGATACATTAAGTGTGGAAGAACTCAAGAAGGCAATATTACTTTACTAGGATTATTGGTTTTTGGCTCTTGAAAGCCTTTTAGAGCTAAAAAACTCTTGGGTAAGCTTCAACACTCCTTTCTCTACCCTCACTTTTCTTCTTGGTTTTTAGGATTTGATGGTGGAATCCAAAAATGGCGAGAATAGTTACTAAGTTTCTATCATCAGTAGGGTCAACAAGAGCCTAGTTAAGTATACTAGTGGAAGTTTTAACCTAATGGCAATAGTAAATGCAATAATAATAGGTTTAAGCTTAGCCTTAACATTGAGCCTACTTGTAATGCCCTCACTGATATTACCATCTAGCCTTCCACACAATTACGAATTCAAAATAATTAACTTTAAAAACCATGGGATCCTAATACAAAACTTTGAAAATCTCTTTATAGAAACCATTTATAATATAATAAGTTATAAAACACTACACAGTAGAAGTATCAAGCATAAGCACATTAAAAAGCAATTCAAAACCTGATTATTCACACAAAAAGTAGGTCATGCACCGTAGCTCGTATCACAAAAACCTCAGCGTCACTCTCTGTGCCATGCACTATGGCATGTTGCCTTTCGTTATCACATGCGTTGTGGTGCACGTATCAAAATCTACTGTCAAATTTCAAATTCTAATATGAAATTCAGAAGTGCGCTGTTTTCGCATCCGATGTCCAATTGGTATAATTCAAGCACCCACATGAAGTTTGTTTCAAAATCTAACCAATGTCACTAGTTTTGTTTAAATTCAATATCCCGTTTGAAATTTGGACACCCAAGTGCTTTTTGATCATTTTAAGTCAAAATTTGTCACTTGAATATCACCAATCAAAACCATAAGTCATTAGCTACTTTTTGAGCCTTGACCATGTCTAATTGGATAATATACACCTGAATGACCAGTTATATAAACAATATAACACACACACACACAAAAAATTGGCCTATAAACTGCCCATAATACACTTTTTGGACAAAAATCACATTTCCTTGATTCAATTCATTCACATGGCCAATTCCACGCATTTGTCATCCATCCACTAGCTCATACTATCCTTTCATCATATACATACATATACATAGTTCAATGGGCTAGAATTCTAAAATCACACATACATTCACAATCAAGAGTTTATGCACAGGTTTGAATTCCTAGGGCAACTTATATACATAACCACTACTTATATACAAATTTATTACACTAATTCTAACAAGGCTTAATTGAGAAATCTCTATTCTCGACCTAGTTCCTTTCCTTTCGCAACACTACCATCAAAACCTAAAAAATAAAAAGAACCACAGGTAAGATAAAAATCTCAATAACCAATATAGTTCATTTAATGTCTATTATCACAAATAACTATGCCAAAGTAACAAAACTAGAGTAATAGCAATTATATATCAAAGTATGTAGGAATTTCCTCTTTTTAAAGCATTTCCACATAAATACACACTAGCATGATCATCTAGTCATCGAACCTCCAATGCTTCCCGATACAAAACCATAGGTTCTACTGGATTAATCACTTATTAACCCAAGCACACTTTTGATGGTAGAAACACCCAGCTAAAGGTAATTTATCCTACTCACAGACTATAGTTTCCCTCATCACACACTTGTGATAGAGTTACCAGATTGCCTGAATGTCTTATAGTAATAGTCCTAATATAATGCTGTACCGAATTACCTGTGGTACTAGCCCATATAATGCTGCACTGGATGTCCCATAGTGCTAGCTCGACCATATAGATTTTTCACTCATATCTTCACACACACACACACACATTTCCATATATCCTGGGTGAACTCCCATTCCTTATGATTATGCTTTATACACAATTAATTTCAATTCTATACTTTCGTACCACATACATACATACATACATTAAATAAGGTCATAAATCATTAAACTTTCCTTTCACAAATCTAATTTCATGCTAAAATCATTCACAATGCAAAACCATGCACAAAAACTAACAAAACCACAATTTTACAATTATACCATTACTTCTACACAGTTATAATTGTTAATAAACATAATAAACTATATGGTTATCTCAACCCTTCTATTTAATAAAGAGGATTACCTGTGTTTCACAACCCTATTTGAGCTTCTTTAGCTATTCAACACAATTTAGGCACTCAGAGTCGATGACTCTATTGATTGAAAGTGTCAATTATAGCAATTTAACACCTAATTACTACCATTTCTCTTATTCACACTCACTCACACGCATTATGACTAATCATCACTTACTACAAACATTAACTTCCTCACAACTAAATTCTCTCTCACTACTCTCTCTCTAGGTTAGGTCAAATTGTGCCTATAGCTTTAAAACTTTATTGTTCCGACTCAAACCAATCACAAAGTACTAATTTAATCCAAAAGTACCTTTCTATTACTATAAGGTAAGAAATTATCTCCTTAAAACTTTCAAATTTAATTTTTTAATAGTTTAAACTAGGAGAAAATAGGATAGAATTGGAGGTTAAGGCATGAGACTTACCCGATAAGTAACAGGTTGGAAACATCGTCCTTTCTTCCAAAAACCAAAGCCCTAGCAGAGCTCATCTCTCTTCTCCACACCAAACCTTCCTTTTCTCCTTTTCTCTTCTGTTTCAATGAGATATACATAAAGTCACTTATCGAAGTTCTGCATCAAGCACCATGGCGAATTCATCCTCCGCCACGGTGCATGGCACAGTGATTATAATATTCACTATGCTCACACGCTCTACTTCAGAACTTCTTCTTCTTCTCATATCTCCTCATATAACATCCTAATGAGTTAATACAACATCCCACTATCCAGAATACTAATATCACATTAAATCACTAATTCATTCCGTAATTATTATTAATGCAGGATTAAAAATTTGGGATGTTACACTACTTAATAACAATGGGTTAGTTTCACAGTGTCAAAAATATAACATTAGAGAAGCTAATAGAAGTTAAAAATGAAGTGGTTTATAGCTAATGGCATTAATGGTAGTCTTAGGCCCTAATTGTATTTAAGGACTAATTAATGATAGTTAGTCATTAATGATGTTTAATGACATTGATTGTACATTGAATGCTTCTTGGATGATTTGTGTGTTTTGAAGGCTCCCTTGCAAATTCAAAGTTACTCTCGGTTTGGCTTAGCATAGAGAAAGATTTCTCTATATGGACTGTGAAGTGTTTACTGTCAATAAGTGCAGGATTTTAATGATTTGTGTTCATTCCTTTGTTCAAATGTTTTCAACTATGTATTTTCAAGTAGAATCTAATTTCTGTTTTTACGTTCAATATCTCTTGGAAACTTAAGATAATTCTTCTATTAAGTATTTTTTTAAAACTCTTTACAACTTAATTATTTAGAGTTTATTTAAAGTAATTTTAATAAACTTTTAGCTGCAGCTTCAATTAAACCAAGTTTTGTAAAAGATTTGGTTTAAGTCGAAAATTTTCTAAATACCCAATTCTTCGTCCTCGAGTGTAGTTGCCTAATCTAATAGTTATTTCAATGATGCCTACTTGTTAATTTAATAAGAAAACTTGTTAATAATATATTTTACATATTTAATTTTATTGAGTTATTACAACATCAGGTACGCTTGAAATAATACTTTGACTTGTTATTTTACTAATAATTTAACCCCCTATCACTTTTGAGCATTTATCCTACAAGTTGTCAAAGCTCTGACAGTTCGTGGAAGGCTTCAGCAACTATGGATAAGAGGATTTATTTTTTTAATAATTAAAGGGAATTTTGATAATTTTCTTTTAAAACTTAATTCAGCGCCGGTTTGGAAATGGTTCCAATCCATTATAAGAGCCAAAACCAACGTTTTAGTAACAACTATCCAAGCACCCACATTTTCTCATAATTGATTATTTGTACCAAAACCATGTTTTATCATAAGCTAGGGAGAGTAGTTTATCGGATTCAATTTTACAATCACTCCATTTACTGCTTGCTAGAAATTTTACCTGACAAACATGCCCTCCAGTCGAGCGAGTTTCATCAATCCTTTCATTGGCTTCTAGTTGCAGTTTTCAGTTGGTTTTCTGAGAAAATTAAACCATATTACTGAATTTAGGATTGGGAGAATTATAATGATAGTAATTCCAATAATATTTTTCTTTTTCAAGGAATTGCATAGTTTTTTTGTTTTAAATTGAAATGTTAACTTATTCATTAGCTTAATTTTTATCTTATATTTTTAAGATCCTGACTCCTTTTTATTTTCACATGTTATTTTTATTTTATGTTTTACGCTGAAATTTTATTTTATTTTTTAAATAGAGTTCAAAAAATTTAATAATATTATATATAATTTTTGGTAATATTTACATTTTAAAAATGTAATATCTTTTATAGTAATGTGTACATTTAAAATTGATTTTAATTACATTATAACATATTCATGTTTGAATGTTATTCTTTAGAATTGATTACGTTATAATGTAATTAATTATAATTAAAATTAATTATATAATTAATTTTTATTTAATTAATTATATCTAGCTGAAATCCAAATAAGCCCTTAATCCTTGGTCATGTAATATGATTTCTTGAGAAAATTTCAGGTGGTGACCCTAGAATTTATGAAATTTCCTTGAAGGACCTGTATGAAATTACTTTAAAATTTGTGATAGAATTAAAAAGTTACCCTCATTTAAATAAATAACATAAATAACTTACTCGTTTTCATACTATATGTTATTCATTTATTTACGAAATATTATTAATTATCTAACGTCACTTGTTTATAATCCTTCTTTTACTTGATTTTATTTTAAATGTTGGTTTCATGATAAGATAACTTGTTCGTTTTTATATTATATGTTGTTTATTTATTTACAGAATGTTGTTTATTCCCCTACTTCACTTGTTTATGGCTCTTGGAATAAAATTAAGTGAAAGTAAAATTAAAAATAAGTAAAGTAGGAAAACGAATAATATTTCATAAATGAATAACATACAGTATGTAAATAAATAAGTTATTTATGTTGTTTATTTAAATGAGGTAATTTTATCATTTGTCACAAATTTAAAGGAAATTCCATGTCGGTCTTTCAGTAAAATTTTAAAAATTCTGAGGTTCTCGTTTATTATGTTGGGCCAAGGTCCTCACTTGAAAATTTTCCTAATTTCATTTGATACTACTTTGAAATAAATGTTCTAGTGTGTCCTCTAATAAAATACTCCCAAGTTTGTTTTGTTCTTTTTTGAAGACTGGCCTGTCGGCAAGAAGCAACGGACCTAAAGTCTAAAGCAGCCCACAGAAAATGGCGCATGCCAATGCCATAACCAATCGCCATCTTCGGAATCTCTCATCTCCCCTAGCCGGCAGCTTAGGCTACTTTGATGTACTGTAAGCTAATTGCATTTTGTGTCGATTCTTGTATGGGTTCATTCTTACCTTTCCTCCATTTTCCAAGCAAGTCTCATTCCCAGCTTTGCTTTACTCCTTCCCCTTTTTCTTTGATTAAGATTTCGTTGGGCATTAACGACGCCGAATCCATAGAACTATGATGCTCATGGTTGCATTGGCATTGGTTCTCGGTTTTTTGCTGAGTGTTTTTGTTTTCACTCCGCGAGACCGCAAATCTAGTTCGTACTTTTTACTTTTACTCCTTCGTAATTTTCGATCAATTCTGTGCATACTTGGTGATTTATGAAGCGTATCTAAATCACTTTCTGGCTTATTTTTCCTTCCTCAGGTTGTCTGGGAAAAGACAAGTCCAACTTAAAGGATAACAAGGTAATGTTGTAGGAAACAATGAGTTTAGTACTTTCTCTTCCGTTTCTCTGGGAGCAAGTTCTACAGTATTGAACTCTTAGGTTTATTCATTTTGGTTCCTGTTTTGCCACTAAATGATAATAACTGAACAAGATTGTAAGCCTCCGGATTTGTTTAAATATGATTTAGATCCAGGTGAAAACCATTTGAATAGTTTACTGTCTTGGTACTATTTTGTAACCATTTATTGGGCTTTCTGGATTCATTGTCATTCTATGTTAGTCCATACTTGAAAAGATACAAACTCACATACATGATGTGGCTTGATAAGCTGAGGCTTCTGATTTAGTTGAATTGGGCGCATCTTTGGCTTCCTAGTGGTTGCTAGTTGATATATGTATTTTGAATGGTTGCCTAAATGACAGGTTATGAAAGTAGTGCTCCTTGAAATCCTTTGAATGAGGCTTTCATTTTGCTGAGAAAACATCAGAACTTTACTGTTTAGTATTTCGGCATGGAAATTGATGGAAGAAGTTAAGAAGTTGGATTATTATAACATTTTGGATGCTTTTGTGGCTGTTGGAAAGGTTTCTTGTCTAGTCCAACCATCGTTTTTGCACCTTGAAATTACTTGAATGGAAAGATAAAATCTGGTTGATTTTGGATGAGAAATTATTCCATTTTTTCTTTTATTGTAAAGATTTGAAGTTAGTTTGGCAAGATGGAAATATTCAAATCATATACTTCTTTTTACTTAATTATGTGTAGATAGGGTTTAAAGTTTTTGGCTATAACCATTGAAGTAATTTGAGTGCTGCAAGGCACAAAATAATTTCTATGGACTTCAAATGTAAGTTTGAATGTTGTTTAAACATGCTAAATTGATGTTAGATTTTTTATTTTTTATTTTCGGTTGTCCTGCATTCTCACTTGTACATTAGGCATCAAAAACCTACAGCAAAGCAGAAGTCTCATTGCATAACAAGAGAACAGACTGCTGGATAATCATCAAGAACAAGGTATGGCCTTATATCGCAGTTTAGGCACCTTTACAAACTTGAAACACAGCAAGAAGCTCTAATCCAAACGCTTGTGGTACATACATTGTTTTTGGTCAAAGCCCAAAAGCATCTCCAAATTAATTCTTCCATTTGCCAGTCAATCAATTATGAGACTACATTCTATGCTTTTAGAATAATTTTGCATTTGCCTTTCCGTAACTGATTCATAATTTAAATTTATTTGTGCTTCATTTTCTGTAGGTTTATGATGTGACCTCATATGTAGAGGAACATCCAGGCGGTGATGCCATTCTAACACATGCCGGAGATGATTCAACTGAAGGTTTTTATGGGTATGTATATTTTTGCTTTCCATGTGAGATTCCTCTTTTTTCTTTTCTACCTAGTTGGATAAGACGTATATTTTTGCTTTAGGATATTCCTCTTTACCTCATGGATGGAAAGAAACCACCATGCTTTTATCATTTCCCCTGTATCCATACTTCTTAAGTTAATATTTTAAATATATTCTTTCAATAAACTATTCTCGGTTACTTTCTGGTATATAACTGAAAATAAATAAATAAACTGAAGCTTGCTGTTGTATAGGGTTAGCTGCTTATGTTAACCCAAAAAAGTTTGTCTACAACTTTTATAGTTGTGTGTGTATATTTTCCACCTTAGCTTCTCATATTGCCCTCTCCTAAGGACGTAGAAACATTGCCACGGCCAACTTTCAGATGTACTTGCTACTAGTTGTGCTTTTAGTGAATGATGTAGGTGGTTAGCAGGAGGTCGCAGGTTCAAAGATTCGCTTTGTCATATAGCCAAAACAAAAAAACAAAAAACAAAAAATAAATGCATAGTATCTTACTACAATTCTGAAGTAAGGTTCCTTTTTCAAGCCAGAATAATTCCTTACATGATGTCTACGATGCAACTGTAATCTCATCCTGTTCTTCTCATTCACATGCTCTCCCATCCAGGCTCATAGATTGGGCTTATGTTATTTCATGGTAAGTGTGCCTACACCATAAAATCTAGGGATTACCTAAGAAGCATATAAAAGATGGTATGTTGTTCAAATTAGAGGAAGAGTCATACCAAAGAAACAGGAAGTGTCAGACTCTCTTTAAATTTAACTAGTGAAGATCAAAAGATTAACATAGAGATCATGGGCAGCTTTAAGAAGCCAAATTGCATATTCATTGGCTTCCCTCGTGGGACCCTGATTTCATCAAGATTGCTCCCCGTGTGGTGTAAGGTATTGCTTCTAATTTTGATTACTTCTGTAGAATCATTTGCGACCACCATTTGTCGAAATCTTTCTTCCCAACACATTTTAGAACCTTCAAGAACGTGACTTAATTCAAATTAGAACATTGTCTATTGAGACTGCTGCGTTTCCTTTGAGAACATGTCTATTTCCTAATAAACATGATCCACTGCCTGATTGTCACTGTATTTCTGCTCTCGTTTCTTATCTGTATATTGTAAGCTCACTATTCTTATTTTATTGCTCCCTCCTCTCCCTATTGTATGACTTTTTACTTTTACGTGGCAGGCCGCAACATGCAACTCGAGTATTTGATATGATTGAAGACTTCTACATTGGAGATTTGGAGCATTAGCTAGATCAGTGGTTTGCGACACGCATGACTTGAGAATCTTAATCTTCTAATAACATTTCTTGTCTATTGATTGAGCTTTCTTAGATACTACTTGAGGAGTGCTTTGCCCATTGGGAGTGTTTAACCACACCGTGATTAATACGTCTTCATCTGCATGGATAGGATAGTTTGTTTCCCTGTGATAATCACAAGCCACCTGCTATTGTCTCCATAGGATTTGGATTCCATGCCCTTGACAACTACAAGTATTGGGTGCCTATTTCCACGTGGCAAAATTTATATTGTCCATTAAATCAATGGTTTGGAGAATCTTGTTACAACTAAAAAACAAAAAAAAAAAAAACACACACACACACACACACTTAATCAAAATCCATCCAGATCTCATAAATAGCACCACACAGTGAATGTCTATCCTATTTTCTGCATAAAATTTAGAACTTCTTTAAACAATCCGAAATTTCCATGCCTTCTTTTTTTTTTAACTTTATCAAATTCCTTGTCTATTGTTAGTATAAAATCTTTCCCCATTTTTTATGACATTGAGCAACGTATAAAAGAAAAAACAACAATAATGTAATAATATAAATCCATCCATAAATAATATATAATATTAGCTCATACTCTCTTTATTAAAAAATGTAAGACAATTTTTTAGGAGTTGGATGTTTAAAAATGTAGCAAATTTTTAATTTTTTGAGGTGTAATCATTATTTTTTTTAAAAGTGCTCCTGTTGATAATGATTTTATATTTATTGTAGAGTGTTTAATAAAATAAATGTGAAAAAATAGGGTTAGTTGAAAAGTAAGTAATTATTTTATTGGGGGATAAAATTTGGTTAAAAATATCTTACATTTTTTAACGGAGGGAATATATCATAAAAAAATTATAATAGGAGATAGATGTAAAATAATATCATGTCAGTAATATAGGCATGTATTGTTTTAAAAATTTCTAAATTTTAGGTGAGAAATGAGGTGGACATTCGGTTACGCTATTTAAGAGATTTAGATTCAGTGTTTCATGATTTTAGTTGTAACAAGACTTGCCAGATCATTGATTTAGTGAACAGCATTAATTTTGCCACATAACTATAGGCATCCAATATTTGTAGTTGTTATAGGCATGGGACCTAAATCTATTTCAACATGCTACATATTAGATAAGGAAACGTTTACATTTTTAAAAAGAATGAAACGTGGTTCCAAAAGGTCAATATTTCTTTGTAATAGACAAATTTTTACATGGATCTAGTATATCATGTTATCTTTGTCAATAAAAATATATCATGTGCTAGTTTAATTAAATAATATCTTATGTGTCATTTTTAAAGACTTTATTTTTAGAATAGAATGTCTCTTTAATCTCTCATCATTTTTCTCTTTATCATCATTAATGGCAAAAGTCAATTTATATTTATAGTTATTTGTATGAAATGTTTTTATTGGATAGAGCATAAATGAGGTGATGCATTGGGTTTATATAACAATTTTTTCAATTTAAGAAATTGTGAGAGATAATATTCAACGATTCTAGAATAAAAACTGTTGAATATTTTCCTATTATTCTACAGTTATTCATTAATAACCGTTGAATCTATGTACTTATTCAGCGGTTGTATGATGAAACTGCTAAATAGTTTTATGATCATATTCAACGGTTTTCTCTCATAACTATTGAATATTATAACTTAATTTTTTTTCATTATCCACCCTATATTTCTAGCAAGCCTCCTACATTGTAAATTACAAAATGATATTCTAGTACCCAAACACAAATTCTAGCCAACAATAGTTACGTATATACATATAAATGTATAATGAATTTCTATAAAAAACTTATATACAACTTGAATTGCCTAAATTAAAGCAATTAGTGGTTAAAACATAATGGTCCAAATTATAAAATTTGCTAACTGTTACTATTACTAGTTATTGAAAGTAAACCATGCTTCAAAAATATATGTGCTAATTCTTCAAAGACTTCTTCCATTTGAGCATAAGTATACGTGTCACAATATGTGTCCTCGTAGTATTATATGCAACAACAACAACAACAAAAAATTAAAATCATGTTTGTTGATAAAAACTAATAAAATAGAATAGGAAGACAATTACATCATTTGAAAGAATTTTGGTTGGAGCATGTTAGATTATGTCCTTCATGAATTTCATAACAGCATACCCACAATCCCTGACTTTGTCTGTTTTCTCTCGGCACTACAATCATACAATAGGTAAAATAACTAAATAGTTAATTAATACATGACCTATACAGTGACGTTTCTAACATAATTAATGATAAATACATATACCTTGACAACTGTCTATGATGCTGTTGTATCAAATCGACCGCTGCCCTTTACTAGTTGTCAAAATTGTTGATCAACATCAACGTGGTACATGACAATAGCCCTAACGTGAAATAGAAAATTTGACATGAGAAATATTCATACAAAAAGAACAAATTACATATATGCAAACAAATTAATCAACTTACTGATTAATCATTTCCACAATATATGGTCTGTTAGGGATGGCCACTACGAATAAGGTCAAGGTACCACACCCTCCCTAAAGTTGGATTGATCACAAGCAACATCCAGTGTCCCCTATGATAAAAATTACAACTAGAAAGTATCATATAAATAATGAAATTTTGAATAAATTAAAGTAAAGCATCATAAAGTAACTTACCCTTCACAATAAGGTGCTATGAATATTGTGTTCTTATCAGCACCACGTTGCTAGAGGTACTTTGAAAGCTTCTGAGATATTTTCAGCTCTTGCTTAGGGCTCATTATGTCATGGCCATAAGGAGAGACCATATGAGGACTAACAAATATAATCCTCCATGCTATATCTCTTCTAGCAAAATGTAGAGGTTCCTTAAATGTCAAAATAAGTAGAACAATATATGATTAAAGAGAGTGTGTGTGTGTGTATATATAGCTAAATGTCTAATAAAAGGTTTTAGAAACATACCTCATATATAAGTTACATAGAGTAGTAGTAGCCTCTGCATGGTTGAATAAATCATCCAACATCTCATTGTTGACTTGGTCAAAAGACTGTGGATCAGCATACATGTCTGCAGGTAAAGGGAGCAGCACTCCTTCTTACATCTCGACATAGGTCTTAAGCAATTGCCTATTTTGTTGGGTGCGACTTGACTTTTAGAGGCTTGAGGCTGAGGGGCTTTAGGTAGATTGGCTTGAGGGAGAACTAATGTCTTCTGGGGAAATGTGATGGATTCCTTTAATTTGTCAGAGCTCTTCTTATCCTTTCCCCTCTTTCACTTAGTAGTGAATGCTTTCATAGCCTCTGGTGCTTTCTTTGCTATTGACTTATCAACAGGCTAATTTTTCCAACATATAAGATTGTTAGATATCAACTATAAAAAAAATGCAAAAGAAGTTAATTTTCAATTATGAATTCAATAAATATACCTTTGGAGATGGTGCCGACATACTAAGAAGACAAACCGGCCATGCAACAAAGCTGAGCAATGCATCTACTACTGTCCTTGCATCCGGAGTGGGGTAGGATAGATCATAATTAAGGTCCTCAACTTTCTTCAAAGAGACTTTCACTGTCCCTTCAGGGATGTGTTTATTATAAAGCATCACTTACCCATCAATGTTGTATGTGCACCCCAATGCAACCACATGGCCATCTTCTTCCAAACAATCAACGTCAGCCTCACCCTACACAAATTAAAAAAAAGAAAAAAATTATGTAACATGAACAATAAAAGTAGTATTATGTGTAAGATTATAGTAAAATGAATAATAATACCTCAGGTAGGAGCTGAGATGGGACTGTGCAATTATCATTCACATTAAGGCTACTATCGCCCAGTAGAAGCCCTAACTTATGTTGGATCAACAGCATGTCGATGAGTCTAGATTGTTCTTGTATCTGCTGTGCTTGTACTAGTATTTGTTGCTTCTGTTCCACTAGCTCTTGCCTCAACTCTTGAACCTCAGCAGAAGAAGCAGCCTTTTTATTGCACTTGAATGCATTGCCAAAGTAATCTTTTCTTGTGACTTTAAAGCCAACGCCCCAAACACGACCAAGATGGTCAGTATTCCCCAACACCTTCTCCAATATATCCTCATCAATAGTTTGAGTGCCTGCTAATGCCTTCTGAGTCAAAGTCCCCTGTGAAGCAGAAAAAAGTAAAGTGAATAAGTAAAAACTAATAACATTATATCAATATATCATTAATACTTACTATTGTTTTAACAACCGCTTTTGTTTTTAGGTTGTCAATATTGCTTGCTTTATTTTTTTGAGCCTTGGTCCAAATCCTGCCACAGGATATAGAACCCTCCAATGCTTGCTCTTTCTCAATCAAGCCTTTTTCAATTCCTGCATATCCCTTGCATCTAGCCTTATATGTATACTCATTCTTCTTTGCCAACTCTTTATTTTATGCACTTAATGCCTTTGAAAAAACACAAAACATGACAAGTCAATTAATATAAAAAGGAGGTGACAATAAAAGTAACAATACATAAATAAAATAACATTAATATTACCTTGAACTCTAGACTGCGGAGTGAGTTAACAAAAGCTTTCCATTCATCCTCACTTACAATTGTCGAAATGAAGGAAGGAATTATATCTTCGATACCCCCTATGTTAGGGTTCGCCAAAAATTTGTGGGTAACAAAACTTCTAAAAGATTTTAAGGCTATCCCAGCTTTCTGTAGAATAAACTTCTTGCGCCTTTCCTCGATCTCAAATCCTGACTACAAGATGAACATGTCAATTTAAACAAACGATTGCAAAATATTAAGTTTCTTTAAAAAAGAAAAGTGATAGTATCTTACTGTTAAAGTTCTCCATACTGCATCTTTCATTGCTAGAGTTGCACTCTTCCAAGATTTTAAAGTAATAGGCACTGAGGACTTCGCTGCCACGCCAATATAATTGATGCAGTCATGACTGTCAACTACTTAATTCTTATTGTTCCACTTGACAGTAAATTTTCTTCCTTCATTTCTTGCTTTAGTGAGTTCCTTTATCACAACTAACCCTCTCCTCAATTGTTCTTCCTACCTATTAAGGTCAGCCTTCTTCTTAGCTGGGTCATCATGCTGCTTATTCAGACTATTGGATCTAGAGCCAGTGTCAAGATGATCATGCTCAATAGCCATTTACTTGTGAAAGTAATAATAATCAAGATTAAATAAATAAAAAAGAGTAAGTTAAAAAAATAATAATAACAACATGTGCACTTTCTTTGATAAGTCAACAATAACATAACTACCTATTTATGTTATTCTTCTTTTTCTTTTTCTTTTTTTAACTACTTTTTTGACTAATTTCTTCTTCACTTTAACAACCTTCTTCTTTTGTTGAATTGATTTCCCCTTCTTAGAAATCCGAATTCTGTCATTATGTCATATCTTATGTAGAAAGCATTATCTTCAATACTGTCTACACCATCATCATTTTCAAATGATGTCTCATGAAATGGATCAACTTCAACCTCATCATTTCTTTGACTTTGCTCATTTTCTGCATCTTTCATTTCTTTAACTTCCTTGTTATTCCATAAAACAATAGACCATTTCTTATCAGCTGCTAGATCATGGACATAAAAAACTTATTTGGCTTGGGAAGGAAAAATGAAAGGATCCTCTGTGAACCCTTCCTTATTCAAATTCACCCTAATTAACCCAGAGTCATTGACATCTACCCCATTCTTATATTCAACCCACTTGCAACCGAAGACTGGAACTCAAAAGGAGATGTAATCCAACTCCAAAATGTGCTCAATTACCCCAAAGTAATGCATTTTTGTGTAAATAGGTTTTTTTATCTTTCGTACTAAAAATGTGTATGCTATCACCTATGGTGGATGCACCACTATTTTGCATTGTACTTCGATCATCATGCTCATTTGTGTAGAACTTATACCTATTGCTAGTATAGGTAGTGTAAGAGAATACATATTTGCTCAGACCTTGTACTAGCCATTTTAATCTATCAGGAACTGAATTAGGATCGGCATTGTACTTTCCTTCGATATGCTCTTTCAACCAGCGAATAAATTGTTTATTGTGTAGTTTGATGATCCAACTCTCTAATCGATGATGGTGCTACCTTTTTAGCTCTGTCTTGTGAATTTTTGCATACTCATCAATCTCTAGAGAGTTGTACAACATAAAAAGGTGTACTTTTTCCTATTGGTCACTTGAGATAGTGATAACTTTTCTTCCCCTTGTCTGTTCTGTAGCTTGATCATCAACATCCCTTGAATTCTTTAAGTATTGACCGTAAAAGTGAATAGCCTCTTCATTAATATATCATTCAACAATGCAACCTTCTGGTCAACTCTGACTTTTCATATACCCTTTCAATACTTTCATATTACACTCAAAAGGGTACATCCACCTCAAATATACAGGGCTGCATAATTGTACCTTCTTAATAAAGTGAACGGTTAAGTAGACCATGATATCAAAAAATGTAGGAGGAAAAAACATCTCCAACTCACATAATGTTTGCATAATTTGGCTTTACAACTTCGGCAACTTGTTAGGATTAATTACTTTACTACAGAGGCACCTAAAGAAGTAACATAACTTTGTGATTGTATCTCACACATTATCAGGTAAAATACCACATATAACAATTAAAATAAAATTCTCCATTAAAATATGGCAATCATGAGTCTTTAAATCCTTTAACTTTAGGTCCTTTATTAAGACAAGGTTTCTAACATTTGAAGATTAGCTATCTGGAACCTTGATTGTAGCAAGAAACTCACATAAACTTTTTTTTTCTTTTTTAGATAGTGTGTGAGCTGCTGCTTGAAGAAATATGCGAGTTCCCTTCTCCTGCGGTGCCAATTCTTCTCTTATGCCCATTTCAACCATGTCTAACCTTGCATTGATGCCATCCTTCATCTTTTCTAGAATATAAAGCAACGTCCCAACAAGACTATGGCACACATTTTTCTCAATATGCATCAAATCAAGGAAGTGTCACACATTCAAGGTCTTCCAATATGGTAACTCAAAGAAAATTGATCTTTTCTTCCACCCACTTGTTACAACATGCTTCGTAAACGGTTTGCCAAATTTAATATCAAGGTCTTTTATCTTTTCAAATAATTCCTCACCAGCCAACTGCTTTGGTGGCCTCTCTTCTTTTATTTTTCCATCAAAAGACTTTTTCCACAGACAATATCAATGTTTGTCACCCAACCATCTACAATGCCTAAGGTACATATTCTTCATACCATGTTGCAATCTCATTAAATGTGTTCTCTCTTCATAAATAGGACATCCAAGTTGTCCTTTAATACTATACCCTGATATATTACCATATGCTGGAAGGTCATTGATTGTACCAAAAAGCATGGCTCTCAAATTGAATATCTCTTCTCTGTAGGTATCATATACCTCCACACTTGTCTCCCACAACAGCTTTAAGTCTTCAATCAATGGTTCTAAGTAAACATCTATGTCATTCTCAGGTTGCTTGGGCCTTGATATTAGTAAGGATAGTATCATATACTTCCGCTTCATGCAAAGCCAGGGAAGAAGGTTATAAATGACCATCATCACAGGCCATGTACTATAGGTACTGGTTTGCATACCATATGGGTTCATCCCATCAGTAGATAATGCGAGGCGTAGGTTCCTATCTTCTTTTTTGAACCTAGGGTACTTTCGATCAAACCTTATCCATTCAAGAGAATCAGCTGGATGCTGAATCTTATCATCTTTAATCCTTCCATCTTCATGCCATGTTAAATTCTTTACCTTTTAATGTATGCTATATAAATGCCTAAATCTTAGAATAATAGGAAAATACCACATTGCCTTCTTCACACTCTTCCCATTTTCCTTCTAACGTGATGTCTCACACTTAGGATAGTGGGTTAGCTCTTCATATTCATTCCTAAACAAAATGAAATCGTTAGGGGAGGCATATATCTTCTTATAGCTTAGGCCAACTATATGTAACACCTTCTTTGCATCATATAGCTGACCCGAAAGCTTATTATTCTTCGATAGCATTAGTTTGATTAGAGAGATCAAGCTTGAAAAACTTTTATCACTCTACCCACTTGTTGCTTTCAAGTTGTACAATTTTAACATAGCGGACAATAAAGTGAACTCAGTACAACCCTCATACAAAGGTGTTTCCGCATCAGTTTTCGACCTTTCTAACTTCTTTGGAAAATTCTCGAGTTCCTCTTCCATCGCATCAACCAATTCTTCAAGACCATCGGCCTCATTTGCATTTGTGTCAAAAGATGGT
Organism: Prosopis cineraria; assembly: GCF_029017545.1. Taxonomy (NCBI): domain Eukaryota; kingdom Viridiplantae; phylum Streptophyta; class Magnoliopsida; order Fabales; family Fabaceae; genus Prosopis; species Prosopis cineraria. The sequence continues at coordinate 16,282,959 of NW_026555345.1, read as the reverse complement.
GGTGATGAACAACTTTCCATATACCTTCGGCTACTATTATTCACATCTTTAGTTGTGTCCCCATGTTTTACCCAATACTTGTAACTAATTCAAGAAACAAGATAGAAGTATAATTAAACTAATTCAAGAAGTATTCCCCAGGTGTTATGCCTTAACAATTTCAAATAAGTATTCCCCAAGTGTTATGCCTTTTCTTTCCATTATTTTAACCTATAAAATTTTAAACTAATTCAAGAAACAAGATAGAAGTATAATTAAACTCCCTCCAGACCATAAAACAACTTTAACAATGGTCATATTTACAAGACTAAATTTTTTTAAAAAATTCGGTAGCATAACGGTATAAAACTAAGAATTTCCCAGGCTTACTACCCTTTTTTAACAAATTGAACATTAAAATAACAACAAATTCATATTAAAAATCACTCAATCAATCACATTTAACAATTGGTAGCAGACTCAGAGAATTTTTGTTCAACCAAAACTTAAGCACATTGTATATTAAATCATCCCCACTGTAAATAATCATAACCTATTTAATTTGTGTTCAAATGAAATACTTAAATTTTATACACTTTCTTAAAAAAATAACCTTTTTTTGTTTTGCCGATGTAACCCACGCACATAACCATAGTTGAATGGAAATGAACCACAAACCTAGCAACTAGAATAGAAGAGGAAGATGAAGTTAGGAAGAGAGAGAGGAAGAGGAAGAAGGAGAAGAGTGAAATGCAGAGCACTTGCATGATCACACACCATGAGACGGAAGATGAAAATGGCAATGAAGGCAAGCGACGGCATTCCAACAACGGAATATGGAAGGGTTTGGTCGAAAATGTGGACTTGGTGCTTGGGGAAGGAGATTTGACAGTAGGTATCTGGTTTTGCAGAGAGAAATGAATTTTTAAGCATCTGAAGAATAACGGCTTTGGGAGAATGAAAAGGCAATTTAAATGAAATTATTCAATGGTTATGTTATAGAACCATTGAATAAATGTTTATTCAATGGTTCATTAACAGAAACCGTTAAATATTATAAACGTTTATTCAATGGTTCTGGTTAAGGAACTATTGAATAATAAGATGACGTCATAAGGTGGTTTTAGAATCATTTATTCAACGGTTGTTTATTTTAACCATTGAATATTTTGATGCTTTATTCAACGGTTGCTTTTAGTGAACTGTTAAATAATATGGTGATGTCAATAGGCGTTTTTGTGAGGAGTTTATTCAACGGTTGTTATATTTAATCATTGAATGTATATAAAGTTATTCAACGGTTATTTTTTTAACTGCTGAATATTAGCTTTTCAACATTCCGCCTTTTTTTGTTCAACATTTTTTCTTATAACCATTGAATATGAGGCATTATATACACCATATTTTTTAGTAGTGCATGTTAATAGCCCCATAATATGCTGTACTAGATTATCCATGGTACCAGCTTATAATATGCTATACTAGATGTCTCATGGTGCCAGCTCGACTATATGGATTTTTCACTCATATCTCCACACGCACACATCTTCACATATCCTGAGTGAAATCCTACCCTCTATGATCGTACTTCTTACACAATTTTTACTGCTTTCTTTCCATAATTTCTACTACACATACACACACTCACACACACATACACACACAAAAAAAAATCAAACTAAGCTTACAAATCATCAACTTTTATTTTACAAATTCAATTTCATGCTAAAACCATTTACAATGCACAATTATGCATAAAAATCATAAAACAGTAATTTCATATTTACTCTTACACAGTTATAATAATTAATAAATATAATAAACTATATGGTTATCTCAATCCCTTTTATTTGCAAGAAAGGGTTACCCATGTACCGAAAACCTTATTTTATTCCTTTTTACGATTTCAACATGTCACACACAATAATCTCCACAATTGGGCACCTAGAGTCAATTCCATCATTGACAAAAGTGCTAATTACAATAATTAAGCACCTAATTACTTTTATTTCCTTTATTCGCATTCACACACGCACACCATAGCCAATTTCCACTCACAACATGCATTAACTTCCTCACAATCAAATTTTCTCTTGCTGTGTATTGTTTAAATGCATTAAGGTTTTGATGATTTTTTGTGAAACAAGTATTTGGCTAAAGCTTTTAAAATAAATTATTTGATGATTGATTAGTTTGTTTAGATGTGGTGATTCTATAAATCTTCTCTTTTATCAGGTAAATACAAGGGAGGATTACAATTTTGGTATTAGTTTCTTGAGTTTTTAAGACTTGATTATTGAAATTCTTTGATGCATTCATCCAGAGTTATGGCAACTTATACTTGTTCATTAAATAACTCTTTCCCTGATGTCCTTTGTGTTTCTTATTTTTGTCATTAGGAGGGGAGAAAATAGTACAGTATGAGAGAGGAACTTGTGCTTGTACTGTGTCTAGATAGATTATAGAGAAGGAGCGGGAGCCAAAAGTTTAATCATTTACTACGAAGAGATAGACATGATGAACTACTAAAGGAGCTTAGATATATAATGGTAGATATAAGGCAGACTGTTAAGGATCATGACACAATCCTGAGAGGTAAAGAACAGGAAGAGAGAGTTGAGGCTTAAAATACCCCATTGTATGAAGAAGCACATAGTAGACCTAGACTATCTTAGGTAGTAAGAAAGAGATTCCTGGCACTGATCCATCTATTGATCATGCTTGAAAGATGTTTATTCAATTTAACCCGCCTGTTTTTGATAGTAATATGAGAGAAGAAGAAGTAGAGCTATGGATAGAGCAACTGAAAACCATCTTTGAGGTGGTGATTTATACCCCTGAGTAAAAGGTTATCTTGGCCACAGTGCGGCTGGTTAATACTACCAAGAGGTGGTGGGATTTAGTAAGGCTAACAGGTGGTATTAGGTTGAGTTGGTATGAGTTTAAGAAGATCTTCTTTAACCAGTACTTTCTAATTTCCTTTAGGACTGAAAAGGAGGAAGAATTACATGCATTTAAGTAGGGAGATTTGGATGAGGAAGAGTATATAAGGAAGTTCAACGATTTGTCAGCTTGCTCTACATATCTCCAGCATAGTAGTGATACGAAGTGGAAAGATGAGAGGTTACTAAAAAAGATGAGACCTGAGTATCGCTGACAGATAATGCTGCTTGATGTGACAACATATGAGGAGATGTGCCATAAGTTGATGGCAATAGCTAGGCATGGTAGAGAGGTAGATGTTGAGAGGAGACGAGATGGCATAGGGAGATTTTCATCCCTTTTAGGTCTAACAGATAGAATTTTAAAGAGGCTTGGGTTTAGTACTGGCAGTTCTAGTTCTTCAAGAAGGAGAAGTTTTAGGAGAGGATCTTAGTCTCAACCTGTGCAGAGAGGGTCAATGCAGAGAGGTGGGGGTGTGAGAATTAGGCCTTTACAGTCTTTAAGGCAAGCGTCGAATGTTCTAGCTCTGACTCTGAGTATTGGAAGGACACCTTAGTGTAACATTTATAGCCGATCTCATTCGGGAAGATGTTGGGCTTGCTTCAAGGGTGGCAAGTCAGGATACATCACTAGATAGTGCCCAAATGGTAGAGTTGAGGGAACTAAGCAGAGATCTATAGTTCCTGGTTGAGTATTTACAATTACATAGGAAGAGCCAGAGTATCTCTAAACTTGATTGATCAGAGGTACAATTTTTGTTTATGATCATCGAGTAAAGGTATTGTTTGATTCGAGTGCCACGTATTCTTTTATGTCTAAGGAATGTGTGGATAGATTGAATTTGTCATTGAAAGAATTTCTTATGCTCATTAAAGTGACGACGCCTTTTGGATCGTCTAATATCACTAATAGAGCTTGTCAAGGTGTGGAGATTCAATTTGAGGATAGAATTTTCAAGATCGATCTGATTTATATTCCTATGAAAGGAATAGATGTGATAATTAGCATGGATTGGCTAGCAGTGAATAATACTCTGCTTGATTGTGCCAAAAAGGTGGTTTCATTATCGATGTTAGGTGCAGCAATGGACGCTTTAAAGCAGTCTAAGTTCCTATCGATGGTAAGTACAGAGAAGTTGATCCGATAAGGCTATAAGGCATACATGCTATTCTTTACAGTTAATACTGTGCATGATGGTGGATTTTAGAAGATTGGGGTAGTAAGTAAATTCCCTAAGGTGTTTTTAGATGAAATGATTGGATTAACTCCTAGAAAGGAAGTAGAGTTCTCAATTGATTTTGTTCTTGGAACTGAACTAATATCAAAGGTCGCTTATAGAATGTTGTCATCAAAATTAGCTAAGTTAAAGAAGCAAATTGAAGACTTGCTAGAGAAAGGATTTATCAGACTGAGTGTATCACCTTGGGGGTTACTAGTGTTGCTTGTGAGAAAGAAGGATGGTAGTCTACATCTTTGCATAAACTATCGACAATTGAATAAGGTAACTATGAAGAACAAGTATCTTTTGCCAAGGATAGATGATCTTTTAGATCAATTGGCTGGTGCCTAAATCTTTTTTAAGATTGACTTGAGGTCAGGGTATCATCAGTTGAGAGTTAGTGTAGTAGATGTACCTAGACAGCTTTCAGGACTTGGTATAGACACTATGAGTTTTTGGTTATGCCATTTGGTTTGACTAATACACTTGCAGTATGGACTATATGAACCACATAGTCAGGCTATATTTAGACTAGTTTGTAGTAGTCTTTATAGATGACATCTTGATCTACTCTGAGAATGAAGAGAAATATGCAAAGCATTTGAGGACGGTGCTCTAGATTTTGAGAGATAAGAAACTGTATGCCAAGCTCAGTAAGTATGAGTTTTGGTTGAGGGAAGTCCAATTTTTGGGATATGTGTGTTTGCGGATGGAATTTTAGTGGATCCGTATAAGGTTGATATAGTGTTGAGGTGGGAACATCCTAGTTTACTCATAGAGATTTATAGTTTTTTTAGGATTAGCTGGGTATTATCGATGATTTATCCAAGGATTTTCCCAGATAGTGACAGGGAATTAGTCACTTATCCTCAAAATTAAACTAAAGGTAACCCTAATACAATATAGGGTCAACCTTAGGTCATCTCCCAAGGAATGGTCTTAGTCTAATTAAAAGTTATCTAGTGGAATAAATCAACCAAACTTCTAGGAATTTAGTTATCTAATTATCTAAACTAATTACCTAATGATTAAAATGCTCAATAAAGTGAGTGAAATACACTTTTCTTTTCACAAGACTGGAACCCTAGAGATTAGTTGATTTTGAACTCATTATCTTCTCATGATTAGGCTAAGTTTAGCTTCCCTTTTCTCTTGACTAAAGCTGTCATGACTTAAAAAAATTATCCTAAGCCAATTAATCTAATTAGGTAACCTCCCTAGGTCTTAGATTAAAGTCCCTAGTTCAATCAACTAATTGGTGAAGAAGTTAGCCAAGTGATTCACTTAAAATCCTCCCTCAACAACCATGGTCAAACATATAAATTAAGCAACCATATGATTATGTCAAGCTACTCAATAACACAAGCATTAACACCACAAGATTATGCAATATTAACACAAGTAATTCACTAATTGAAAAACACAAGATTATGTGCCAAACAAAGAGTGGCAAAATTTAGTCATGGGTGTCCAAGGAAGAAATTAAATGAAACAATCCTCTCTCTTTCATCAACATCAAATTTAAATTAGAATTTACAAACTAAGATGATTAAACCCTAGATTAAGGAATCTAACCATCTAATAAAAAGAGAAGAGGATAGGAAACAAAAGAACTTAGCCAATTTAAAGCTCAAGACTCATCCTCCATCTTCATCACTCTAGAATTCCAACAAAAAAATTAGCCAATCTTCATTATATTCAAGAACCCTAGTGATTGCTTGTGAAGGCCAAACTCCGTAGCTCTTGAATGATGGAAATGAGCTTCAATCCTTGTGAAAATGGAAGGGATGGAATGAAAATTAAGAGAGGAGAAGAATGGTATGAGTTTTGTGAAGGTTTGGTGGCTGAAAATGGAGGTTAGGGTGTTGGAAAATGAAGAACAAAAGAGAGAAAATGAAGAACATTATGAACAAGAGAGAGAAAATGTGGAAGATGAATGAAATAAGTGTTGGATCTAATTTGAGGGGTAAAATGGCATGCTTATTCTGTTTCCCATCAGCTAAAGGCTTAATTAAAAAATAGGAAAAGAAATTAAAATGGAAATAGGAGCCTTGTCACACTTGCAAGGTGGCAACCTCCTATTGGTTTGTAGATGATTTCAAAATGTGTGTAATTTTTCATGTGTCATCCACATTTTGAAGCTGATTTAATCCCCAAATAAAGCCTAATTCACGTGCAAACCATCAGCTTTGTCTTCAAGGAGTGTTGACCTCAATTGCCCAATTGATGCACAAGTCACATGCCACCTATGTCACATAAATCACATAATTTAATTAAATGGCATGTGATATAACAAAATATAATTAATGTCCAGAATTAAATTCATAATTAGAAGGGAGAATTTATTAAATTAACTAAGTTTTAAGCTGCAAAAAATTATATAAAAATTTTCACACAAAGGCGAACCGAAAACTGGGTCAAACTAAGACACTTAAGAAAGTGTTAACTTTTTTATTTTATTACTCTCAAACTAAAATGAATTTTAAAAATCTAATTTCACCACTCATCAACTGGACATAAAATGCACTTTGTCAATTTGTCTTGTACATTTTCTCAAAAGCTCATTTTTTGGACCAAAATGCCCCTAGTACATTGAACCTAGAAACTTAAGCAAAATTTCAAATCTAATGCAATGTGTGCACTTGAAGGTGATAAATTATTAATAAAAGGGTCCTAATTGACAAATAAAAGTGGGTAACAAATGTGTTCTATCAGATAGCTTCTTCTTTAACTAAATTAATGTGGAAAGATTAGCCTTATATATGGGATGACTGATGTGAAGAAGCATTCTAACAGTTAAAAGAGAAGTTAACTACAGCTCCAGTATTGATTATCCCTAATTCAAGGCCATTCTTCCTTTGGCTGAGTTTACTTATAATAGTAATTACCTCTCTAGTATTTAAATGGCACCCTGTGAAGCATTGTTTAGAAGGAAGTGTAGATCACCTCTTTGTTATTAGACAAAATTAAGTGAAAGGAGTATGTTGGGACTAGATATTATGGATCCGATGACTTAAAAGATTGAGTTAATTAGGCAAAAGCTACTGAAGGCTTAGAGTAGGCAAAAGAGTTACACAGATAGGCATAGAAGGCTCTTAGAGTTCCTAGTGGGAGACCATATTTTTGAAGGGTTACACCAGTAATGAGAAGCGAGAGGTCAATTAGAGCTAAGAAGTTGACTCCTCAATTCATTTTTCCTTTCGAGATTCTAGAAAGAATTGGAGAAGTTGTTTATAGAATTACTTTGCCACTGCAATTGTCTGGTAAGCACGACGTGTTTCATGTATTGCAACTCAAGAAGTACTAACCTAATCCTTCACATGTGATAGAACCAAAGGAGATTGAACTTTAGGAGAATTTGACATATAAAGCTGAGCCAGAGCGGATTGTAGATATAAAAGAAAAGTAACTGAGAAACAAGACCATACGATTGGTTAAGGTTTTCTGGTGAGGCATGGCTCCTACTAATGCTACCTAGGAGACAGAAGATAGAATGATGCAACTGTATCCTTACCTATTTCCATAGGTATGTGTTTATGAATTTTGGGGGAAAAATTCTTAAAAGGAGGGGATAACTGTAACATCCTGAATTTCTTATTCCTGTGATTAGTTGTCAATCGAGGGTAAAGTGGTAATTAGTATGGGATTAGAGATTTGGATGATTACTTGATAGTTTGATGTATTGGTATGTTGTATGAATAGATACAGATGAGAGGATCATGTTTTGAGTCAAGGTAAGGGCACATGGTGAGAATTCTTCTCACTATACCACGCGCTGCGGCTTGTGCTGCATGCGCCGTGGCATATAAACTAGAAAATGACTCATTAAGTCATGAAATTTTAGAAATTTCAAAAGGAAGAAATCTGAAACATATGAAAGGGAGAGGAGAAAAGTGATGGGTATGCTAGGGTAAGAGATTTCAGAGCCATGGAAGGTGCTTCTGCTCAGTTACTTAGCGAGTAAGCTATGTATAACTCTTATCTTCCACTCTACCTAAATTTCTCTGAATATAACTTATAGAGAAATTGAATCAGTGAGATTTTAAGAGTTTGATTCTTGCCCAATAGTAATAAAAAGGTGCTCAAGAGTTAAATTAGAGCTTTTGGACTAGTTTAAAGCTAAATGATAGAGCTTTGAACTCATAGGCTAAATTTTGCCTTTAGAGAGAGAGATTTTAGGGTGAAAATTTAATTTGAGTGAAATGAGATTGGTTGAGGTGATGTAAAGTAGTAATTAAATAGTAATAGACTTAGAATGGATAAATGAAAAAGAGTTTATAGATAAATATAGCCATAAGTAGTAAATATGTGTTTTTGGTCAAAATGGACCAAATGACTAAATTGTGCCAAATGTGTTCAGATTGGCATATTGAACGTGTGAGTTGAGAAAGGAAGCTTGTGATAAGCTATTATGGTAGTTGAAAATAATGGGTAATCTTTTTAGTAATAGAAGGGTTGAGGTAACCGAATAAATTTTTTTTTTAATTTGACTATTTGTTGTAATTGTGTGTGAGTTTGCTATATAATGCATGCAAGTATTTCGAACCAAGCATGTTTTATAGCATTGCGTGATTGTTGCATGAAACAACTTTTGATTGAAATAAAACACTGAAATATGTGATTTTCAAATGGAATGTAATATTTATATATATTATGTGTGAGAAAGTATATAAAGTAGTGATTTGGAACTTATGTGTTTTGGACTGCATGATCATAGGGGTGAGAGTTCACCGAGTAGAGAGATGGTGATAAGACTATATGGCATATTCTCTTTAGTGCCTAACGAGGTGTGGTGTTAGAGAATTATACCTCTTTAGTGCCTTTCAAGGTATGGTGTTAGAGATATAGGACTCTTTAGTATCTGTGTGATATGGTGTTAGAGTCAATGACACCCCATTGTGTGTATTGGGAGAAGCCATAGTTTGAAAGTAAGATAGAACACCTTTGGCAGGGTGATTCTACTACTAAAGATGAGCTCAGGGCTAATAAGAGTGTACACTAGTCTAAGGTGAGTCTATGGTTTCATGCCGGGGTGATTTGGAGGTTCGGTCGGTAGGGATTATATTATGTGATGCCAATATGTTGCTATATGTGGTATAAGTGGAGAAAAGTGGTGAAACAAATGTAAAAGTGATGAAATGTTAGATAAGAGTGTTATTTGAAATATAATATGTGATACATTATATAAAATGATATTTTATGCTTTACTTTCATATAGTTTCATGTGATAGTCAATAGAAGTGAGTTATTTCATTATTGAGATTTTTATCTCACCCTCATGGTTACATTTTTATAGAACAGAGCCATGAGTAGGGCAAGTGAAGAGAGTCTGGACTGGCATAATGGTGCTGTGATTGTGAGACCCTTATGAGTTTCTGTTATGAACTAAAAACTTGTGTATATTTGTGAATATGAGTTGCCATAGGATTGCATGTATGTTTTGAGTAGTGATTTTGTGAAATCTTAGCCCATTTGTGCATATATATGATGAAATGAATTAGGGGCTAAAGATTGGAATGTATATAAGTTAAGGATGTTGTATTTTTGGGTGAAACTTAAACCATATGAGAAATTATGATGAAATGAGTAATTTTGGACTAAGATTGAGTTCAGATTGTGTTATGAACATGAATATATGTAATATGTTAAGAAAAGGGCCAAGTAGGCCAAGTTGTGCTAAGTGTTGGCAAATTGTGAAAATTTATGAAATGTGAAAATTGGCTGTTAAGAGGTCAAATATATATATATATATATATATGTATATATATGTTTGTGATATAATGTGGTTAATTAGGTGTACTAGGTCCTTTTGGACTTAATTCAAGGTCTTGCATGATCTAATGAAAGAAAGGGATCGATTTGAATGCTTGGGTGCATAAAATTTTTAAAAAAGTGACTTTTAGTACCTAGGTGTTTAAATTTTGATCAAATCATTAGATCATGTCCAAACCTATCTCATTAGCTAGCTTACAAGATAAGCTTCATATGGGCACTTAAATCATTTCGATTAGATGTCGTATGTGAAAACGGTACACGCTAGAAGTTCATCATTTTGCTATCAAAATAACAGCAAAAATTTTAGACAGACGCGCCACGGTGCATGGTGTCACATACCATGATGCACGGCACAGAAAGTTAGGTATGTGGCTTTGTGCCACATGTTGCAGCACATGTACTGCACGCCACGACACATGACCCATAATTCAACCTAATTTTATGGTTTTTATGGCATGCAATAAGTGATTTGAATGTATATGAATGGCTTCCACTATGTATTATTCAAATGCATTAAGGTTTTGATGATTTTTACAAAGCAAGTCTTTGGCCAAAGCTTTTCAAATAAATTATTTGATTACTGATTGGTGTGTTTAGATGTGGTGATTTTAGTAATCTTCTCCTGTATCGAGTATATACAGGGAGGGTTATAGAGAACTTGACACAAATGGTGAGGTTGAGCCCTATTCAAAAGAGTTGATTATATTTATTATTTTTGACTATTTGGTAAAGCTTAGCTCTATATGAGGAAGTCAGATGATTAAAGTAGAACAAGTATGTATGCATATTTAGTTATGAGTGTTGTGCCTTATATAAGTCCACAAGTGTGTAATGTTGCATTGAGAGGTCAGAATGAGTATTTGATGTGATATATATGTATTGTTGTGTTATTAAGGTATATATAGTCCTTTTGGACTTGGTTCAAGGCCCAAAGTGGTCTAATAGGATAAGGAATGAGAATGGAACACTTAGGATGCAAGATTTGAAAGAAAAACTAGTTTTTTCACCCACGTGTCCAATTTTAGATTCGACCGTTGGATCGAGTCTAAACTTGTCTCATTAGATAGAATATGTTATAAGCATATGGAAGCTTGAATCATTCTAATCAGACGTCGAATATGGAATTGGCACGTAGTGAAAGTTCACCCTAAGAAGTGTCTTATGATAGTAGAATTTATTATCATATGCGCCATGGCATATGTGATAGGAAATTAGTCGCTTATCCTCAAAATTACACTAAAGCTAACCCTAATGCAATATAGGGCCAACCCTAGGTCATCTCCCAAGGAATGGTTTTAAGTCTAATTGAAAGTTATCTAGTGAAATAAATCAACCAAAGTTTGTAGGAATTTAGTTACCTAGCTAATTATCTAAACTAATTACCTAATGTGCAAGTAATTAAAATGCTAGTGAAAGTGAGTGAAATGAACTTCCCTTTTTACAATAATGGAACCCTAGAGATTAGTTGATTTTGGACTCATTATCTTCTCATGATTAGGCTAAGTTTAGCTTCCCTTTCCTCTTGACTAAAGCTGTCATGACTTAAGAAAATTATCCTAAGCCAATTAACCTAATTAGCTAACCTCCCTAGGTCTTAGATTAAAGTCCCTAGTTCAATTAACCAATTGGTGAAGACATTAGCCCAGTGATTCACTCAAAATCCTCTCTCAACAGCCATGGTCAAACACATAAATTGAGCAACCACAAGATTATGTCAAGCTACTCAACAACACAAGCATTAACACCACAAGATTATGCAATATTAACACAAGAAATTCACTAATTGAAAAACACAAGATTATGTGCTAAACAAAGAGTGGCAAAATTCAGTCATGGCTGTCCAAGGAAGAAATTAAATGAAACAATCCTCTCTCTTTACATCAACATCAAATTCAAATTAGAATTTATAAGCTAAGATGATTAAACCCTAGATTAAGGAATCTAACCATCTAGTAAAAAGAGAAGAGGATAGGAAACAAGAGAACCTAGCCAATTTGAAGCTCAAGACTCATCCTCTATCTTCATCTCTCTAGGATTCCACAAAGAAACTTAGCCAATCTTCATCTTCAAGAACCCTAGTGATTGCTTGTGAAGGCCAAACTCCATAGCTCTTGAATGATGGAAATGAGCTTCAATCCTTGTGAAAATGGAAGGGATGGAACGAAAATGAAGAGAGGAGAAGAATGGTATGAGTTTTGTGGAGGTTTGGTGGCTGAAAGTGGAGGTTAGGGTGCTGGAAAATGAAGAACAAAAGAGAGAAAATGAAGAACACTATGAACAAGAGAGAGAGAATGTGGAAGATGAATGAGATATGTGTTGGATCCCATTTGGGGCTTAAAATGGCGTGCTCCTTGGTGTCTCCCATCAGCTGAAGCTTAATTAAAATAAGGAAAAAGAAATTAAAATGTAAATGGGAGCCTTGTCACACTTGCAAGGTGGCAACTTCCTATTGGTTTGTGGATGATTCCAATGTGTGCCTAATTTCCCATGTGTCATCCACATCATTTTAGCTGATTTAAACCCTCAAAATAATCATAATTCACGTGCAAACCATCAGCCATTGACCTCAAGGAGTGTTGACCTCAATTGCCCAATTGATGCACAAGTCACATGCCACCTATGTCACATAAATCACATAATTCAATTAAATGGCATATGATATAATAAAATCTAATTCATGTCCAGAATTAAATTCATAATTAGAAGGGAGAATTTATTAAATTAACCAAGTTTCAGGCTGCACAAAATTATATAAAAATTTCCACACAAAGGCAAACCAAAAACTAGGACAAACTAAGACACTTAAGAAAGTGTTGACTTTTTTATTTAATTACTCCCAAACTAAAATGAATTTTAAAAATATAATTTCACCATTCATCAACTGGACATAAAATGCACTTTTCAATTTTTCTTGTACATTTTCTCAAAAGTTCATTTTTTGGACCAAAATGCCCCTAGTGCACTGAACCTAGAAACTTAGGCAAAGTTCCAAATCTAATGCAATGTGTGCACTTGAAGGTGATAAATCATTAATAAAATGGTCCTAATTGACAAATAAAAGTGGGTAACAAATGTGTTCTATCAATTCCCCCACACTTAGCTTTTGCACTCCGGGCAAAATCAAGTGAAAAAGGTCCCAAAAGAAACTATAAGACAAAGAAATAAGAGAAAAACATTGTTTCAAGTCACTAAAATACTAGCTCATGAACTTCTACAAATTATCAATCAATGTGGCAATAATTAGGAAAGAATTATGCACATCACAAACAAACCTTTACCAAGAATTAATGTCAAAGAGTAAGCCTCTCTAGGTTAAGTGTTTGCTCTCATCACTCAAAGTGTATAAGGTATTAAATTTCACTCAAAATTTCTTAGGATAAACCTTACTATAAATTTGTAACCCTTCTACATCTCCATCACTAAATAGCACTTACAATCAAGAATCAAGTGGACTTTATTAGGTTGTGATATAAGTAATGAAAGGATGTCTAAGAAATGCATGTATATAAAAAAAAATAGGGTTAGCATCAAAATAATGCTAAATCAAGATATATTCCCTTAATATGCAAAGCATAACCTAACTCAATTGAGTGAACACCTTAACACAATGAGGATGGAAAGAAATGATAAGAAATAATAAAACAAATAGAATGGATGAGTTAGGCAACTTTTTATTTTTATTTTTTTTCTTTTTTTTTTTTTTTCTTCTTCTTTTTGTTTCTTTTTCTAGCAACTTTATTTCTTTTCTTTTTGACTATATTTTTTTTTTAAAATCTATCTTTGTTTTTTTTTTTGGTTGCCCCTAACTCTCTGAAAATAATGGAAGTAATGGATAGAAAAATGATAATAAGCATCCACTCATTTGATCTAGGACATGCAATGAATATTAAAAAGACATATAAAAGTGTAACATGCATTCCTTGGGGAAAAATAGGGTGAATATTTTTTTTTTTAAGAATCAAACCAAAGGCTCAAAGTGGCTAACAAAGGATAATAAATAATAATAGGTTGGCTATTTGGCTCTTGGCTATTTTTTATGAATGCCATCTCTCATCTCCTATCAAACAAGTGCAAGATATATGGTCTTAATTAAGAAGTGAAACAAATTCTAGAGGGTAACATCACTAAGGAATTAATCACACATGAGTGTTTAGCCTCTTCCATGAAAGGGTAATATGCCACTCTAATCCATTAATTCAAGGTAAAAGAATGTTCACTTCACACCTATTCAATCCTAAAAATTACCACATCTCAAGAATCAAAATATCCATTCAAGAGCTAGATAATTAAGTAACCTCAAACAAAACAAAACAAAGAATTTTTTTTTGAATTTTTTTTTTGCAAAACCAAACAAAACCAAACAAACAAAACAAAATGTTTATTTCTCTCCCCTACACTTAAATCATGTATTGTCCTCAATGTATGTATAGACTAGTGATAAAATAAGGTGAGATCAATAATGAATGCATAACAAAAGTGTGGTGCAGATATTTTTTTTTTCAAACTAAAACACAAAACAAAGAAGTCAAATAAAGCAAATAAACTCTAATTTTCCTACTAGGTTCATCTCCCCCACACTTGAACTATACCTATCATTAAATATATCAATTAAAGAAAAGTAAAAGCTCAAGGTTGGAGAGATACAACCTTATCATGGTGGTTCAAAAACAAGTTGAGAGAAGTCCTCCTTTTGAAGTGGTTCGGCCTCTTTGTAGAGCTTGCATAGGTGACTATTGATTTGCATGGTGGAACCCGTGGTTATTTAAGAGTTGCAAAACCCCATAGGGAAACACTTGGTCACTAGATATGGTCCCTCCCACTTAGACTTCAACTTGGCATGCTTATGAATAAACCTTGTTTGGAACAAGAGGACTTGATCTCCTTCTTGGAACTTTTTCCTCAAGATTAGCTTGTCATGAAGGATCCTTGTTTTCTCCTTATAGATCCTAGAAGACTCATAGGCATCCAACCTAAGCTCTCAAGTTCTTGCATTTGAAGAAATCTCTCCTTAGCCGAAAGATGGAAATCCAAGTTGAGTTTCTTGATGGCCCAATAGGCTCTATGCTCTATCTCCACAGGGAGGTGACAAGCCTTTCCATATACCAATCGAAAAGGAGACATGCCAATGGGAGTCTTATAAGCGGTCCGATAAGCCCACAAAGCATCCTCTAAGTGTAAAGACCAATCCTTCCTATTTGTGTTCACCACCTTGGTTAGGATCTTCTTGACTTCTCTATTTGATACTTCAGCTTGGCCATTAGTTTGGGGATGATACGGTGTAGAGATTTTGTGATGCACCCCATATTTAGCTAAGAGAGCCTTCATCATCTTGTTGCAAAAGTGGGATCCTTGGTCACTTACCAAGGCCTTAGGAACTCCATACCTACAAAAAATATTAGATTTGAGAAACTTCAAAACAATCTTAGCATCACAAGTTCTAGTAGGAATGGCTTCAATCCACTTTGAAACATAATCAACACCAAGTAATATGTACTCAAAACTAAAGGATGGTGGAAAGGGACCCATGAAGTAAATGCCCCAAACATAAAAAATCTCACAAAATAAAATGGGTTGTTGAGGCATTTCATGTCTCTTACCCCAACTACTAACCTTTTGACATTTCAAGCATGCTTTACAAAATTATAAGAGTCTTTAAACAAGCTAGGCCAATACAATCCACAATCTAAAACCTTCCTAGCTGTCTTATTTGAGCTAAAATGACCACCACATGCATGAGAGTGACAAAATTCAAGAATAGAAGGCACATCAACATCATCAACACACCTCCTAATCACTTTATCACTACAAATCTTCCACATCAAAGGTGGTTCCCAAATGTAAAATCTAGACTCTCTTTTCAATTTTTCAATGGCAAAACGTGAAGCACAAGGAGGCAAGACTCCACACTCAATATAGTTAGCAAAAGAGGCATACCATGGAGGCTTAGATGAAATGGCACACAATGCCTCATCAGGAAATGAATCACAAGGAATAGTAGGGTTAGAGTTTACCATAGTAGCTTTTAAATGAGGTAGTCTAGACAAATGATCCGCTACTTGATTGGTAGAACCACTCTATCCCTTATCTCCACATCAAATTCTTGCATCAAGATCACCCATCGAATCAAGCGAGGCTTATAATCTGTCTTCTTAAACAAGTACCTCACAGCAGCATGGTTAGTGTACACAATAACTTTAGAGTTAAGAAGATATGATCTAAACTTATCAAGTGCAAAAACAATAGCAAACAACTCTTTCTCAGTTGTGGTGTAATTAACCTGAGCTGAATCTAGGGTCCTAGATGCATAAGCAATCACATATGATAACTTGCCCTCTCTTTGACCAAGCATAGCTCCTACAGCAAAATTAGAAGCATCACATGACAACTCAAAAGGCAAAGACCAATTTAGGGCTTTAAGAATGGGAGGGGAAATGAGCATGCTTTTCAAAGTGTCAAAACTCCTTTTGCAAGCATCATCAAAAACAAAATCAACATCTTTTTGTAAGAGTTTAGACATAGGCAAAGCAATTTCACTAAACCCCTTTATAAATCTCCTATAAAAGCCTGCATGTCCCAAAAATGATCTCAAATCTTTCAAACAAATAGGATATGGCAAAGAAGCAATCACATCTACTTTGGCCTTATCCACCTCTATGCCATGGAAGAAATCAAATGGCCTAAAACAATTCCTTTATCTACCATGAAATGGCATTTTTCAAAGTTAAGCACAAGCTTCTTTTCAATGCACCTACCAAGTACTTTATCTAAAGAATGCAAGCATGAATCAAAGGACTCACCATACACAGTAAAATCATCTATAAAGACTTCCATGCAATGTTCAATAAAATCACAAAATATGGACATCATGCATCTTTGAAAAGTACCAGGTGCATTACAAAGACCAAAAGGCATCCTCCTATAGGCAAATGTACCAAAGGGGCATGTAAAGGTAGTCTTATCTTGGTCACTAGGAGCTATAGGAATCTGAAAATACCCACTAAACCCATCTAGGAAGCAATAATGGGACTTGGAAGCCAATCTCTCAAGCATTTGATCAATAAAAGGCAAAGGAAAATGGTCCTTCCTAGTTCACATTATTGAGCTTCCTATAGTCTATGCACACTCTCCAAGCATTTTGAACTCTAGTTGGAACAAGCTCTCCTTTCTCATTTTTTACCACAGTAATCCCCCCTTTCTTAGGTACAACTTGGGTTGGAGACACCCACTCACTGTCAGCTATAGGATAGATGATCCTAGCACTAAGTAGCTTAACAACTTCTTTCTTTACCACATCTAAAATCAATGGGTTAAGTCTCCTTTGTGGTTGCTTAATGGGCTTAGCATTGTCCTCAAGAAAAATTTTATGTGTGCACACAATAGGGTCAATACTAGGAATGTTAGCCAAAGTCCAACCAATAGCATGTATGTTCTTTCTTAACACATCAAGTAATGCATTTTCTTCCTCAAGAGATAAAGAGTTAGAAATTATTACCGGAAGCTTCTCATTCTCAATGAGATATGCATACTTGAGATTGGATGGTAAAGGCTTCAACTCCAAGGTAGGTGGCTCTACACAAGAGGGAATGAGCTTCTTCAAGTCTAATTTGGTGGAATATTCCATGGTACTATCTTGTCTTTTAGGCTTCTCACTTGTTTTTGATTTCTCCTCTTCTTTCTTTACAGCCTCCCCCTTTTCTTGCAACTTGTCCTCAAGTGCTTGGACTAGAGCCACGGCCTCGACATGTGAAAGTGTAGAATTTTCCTCCAATAGCTTGGGAATCCTAAGAACATCAAGCTCGAGTGGAGAAAAACTGATAGATTCATCCTTAATGGCTTTAGTACCTACAACACAAGAAGATATACCCTTCTCAAGTATTTCAAGATCAAGCATGCATCAATCTCTAAACAAATAGGACAACTACATCTATCAATGCATGTAGTAGTAACAAGAGACAAATCATCATCAACATGTGAGAAAGAATCAAGCATATGAGACTCACAAGCATCATGAAGCAATAACTCAATGGAACTTACACCTAACAAAGAATAATCCTCAAAAGGATGTTTCATTGCTTCATATATGTTAAAAATAACATGATCCTCTCCACATTTCAAAATCAAACTACCTTTTTTAATGTAAATCAATGTACGAGCAGTCCTCATAAATGGCCTTCCTAAAATCAAAATATCATCCCCACTCCCTTCTTTTGACATATCAAGCACATAGAAATCCACAGGAAATAATAGACCTTTAACACAAACCAACAAGTCTTCTACTACTCCATGTGGTCTTCTAACACTTCTATCCGCTAATTGGCATATCATAGGTGTCTTATGCATGCAATCAAGACTCAAGGCATGATAAATTGAAAGAGGCATAACATTAATGGCTGCACCTAAGTCTATCAATGCATGAGAAAAATGTGTGTTGCCAATCTTGCATGGAATTGTGAAGGAACCAGGGTCCTCACATTTTATAGGGAGTTAAGGCTTCATGATAGCACTCACAGATGAGGGTAATTGTAACCTTGCATTAGGCCTAAATTTTCTTTTATTTGTATAACAATCTTTTAAAAATTTGGCATACTTAGGAAAGTTCTTAACTACATCCATCAAGGGTACATTAACATGAATCTTATGGAAGAAATCATATACCTCTTGATCAAATTGTCCCATTACTTGCTTAGGGACCACTTGTGCTTGTGGAAAAGGAAGCTTCTTTATAATCTCTTGACTTTGCTTTCCTTCTTCCTTCCTTGAACTCTCCTTTCTTGTTTCACTTTGCTCGGCCTCTCCCTTTTTTTCCTTACTAAACAACTCGGCCATAGTCCCCTTTTCCACCTTAGATGGTGATTGCTCACATATGATCTCCTCAATGTTCTCATCCTCATCATCTCTACAAAAAGATGCATCATTAGGAGCAAAAGAAGAACTAGAAACATTAACATCAATTGAAGAATTTAAAGAGGGCTTCTCGGCCTTCCCTTGTCTTTTGTCTTCTTGCACTCTTTCTCCCAACTCCTTGCCACTCCTCAATGTGATAGCATTAAGATTAGCTTTAAGATTAGCAACGGTGTTGGATGGTAATATAGAGGCTTGAGCATTGGCTGCACTTAATTGGTTAGTAAGCATATTCATTTGAGAAGTAAGGGCATCAATTTTAGAGTTCATGTTCTCACACTTGTTACCCATGCTCTCTACCTTGTTCCCTAAGCCATCATACATGTTTTTATACAAGGAGTTCATTTCAATCAACTGCTTACGTAACACATTCACATCATTAGAAGAGTTTGAATAAGAAGAACTCTCAATTGAAACAAGCCTCCTATCACTATAAAAATTAGATGAAGGTGCAAGAGAATTACTACTTGGATTGTAGCTTTGAGAAGAGCTACCTTGAGACAAATGAGGTGGAGGGTCACGGCCAAAGGTGTTTTGATAGGATCCTCTTTGTTGATTGTCTTGTAAAGCCACATTTGGATTTGAATAGGAGAAATTAGGATGGTCTCTCCATGAAGGGTTGTAAGTATTAGAATAAGCTCTTTGCCCTTGCCTCCCACCATAGGATTGTTTTCCATTGTAGATAGCATTTACTTGTTCAAACTTAATAGGACAATTGCTTTCTACATACATAGGTGAGTCACAAAAAGTACAAGAATAAGGGACAAGTGCTTGAGAAGTACTTACATTGCTCACTTGAGATATTTGTGGAGCCAACATTCTCCCAATCTTAGTAGCTAGCAAGTCCATATATGAATCATTAAGAATTGAGGAACCTACCATATTCACATTTCTCTTTTCCCTTGTAGAGTATTGAGCACCACTTGAAGCCATCTTGTCAATTAGTTCCCAAGCCTTTAAGGAAGTGAGGTCAATCAAGCATCCACCACTAGCGGCATCAATGTTAACTTTGTCTCTTGGAATTAAGCCCTCATAAAAATATTGGACTAAATTCTCACTAGAAATTTGATGGTGTGGGCATTTAGCCAAAAGGCCTTGGAATCTAGTCCAATACTCATAGAGACTCTCATCCTCTCCTTGTTGGACCCCATAGATTTGCTTCCTCAAATTGGTGACCTTGGAATTTGGAAAGAATTTATCTAAGAAGAGTCTTCTTAGCTCGGCCCATGTGCTTACTTTCACATAAGAAGGGTAGTTGAAATACCACTCCTTTGCTAAACCTTCAAGAGAAAATACAAAAGCCTTAGCTTGAACATCATCAACATTTACATGCATAGGCTTCATAGTATCACAAACCAATAGGAGAGTATGCAAAAACCTATGGCAATCCTCTCCCGGTAACCCATAAAATTTAGGCAATGCATTAATCAATGAGGATTTAATTTCAAATTGAACATTAGTAGGAGGAACATATAAGCCATAAGGATTATCATGCCAATTAGGTTGAGTTAATTGCCTAATGCTCCTCTCCTCTCCAGGGTTATGCAAGCCTTCAAATTCATTATTAACATGGCCATCATCATGCAAATTCTCATTCCCATTCCCATGGCCCTCATTATGCACATGCTCATGTCCCTAGTTCAATTAACCAATTGGTGAAGACATTAGCCCAGTGATTCACTCAAAATCCTCTCTCAACAGCCATGGTCAAACACATAAATTGAGCAACCACAAGATTATGTCAAGCTACTCAACAACACAAGCATTAACACCACAAGATTATGCAATATTAATACAAGAAATTCACTAATTGAAAAACACAAGATTATGTGCCAAATAAAGAGTGGCAAAATTCAGTCATGGCTGTCCAAGGAAGAAATTAAATGAAACAATCCTCTCTCTTTACATCAACATCAAATTCAAATTAGAATTTATAAGCTAAGATGATTAAACCCTAGATTAAGGAATCTAACCATCTAGTAAAAAGAGAAGAGGATAGGAAACAAGAGAACTTAGCCAATTTGAAGCTCAAGACTCATCCTCCATCTTCATCTCTCTAGGATTCCACAAAGAAACTTAGCCAATCTTCATCTTCAAGAACCCTAGTGATTGCTTGTGAAGGCCAAACTCCATAGCTCTTGAATGATGGAAATGAGCTTCAATCCTTGTGAAAATGGAAGGGATGGAACGAAAATGAAGAGAGGAGAAGAATGGTATGAGTTTTGTGGAGGTTTGGTGGCTGAAAGTGGAGGTTAGGGTGCTGGAAAATGAAGAACAAAAGAGAGAAAATGAAGAACACTATGAACAAGAGAGAGAGAGAATGTGGAAGATGAATGAGATATGTGTTGGATCCCATTTGGGTTAAAATGGCGTGCTCCTTGGTGTCTCCCATCAGCTGAAGCTTAATTAAAATAAGGAAAAAGAAATTAAAATGTAAATGGGAGCCTTGTCACACTTGCAAGGTGGCAACTTCCTATTGGTTTGTGGATGATTCCAATGTGAGCCTAATTTCCCATGTGTCATCCATATCATTTTAGTTGATTTAAACCCTCAAAATAATCATAATTCACGTGCAAACCATCAGCCATTGACCTCAAGGAGTGTTGACCTCAATTGCCCAATTGATGCACAAGTTACATGCCACCTATGTCACATAAATCACATAATTCAATTAAATGGCATATGATATAATAAAATCTAATTCATGTCCAGAATTAAATTCATAATTAGAAGGGAGAATTTATTAAATTAACTAAGTTTCAGGCTGCACAAAATTATATAAAAATTTCCACACAAAGGCAAACCAAAAATTAGGACAAACTAAGACATTTAAGAAAGTGTTGACTTTTTTATTTAATTACTCCCAAACTAAAATGAATTTTAAAAATATAATTTCACCATTCATCAACTGGACATAAAATGCACTTTGTCAATTTTTCTTGTACATTTTCTCAAAAGTTCATTTTTTGGATCAAAATGCTCCTAGTGCACTGAACCTAAAAACTTAGGCAAAGTTCCAAATCTAATGCAATGTGTGCACTTGAAGATGATAAATCATTAATAAAATGGTCCTAATTGACAAATAAAAGTGGGTAACAAATGTGTTCTATCAACATGGCACATAAAAGAATAGATCACGTTGCTTTGTACCAAATGCTGGGGCACATGGTAGTGTAAGCTGTGACTTATGGTACTTTTTATGGAAAGATGTTGTGTTTTATTGAATCATTGAATTGTGTTTACACTTCCATTAACCCTCTTATTTGAACATATGGTTTATGAAGTTAAGATCCCACATTTTGAAAATAAATTGAGGGCTATTACTCTAATATGATATTGTGATTGTATTGTACTGTGTGTGAATGGGATGGTAAAGTCCAGATTTAGTAGAGACTTTCTAGTTTAGTATTAGTTTTCTTTGGTTTTGATCTCTTTGTGCATTGTATCACATTAGTTGACAATTTTTATACATTTATCACTATTTTCTGGCCTCTAACATTTCACTTTACTCCTTAGGAAGAGAGAAAAGGTACGTAAAGCTATAATCACACGACAGTAGCTATGAGAGTATGTGGTAGAATTTTATAGTACACATGGGGTTAAAGTGCCCAAGATGCATAAGATCTTGAAGTTCCACTAAAACAACCTTAGGGTAATGACCTAATAATGGCACGTTTACTAGAAGTAATGCTAGACATTTAGTGAAGTCTAGTTGGCCATGATGCATTGAACAGTAGTAGGGATCACGAGGAGCCAAGGCCTGAACAAGAGGCAAGACTTGAGGTTGAAATGAGAATAGAGCATGAGCAATAACTTGAGACATATTTGAGTATGCTAGTGACCTCCCATGCTTCAAGGAGGAAGCCAGTGACTAGTAAGGAAGATTAAGAGATTCTCATGGACTAAGTTTGAAGGACTCTCTTATAGTTGAATCTACTGACCTTAAATGGCAATATGAAAGAGGGAGATATAGAGAATTAGGTTGAGAGAATGGAAATGATTTTTTAGGTCACTCCATGTTCCTCTGAGCAGAAGGTAGTATTGGCTATGGTGTAGTTGATAAAAGATGCCAAACATTGGTAGCGTTCAATGAGACCCTCTAGTAGTAGTCAGCTTAATTAGGAATAGTTTAAAGAGAGATTCTTTGACTACTATTTCCCTATAGCATTCAGAGATGAAAGGAAGCATAATTCTATGCTTTCTATAACCTCCTCTCATATATCTACTGAATATAAGAGAAGATTAGTGTTACCACTATCTCACATCAATCATGATAATCAATTTTCGTTTTAAAAGCTTTGGCTAAAGACTTATTTTATAAGATCGATTAGTTCACAATGAAATCAGAGAAAAACATAGCAGTAGTAAATCATACACCTAAATTACATAATGGACATAACCCACCAGCATTCCTATCTCAATTGCATGCATTTCATCACAAAATAAAACTAAATTTTGGTCCATGCATTGTGGTAGGTGGTCAGTGCGTTGCGGCATGTGGCATAGAGCCATACGCTTGCCCTTTTTGTGCCATGTACTACGGTATTTGTCACCATGCACCGCGATGTGCCTGTCCGGATTTCTGCTGTCATTTTGATAGCAAAAATGAACTTCCGGCATGCATCATTTTGGCATACGATATCCGATTGGAGTGATTTAATCGCCCACATGAAGCTTAGCTTATATACTAACTAATGAGATAAGTTTGGACACAATCTAATGGTCTGATCAAAATTTGAACACTCAGGTACAAAAAGTCACTTTTTTTCTGAAAATTTTGCTCAACCAAGTGCTCAATTTAGTCCCTTACTCTCATTAGACCACACTAGGCCTTGAACTAAGTCCAAAAGGATCTAATACACCTGATTGATCACATTTAATCACAATTATACTTATATATCAATATTCATAATACAATCTTAGCTCCTAAATTACTTATTTCATCATAATTTGTCCCTTGGCTTAAGATTCACCAAACAAACAACCATTTCAACGCAACCATACTCAAATCATAGCCCTTTTGTCTCAAACAAAACGTATACACATAATAAGGCTTGATTTCACAAAAACTCAGTTCAATACATGCATGCAACCCTATGGCAACTCATATACTTATACATATACCATCTCAATTCAGTTCATTACACAACCTCAGAGTACACAGCTTCTCAACTCAAGCTGGTGCAGACTCTCTTCCCTTGGCCTGATCACTTCTTGGTCTTGTAAACATGTAACCACAGGAGTGAGATAAAAATCTCAGTAACAGAATAACTCACTCCTATTGACTATCACATGCAATAATATGAAAGTAAACACAATATATCATTAAAACCTCATAAAATAGTATTTACATCTCATATCTCATTTCATTCTCAACTTTTCATCAATCATAAAGGATTCCATGTTATCTCAAGATATTTCATCATATCGCATAATATACTAGTATGATCTCTACCAACCAAACCTTCAAATCACCCTGACATAAAACCATAAGCTCATCTCAGACTAACGTACACTCTTATTAGTCTTGAGGTCACCTGTAGTGGTAGAATCACCCAGCCAAAGATATTCTAACGCACAATACGGACTATGGTTTCCCCCAATACACACAATAGGGTATCGTTGACTCTAACATCGTATCACAAGGACACTAAGGAGTCTCTCATCTCTAACACTGTACCTTAATAGGCACTAAGGAGATTTTCTCCAACATTGCACCTTTTAAAGTACTAAGGAGAATTGTTTTCAACATCGCACCCTTACAGGTACTAAGAAAACCTTGCCACATGGTCTTTATCATCTCCTACACACTCGGGTGAACTCCCACCCCTATGATCATGCTTTCTCGAACTATTTAAGGTTCCCATTTATCATTTAACACTTTCTTACACATAATATATAATACTTTTCATTACAAAACACACATTTCTATGCTTATTTCAATCAAAAGCCATTTCACACACAACAATCACTCAATGCTATAAAACATGCTTAGTTTAAAATCATTTCATACACTACATAGCATACTAACATACAGTTACAATAAATAGCTAAACAAAGGAAGTTATTCGGTTACCTTAACCCTTCTTTCACTAGAAAGGTTACCCATGGGTTTCAAATATCATATAAGTTTATCTCAAGCTTCCTTTCTCTATTTGCGCATCCAATATGTCAATCTGAACACATTTGGCACATTTTAGTCATTTAATCCATTTTGACCAAAAACTCATTTTTTACTACTTAAGGCTATATTCATCCGTAAAATCTTTTTTATTTATCCATTCTAAGTCCATGACTACCCAATTACTACTTTACATCACCTCAACCAATCTTATTTCTCTCAAATAGATTTTTGCCCTAACTTTCTCTCTTTAAAGGCTAAAATTGAGCCTACGGGTTCAAAGCTCTACCATTCAGCTCTAAGCCAGTCATAAAGCTCTAATTTAACTTTCGAGAACCTTTTTATTACTATTAGGCAAGAATCAAACCCCTTAAATTCCACCGATTCAATTTCCATATAACTCATTTTCAGAGAAATTTGTGTAGAATGGAAGGTAAGAGTTATACGTAGCTTACTTGACAAGTTATCGATCCGAATCACCTTCTATTGCTTTAAAATGACTTTACCTAGCTCCTCAGCCCTTCTCTTCTCTCTATCTCATGTTTTACTCAATTTTTCTCCTCTAAAATTTCACGAATTATAAAGGCAAATTCTAGTCTATGCGCCACAGCGTGTGGCATAGTAAGATTTATTCTCACCATGCGCACTTGCTTTGACCTGAAACACACTCCTATCACCCATATCTATTCATACAACACACAAACAAGTCAAAATACTAATTAATCATCTAAATTTATAATTCCACATAAATTTTCATTTCTTCCTCAATTAACCTCTAAACTTAGGATTAAGAAATTCAAGATGTTACACTTTCTAGTACGGAGATATAGATAAGGAAACATTTATGAAGAAGTTTAACTAGCTTTCTAAATTTGTGACTTACCTACATGAGAGAGATAATAGCAAGTGGAAGGCTAAGAGGTTAATTGAAAAAATGCACCCAGAATATAGAAGACAGATTGCCTTACTGAATGAGGCTATTTACGAAGAGACATATAACTAACTGTGTATAGCTATAAGGCAGGATTGAGAGGTAGATTTTAAGAAGAGAAGAGATATTTATGGGCAGTTTTCTACTTTGTTTAGCCCGACTGGAGGAATATCCAAGAGGAATAGTTTTGGTGCTAGTGGTTCTAGATCTTCAGGTAGGAGAGTTTTCAATAGAGGATCATAGTCTTGGGGAATGGTCGGCCAGAGTCGGAGGTTTAGTGGGGCTAGAGATTCTATAGCTCCACAGCAATCGAGTCAGACCATTACTACCCCTACATCTTGTGTGAGCACTACACGCTCACATGTATGCGATATATAGAAAGAACCATGTTAGAAAATGTTGGGTGTGTTACATTTGTGGTGATATAGGCCGTTTTGCAAAAGAATGCCCCAAGAACTAAGATGGAGCTTCTAAGCAAAAGCCGATAGCATTAAGATAAGTATATACAATTTCTAGGGAGGAGGCTCAAATAGCATCAAATCTAACCATATATAGAATTTCTATTCATGAGCAAAGAGTTGAGGCTTTATTTGACTCTAGAGCCACCCATTCTTTTATATCACATGACTATGTGAGGAAGTTGGAATTGTCTATGCATAAATTGCCTTATATAGTTAAAATGTCTACACCATTGGGATTACTAGATAAGACTAGTAAAGTATGTGAAGGAGTAGAGTTGTGCTTTGAGGGCAGGACCTCTATGGTAGTTCTAATCTTGATTCCTATGTAAGGATTGGATGTGATCATTAGGATGGATTGGTTGGTAGAGAATAATGCCACTCAGGATTGTACCAGAAATATGGTATTGCTACCAGTATATGTAACACCTACTGCAACTACTAGTTTTTGAAGGTTAAAATATTAGTTTTTAAAGGTTGTCAAGCCTATATGTTTTTCTTTGCAGTGGAAGGAAGTAGTAATAGTAATATTGAGGAGATTCGAGTTATGAAGGAGTTTCATGAGGTGTTCACAAATGAGATTTTAGGTTTGCCGTCGGAGTGAGGAGTCAATTTTTCCTTAATTTGGTACCTAGTACTGAACATATTTTGAAAGCTCTGTGTCAAATGGCTCCTTCTAAATTAGTAAAACTTAAGAAGCGGCTCGAGGAGCTGTTAGAGAAGGGCTTTATACACCCTAGCGTGTCACCATGGGATTCGTTAGTCTTGTTTATGAAGAAAAAGGATGGCGTCCTGCGGTTATATGATTACACACATTATTTATACACTTTATCCATGCATTTAGGACCTATTTTACATGATATATTCCCTAACTACATGCATTTTTGGTGTTAAAAGTAATAAAATCGCCTAAAGGGTGAATTTGTGCACTACCCATTTTAGTCCAAATATGCACTTTTTATGAAAATTTAGATTTTTGTTGGATTAAATGTCATTTTTTCCTAGATTCATCATGGTCTAATTGGTTTTAAAAAATTCATTTGGGAGATATTGCATAAAAGTCACACTTTAGGATTGTTGACTTCTTTGACCTAGTTTGGGCTTTGTATGTGCATATATTGACATTATACTTCTCGCATGGCATTGCTCTTGATTTTCATTTATAAATATTCTCCCATTTAAATAATTAAGTCCTTGTACAAAAATATAATTTATTTTGTCACACATATATTATTGGATTAAATCAAATGTTATTTTGTGACTTAGGTGAACAACTGCACTTATACTTGTGTCAATTGGGCTAAAGGCAAGTAAGAAAGGCTTTTGGGCTTGAGTTAGGCTTGTAAGGCCTTTCAAGAAGAGGAGAGGGAGTTGTAAAATTTAAATTCAAATTCAAATTGACAAGCATGTAGCGCCACATCACTCAAATCTCCTAATTAGGAAACTCCAATTCTCTCCTTAATCCTTGTTTTGACTTTGTGATTTGGAAATTAGATTTGTAGCCAATAAAATCACCTTGAAATCAGCTCATTTTCCTCCCTTCTAATCTAGACCTAACCCTCTTTGTGTCCAAGTTCATTCTAGCCTTAATCCACACACTTAATTTCAGCCAACTTACACACACATCAATCATCTCTTGCACAATCATCCATACTAATACTAGGGTGGAGAAATTTCGTCCAAGAAATCAATCCATTCACTCATCCACTCATTTTCTCTCATTCTCTCATCTCTTCTCTTCTATCTCTCTTAACAAATTTCATCCATCACCTACTTTTCACCTAAAACACATACACAACCCTAGTCTCTATCTATTCATCCATTCAAGGTTTTCATCTCCAATAGTAGGTAAGTTTCATTTTTTCCAAGGCATGAAGAAGAGTTCTTCCATGGAGTTTAAAGGTTAAGGGGCTTATGGATCTTAAAGGAGAAGGAAGAGGATAAAGCAGAACATTCAACATCTCTTCAATTTTTCATTACTCTACCATAGTTTTCTTCACTATCTTAATGTTATAAGGCCATAATTTTGGATTATTTCATCATGTATTTGAGCCATAATCTTAGTTCATTTGTGTTTATTGTTTGGAACTTGGTAATTTGATTATGTTTTTATATTTAGTACTTCCTTACATTAATGGATGCTATCATAATCTTGAGATTTCCATTAGTCTCATCTTGCATTTTCTATATCATAATCTTGAGTAGTTGATGCTTGATTTCTTATTTTCTCACATAATCTTGGGAGCTTACATTCTTTTTGGGAAGGGCTAAATCACATATGCATAATTCATATCACACTTGATCAATGCTTAAAACTAACCTAATGAATAAGGACCTTATGTTGGATAGGGAGGCATAGCAGAAGATTAAAATTTTAAAGTCCCTATCCTGATATGGACCGAACGAACTCATTTAAGTCAGGTAGATAGAAGAGTTACCTTTTAATTCCTTGAACTTAGGGCACGTTCTCTTCAAGAGATTGGATTTCAGGAGCTGACAACGTAGATCTGCTCCCTCTACCGGTATCTACATGAACAGCTCTCTAACTTAAATAGCATGCTAGCGTTCTTAGCATCCGTTCTTCTTTGAACGTTAATTTTCCTCTCTATATGGTGTTTAGTAGCTCTCAGAGTGTTTTTTGCCGTCATAACTTTTCTAACTCTCTCTTCCTTTATAAAGAACGTCCTTATCTATATATAGTATGTAGATAAGGGTTTTCGTCTTCCACTTAAAAGCTCACAAAAATTTAATTAAATTTATCTCATAAATTTCATCCATAATATCATGTCTAATTTGAATTTATCTCATAAATTCAAATTATAAAACTAACATGATATTCTCTCATATCATGTCAGTTATTAAATTTAATCTATCATATAAAATTAAATTTAAAACTAACATAATATAATATAATATAATATAATATATATCACATATACATATATATTATATATATACGAATATATATACATATATATTTTAAATATATATATATGTATATTATATTATCTATATTTAATTTTATATATCATATATATATTTAATATATAGACACACACACACACACATATATGGATATATATATATATATATATATTTTAAGTTTTATATTTCATATAAATATATATATATATATATAAATATTTATCAAATAAGTATTCAAATATATATATATATATATATAATTCATTCACCCTATATTACATTCATTTAATTTAGATATATTCCAAATTTAATAAACTTGGACATTATAGCTCGAGTTGAGCTGTTCTTGTGTGCGATCCTGTAAGCCCATATGAAGTTGGCAGTAAGCTAATTACACTATTAGCCCACAAGTCACAAGTAGCCTTTAGCAAGACATTGCAACTACCCAATTCATATGGGGATTAATGATCTGATATAACCTATGATGCAACCATATCACATCCCTTTTGTCACGCGATATTTTAGTCAAGTATGAGACATGGAATTGTCATTCTCCTTTACTTGATCATTACTTTCTTGATCTCTGAGTAGACTAACAGTAGCAATGGAAAAACCCTTTCCATTATAGTATGGCTATACATTTTCTTAGTCATACTCATTGAAGGGCCCAGTAATATCTCTCACTTAATGTAAGGGATAAATTCTATCTTGACTACTCATATTCCTCTATATGAATATCACTAAACTCAATCATAGCCTTATGATTACCCAGTCAAAGGTGACTTTTGACTAGGTCAAAATTCATTGGTCATCATGTAGGAATCCATAATGATCTTAGGTCAAAGGGCTTAGTGATATAGTTACATATGAGATAAGCTTATGACTTATACTATACAGCTTTCTCATAGCGGGTTGGTCCAATACCTTGTACTCTTTCAAGTTCCTATGATTTTAATTTGTATCTTTATAATTAATTAAAGTCATACTAGTCTTATTTCATCTATAATCCCTTAAAGATGACTAACCAGGGACATTTAGGACAATCACTATAATTTGTCCAGGGATATAGATATCATATTGAACATGCAATTGTTATGATAAGAAAAGAGAAATTCATTAAATAAACAATGTGCATAGTATAATGATTAGCCCTAGGGCATAATTTCTAACACCTTAATCTAGGACTTAGGGAGGTTGTTGGGAAGATCAAGAGGTTAGAGATAATTTTCCTAGTTTTTTTCATTTTAGATTAAGAGGGTAAAGTAATTTAAAGCCAACTTAATTAATTTTTAAGCCAGTGACTTACTCACTTCTCCAACTCTAAGATCTTACCATTCCATAAGAAACCATACTAAAAACACTTTAATATAGCTTTAAAGCTTTCTTTTTAATTTTTAGAAAATCAAATAACAATTAGTCACACCTTTAAGTAGTTTTATTCACATTGGTTAGCTTTAACTAATCATAATGAGCCTTCTCAAGAGAATCGACCTAGGTTGACCATTATTTACATAGTGTGAAACTTAGTACTATTTTGGGAGTTAATGACAACTCTTCCCATTATGCATTGACTATAGGCAACTAAATAAGGTGATAGTGAAGAACAAGTACCCACTGTTGAGAATAGATGATTTACTAGATCAGCTGGGGGAATCAGTGTTTTCTAAGATTGATTTGCAATCTGGGTACTATTAGTTGAGGGTAAATGCAAAAGATATACCTAAGATAGCATTTTGTACTCAATACGATCACTTTGAGTTTTTAGTGATGTCATTTAGGTTGACAAATATGCCTACAATTTTCATGGATTATATGAATCACATATTCTGTCCCTTCTTAAACTAGTTTGTTGTCGTGTTCTTAGACAACATGCTGATATATTCCAAAGATGAGGAAGAGTATGTGAGGCATTTGAGGACTGTGCTAAGAATTCTGAGGAATAACCACTTATATGCCAAGTTGAGTAAGTGTAAATTTTGGCTGTGAGAAGTGTGATTTCTTAGACAAGTGTGTTAGCTAAGGGTATCTTAGTAGATCTACATAAAGTGGACACAGTTTTGTAGTAGGAAAGACTAGGTTCAGTAATTGAGGTGTGATTTTCTAGGTCTTGCGGGGTATAATTGAAGATTTATTTAGGGATTTTCATAGATTGCTATCCCTTTAACTTGACACAAATAGTGAGATTACACCCCATTTGGAAGAGTCAAGTACATTTGCTATTTTGAACTATATGGTGAAGCTTACTCCTATATGAGGAAGTCAGATGATTGAAGTGGAACAAGTAAATATGTGTATTTACTTATGTGTGTTGTGCCTTATATAAATCTACAAGTGTGTAATGTGGCATTGAGAGGTCAAAATGAGTATTTGATGTGACATATGTGAATTGTTGCATTATTAAGGTGTATATAGTCCTTTAGTCTTAGTTCAAGGCTCAAAGTTGTTTGATAGGACAAGGAATGAGAATTGAAGACTTAGGGTGCAAGATTTGAAAGAAAAAGTAGCTTTTTACATCCGAGTATCTAATTTTAGATCGAACTGTTAGATCGAGTCCAAACTTATCTCATTAGATAGAATATGTTATAAGCTTTGTGTAGGCACTTAAATCACTCCAATCGAACATCAAATGTGCAATTAGTGTGTAGTGAAAATTCACCCTAAGAACTATCTTATGATAGCAAAATTTGTTGCCATATACGTCGCAACTTATGGCATATAGAAGAACAAAGCATGTTTCTGTATACCATATGCTGCGACACATGGTGGTGTGTAAACTGTGGCTCATGGCACTTTTTTATAGAAAGATGTTGTGTTTTATTGAATCATTGAATTGTGTTTATGCTTCCGTTAGCCCTTTTATTTGAGCATATTCTTTATGAAGTTAGATCTCATATTTTGAAAAGAAATCAAGAGTTATTACTCTGATATGATATTGTGATTGTATTGTAATGTGTGTGAATGGGATGATAAAGTCCTAATTCAGTAGGGACTTTACAATATTCATTATACAGTTACACATATAGACAAAATCTGAGAAGAGGTTGTCTAATGTGTGTTTAATATGTGGGTAGCGATAGTGCTTAAGCTGGCACAATAGTTAGTTAGGTATATAAATTTTACACATTACATTTTTGTAGCCAATTTTTATGCCTTAGCTATGCCACTTAGTTTTGGAACTTGTTTGCAAATTAGTTGAGTATATAGGTTTTTTAATGTACTTAGATAGTAAATATTAATAGAAACATTCATTGTATTATTTCTAGTTACTGGCTAACTATTTTGTTTCCTATTTGCGTATCTTTATGCAGGGGGCTGCTTACTATTTAAAAAAATGCCACAAATACTTGATAGTTATTTGGAAATAAGCATCAAGTATGTATGACCAATGGCCTAGCTTTTGCCATAAATAATTGGTGGCTATTTCCAAATAATCATCAAGTATTCTCAAATATTTGACACTTTTTTGGAAATAACTATCAAGTATTTTCTTATAGAACTAAATTTGGAAACATATACTTGACGGTTATTCTAAATAACTGTTACGTAAGGCTTAAATACTTGACAGGTTTTAGTTGTCAAGAAATGGTTGCTTTAATATATGTCACACCTTTACTTGAAAGTTAAAAACCATGAAGTATTGGTAAAAATAAGCATCAATATGGGGTTTATATGGTAATTGTTGGATAAGGTTGGCACCCAAGAAGAGGTGTTGAGTAACACTTAATTTTTTTTATAAAAAGAAGGAGTAAGAGTAAACGAAGAGAAATTTAAGAATAAAAAACTTTGACACTAAGCATTTATTTTGGTTAGCCTAAAACTTGACCTACGTTCAATTTTCAAGATCACCTTTGAGATTTTCAACTATAATCACAAGCTTAAGTAAGTGCTTGCAGCCTCATTACAACTCATAAGACTTGACTAGTCTTGTTTCAATTAACTAATCTTGCTACATCTAGCAAGTTGTTACAATTCACTTGAAAAATCTCTTTTTAGGATTTTAACTTTGTTTCAAAGAAATGATGTCTCAAGAATAAACTCTCTATAAAGAGTAGATTGAATACAATGAAAGCTTAAGAATTAATAAGACCTTTTTCACAAAGTTTATCAAGAATGTTAAATGAATGAATATGAGACCTTTGATGCACAAATTGAATGTTTTTCAAGAATGTTCAAACTTGGAATAGTTTACTTAATGATTAAAATTTTTGTTGTAAATTTGAATTATGTCATATATATAGTTTTGCAATGTTCAGATGATAGGTCATATTTGTTACACACTTTTTTTAGGCGTTTAGGACCACATTTTATAGTAAGCAACCTTAGAATATGCATTCTTGGTGTTAAATTAGGGTTTTAAGCCCTAGAGGAAATTTACGCATGTTAGGGGTATTTTGGTCATATTTTACTTTGTTGGGAATTGAAGGGCAAATCTAAAATTTTATGTGTGCATTGATATTAGGTCCTTTTGGGTTAAAATATTTGTTCTTAAAAGTTGCATTTGGACATAGGGTTAAAAAGTCAACATTTTGGGTTGACTTATCAATATGGCTAGTTTGACCTGATTTGCATGCATGCATGGCCACCTTATATTTTTCACGTGTGTTTATGAAGTTTTGAATGGATTTTGAAGCCACCTGCAACAAGATATTAGGGTTTGAATATTTTCATATTTTATCACATGTGCAAATACCTTAATCAAATTTCATGTTATCTTAGGTAGCACTTTGCATGGAAGAGGCTTTTAGTTCAAGATTTGGCTTTGCACATGAGGAGCTTTAATAGACTAAATTCAGATCTGAAATGGCTTTAAGGGGGCGTGATTTCCTAGGCAAAATGAGGAGTGCCTAATATTTACCATGCAGTTGGACACAAAGGATGAAGGTTGACATTAAGTTAGCTTATCTTGGTTCAAGAAGGTTGCAAATTTGATCAAGGGCTTGAAGAATTATGTTAGGCTTGATTTCTAGGATGATTAGGGAACATAAGATCTTGTAATGGTCATGCACATATGAGATTGGGAGGATTACCAAGATGCAACATTGAAAATATCACCTTAATTGACTCGCAACCTAGACTATCCTCAAGCTCACTTTGCTTAATCACTTATATTCAGTTTTCTAGCAACTTGTTTACCAAGTCTCCCACCATTATTTTCAGCTAAACATATTTAGCTAGAGGATAAATGAATTTTTAGATCATTCACTCATTTTTCTTAGATTTTAATGTCCTAAGTTCATCAATTTTCTCACTTCTCTCTCTATATTTTCACTCTCTCTCCTCCATATCTCTCAATCTAGCCATCTAAATTCCATAAAAATTATATCATTCTCTTCCTCTCATCTTCCTCTCCATAACCTAGAGCTTTCATAAGGATCAAGACATGTTTCCCTTAGGCGATTTCATGATAAAGATGACCATAATGTTGGAGCTTCCTCTTAGTGATCACTTAAAGATGCAAGGCCTTCTTCAAGGAGCTACTATGTGGAGGAAGAAACCTAGAGTTTGTATTATTGTCTAGCTAGATTTAAGTTTCTCTCTCTACTTTTCTTTCTCTATAATTACAAACTTATATGACACTTTAATCTTGAAATCTCAAGTGCTGATTCATATAATTGAGAGATGATTGTTGCAA
The DNA here is from genome assembly GCF_029017545.1 of Prosopis cineraria. Classification (NCBI taxonomy): domain Eukaryota; kingdom Viridiplantae; phylum Streptophyta; class Magnoliopsida; order Fabales; family Fabaceae; genus Prosopis; species Prosopis cineraria. The sequence goes on along the minus strand of NW_026555345.1, from coordinate 16,248,075 downwards.
CTAGAGTTTTGTTTCCTTGAGCACATGATTTTGGCCTTATGAAGCTTATCCATAATCTTAGTGTAGCTTGATGAGTGTAACATGTTTTCTTGCTTGTCATAATCTTACCAACTTGAATGCATGTGAATATCTTCATGTATCATAATCATAAGCATGTTAATTCCATTAAATGTGCTTGACCTAGTTGAATCATGTTTGCAACACTTTGGTTAGGCTTCTTGCTAACTAGGCTTTAGCTTACTCTAAGACCATAACACTAGTATAAAAATGACTTTTTACAGTGGTTAAAAATGACTTTTTACAATGGTTAAAGAGGCGATATTGTTCTAGAGGGTGTAGAAAGTCTGTCCTTCTAAGTTTTTACATCGGCTATAAAGCCAATGTTAAAAATTATATATAAGAAATAAAAAAATGTACTTAAACTTTTAATATCAGTTAGACTGCCAACTGATGTTAAAAGTAGACTTTTTACACTGGTTATTGCCATAACCGATGTAAAAGATGTTATATTCTACAGCAGATATGGTAATAACTGGTGTAAAAGTATTTAATTTTTTTATACTGTATATATTTGATCAATTTTACCCATTCATGTGCATAAAAATTGCCATATCAAACAGCTCAATTCATTATAATAATTTATCAAGTATTTATCAACTATACAAAACTATTTAACTATTAAAAAAAACTAACAATTGTCTAAATTGCCAAATTGCCATTCCTCTACATAAAAATTGCCAAATTAAACAACTCAATTCATTTACAATTGTTTATCAAGTATTTATCAACTATACAAAACTATTTAACTATTAAAAAAACTAACAATTGTTTAAATTGTGTCAACTATCAAAATTAAAACTTATTTAAAACTAACAAAAAACCTCACAAGTTCTCCACAAAATAGGTTGCCCAATATATGTGGATATCTTCAATTTGAGCTTCAAGAAATGCATCCGAATTATCGAACATCTAAAATTTGATTCACAAAATAGGCATATTAATCAATCTCAAATAACATAATAAAATAAAACTTTTAAAAATATATTTAGCTCTTTTGTAAATTTGGTCATGCCCAATGTGATGATATTGACCATGTGTCTCAAGACATATAGACTGCACAAGTTCATCCTTACCAGTTGTTTATGACTCTGTATAAGAACAAATCATAAGATATTAGTAAGAAATCTTAATAATTGAACATATTAATAAAGTATAACATCACCTTTAACTCGATCCATGTAGAATCCTTGAGCTCATGTCCATGTTTTTAAAGACTATATTTTGATATGTTCTTATTGCCCTATGATCAAGATCACCATATTAGTAAATAATATATTCAAAAAAAATTAAATTAAATAGTTTAGTAAAAGTATTCTTACAAGTCTATCATCTTCTTCATTTCTTTTCCAAGTTTGTAATTGAGGGAGCATAAAAAGATGACAGTGTTGCTCTTCATTGAAAGAACAAATAATTGCCAATAGTCCCTGCTAAATATGATACAAGTTAAAGTAAATTCCTATTAAAAAAACTATTAATTATAAATTGATCCTTACGAGTGCACATATAGAGCAATAAAAACGTCCTTTTTGACTTCACATATTCTCTGTTGGAGGTACTTGGCCCTTAACTCTAGAGTATTACCTTTCTCTATCATGTGAAGAGGGTAAAGGAATCCAAACTTATCACCTTTTCTCGATGTAATGCACAAATGATGAAGGTACCTACAATAATGCAATTATATTAGTTTACTAAACTTGATGATTAAGTTTACTTACAACAATGCAATTATATTTAAAGAAAAACATACTTACATCATAAATAGTTCAATGTGTGGTGTGGTAAGTTGATTATTCGACAGAAGTCGAACCAAATCTTCTTGTTCAATTGTCACTATCATGTCTTTCTCACCCACAACCTCCGAATCCATTTATAAACTCTTGAATTCAAATGATGAATCATACGCCATTAGGATCATTTACTGATGCAGAGTCAACAAGGTTGTGGAAGTTTTGGGAGATTCGGCGAGAAAAGCTTCTACATAATAAAAAGGCAAGAAATAGCTAATAAAAAACATATATTAGGAAGCTACTACATAATAAAAATTTATGAAATTTCGTACCACAGCTTGAACCAGATTCACAAGTTTGTTGGGCCATAGGATAAAATTGCCAACAGCTTTAACTGTAATTTTCACCTTATCAGTAGGGAATGGAACCAAAGCATCTAGCACTTTTGGATCTACCACCACCACTCTCACTTGATCATCTTGAATTTACTTGTGGTGGATGGTTAACCCTAAGCTGTAGATGCTACGAAGAGCAACTAAGCGTCTATCAGGATCTTCTAGAAATATCTCACACGGTTCATCAATGTTGTCACCAGAAGGACCCTCTAACACACGCTCAAGAACATTACTCCCTTTTGTACTATGAAATGCAGGAGACGTATAAACTAGTTTAGCTGTTGTCTCTTGTTGTGAGCTTATCATGCTTATCATCTCCTCTTTCATTTGCCCTTTCATTTGTAGAAGCTGAGCTGCAAATGAGCTTCAAACTCATCCTTAGTCTGCTACCTCACAATGGATATCAATGTATCATGCTCTTCTCTAGTCACTACACCTCTTAAATTAGGACGTACAGATGCTCCAAAGTAGTTCTTAATACCCACACCATATCCAATGCCCCTCATATGACCTAGATGCTCTGGTTTGCCTATAACAACTACTAAGATATCATTTTTCTGCCCTCTGGAATGAAGCTTTCTTGGGCTTGTTGCTCCTTAAGAGTATCCTATAACATAAAAATAACAATATTAATTAATAATATATACAATTGTATAGAAATTTAAAGGGACAAGGAATAATAATTTTACTTACAATCTCTCGTGCTGTTTCACTTGTATAGCCTCCTTTCTTGTACTGATATCCATATCTCCATTTCTCCTCCTGAGAGATAGGTGATGGTGGAGAAAGGAGTATAGAAGGAGCAGACTTAGCTTTTTCTCTCTCTTCTTCTGTTTCTCTGCCGTCAATGTATCATCAGCTCTAGCATAATCTCTACAAGACAGGGTGTGGGAGCATTGATTCTGCCGAGCAATTTCGTGCCCTTTATCATATTTTTCCTGTTAATAAATTAAATTTTGGATTTTATAGTTGAAGTAAATCTAAATAAAACTTAAATCAATTAAAAATCAACAAACCAAAGCTTTTTCAAAAGTCCGAATCCTAAAAAATTCTTCCCAAGTATCTTCATCAAGGAACTGGTATGTATCAAGAGGATTGGGATGAGCCTAACCCTCTGGCACCTCGACAAAGATATATCTTCTAGCAAGATTTGTCTTAAAATTTCTCCAACATGTTCCACGATAAGAAATCAACTTGTCTTGACAATCTTGATTAGATGGAACATCGTATGTGAGCTACAATGAAGACATAAGATAATAATCAGTAATTGCCTAAAAATATATAACCATAAAAAATTTTAATTTTTAATTATTTACCTAAATACTTTCCCAAATCTGTTCCTTCACATATTCTGGCATATCAGGTTAGTCCTCAAACACAATAGGAGGCTTGATATGTGATAGGAGGCTAAGAAAACTAACAAACTTGGCTTTATATAGCCTTATCGGATTCCATCTCCGATCAAATTGAATTGGTAACTTATGCCCAGCACTCCTACTTAAAGTCAGATCTCTCAATCATGTGCCACGTCTCCCCATCCTCACAGACTGGTTCTAACTTGGCTCCTCACTAAGGGTGCCCTAACTCAGCTCCTCATTAGGAGCAACATCACCAATTGATTGGCTTATAGTGGGCTGGCTCTGAGTGTCATCACCTTGATTCTTTATATTTTATTAATTCAAATAAATGAAATTAATTAAAAAAATCAAAGATAAGATAATTAAGAAAGACAATCCCACAATATAAATTTAATTGAACTAAATCAACATACTTTAATTTTAAAACTAAACTCATATAGGGATATTCTCCCATATCCCTTCATGGTGATCACTTCTTATAACATGTTCATCATCTACTTTATCTACCACATCCAAAATTGGTAGCCCACTTAAGAAGTTAGAAGTTTTAGAAATAGCAAAATTTGATTCATGATCGTCATTACTATCAATCACCCTTTTTCCTTTAAGTACTATTGACCAATTTTTATTTGCTGGATCTATGACATAGAAAACTTGTTTAACTTGATCTGCCATAATAAATGGCTCATCTCCAAAAGTTAGTTTTTTAACATCAACCATTGTAAATCCTAACTTATCATCACGAATACTGTTGATGTCAACCCACTTGTATTTAAAAATTGGAACTCTAAATTTTATATAATCAACCTCCCAAATCTCTTCAATAACCCCAAAATAAGTCCTGGATGCTAGTTTAGGTTTCTTATTTTTTGAACTAGAGAACTGTATGACTTCAGCCATTGTCATAACTCCACTATTTTGCACCGTACTCTTCTCATCCAAGTACTTTGTATAAAAGGAATACCCATTAATATCATAGGCACTCCAACATATAACATCAAAGTTAGGACCTCTAGCCAACCACTTAATTGTATCAGAAACACTACTTTCATTCAAATTTTTTTGCTTGAACCAGTCTACAAAAGTCCTATTATGCTCTTTCAACAACTTTTGTTCAGTCATTCTCATTCAAAAAAATTTTTCCTTTAGAAGTTCTTTATGAGAAGATATATAATATTTAACTTCATCAATATTATTTAAGATATATAAATGTACTTCTTGTAATTCATTATGATTCATGCTCTTCACTGATACTCCACATGTGCCTTGACCATATTGCCTTTTCTCATGATGAGATTTAGGAAGTCCAATTGATTCTATACTTAACAAGTAATTAGAACAAAACTCCACAGCTTCTTCAGTAACATATTTCTCAACTATCGATGCTTCAAGTTGATATGGATTCTTGACATACCCTTTTAATATTTTCATGTATCTCTTAACTGGGTACATCCATCGCAAATAAACAGGACCATACAATTTTACCTTCCTTACTAGATGCACTATTAAGTAAACCATAATGTCAAAAAATATAGGAAGAAAGTGCATCTCAAGTTGGCACAAGATAGTACAAGCTTCTTATTCTAACTCTTCTAGTTTATGGGGATCAATAACTTTACTGCATATAGCATTGAAAAAGAAACAAAATCTAGTTATTGTAAGTCTTAAATCTTCTTTCAATATGCCTTAAATAGCCAAAGGTAATAGCTGTTGCATCAACTCTTTCACAGATACAAGCCTTATAATATTTGAAGAATGCCCTGAAGGAACTTTAATTCCATGTAAACACTTATAAAAACTTGTTTTCTCAGATTTACACAATGTATAAGAGGCTGGGGGACAATAAGTTTGTTTACCTTCTAGTCTTGGGTGTAAGTCTTCTCGTATTCTCATTTCTTTCAAATCTAATATTGTATTCACACCATCCTTAGTCTTACATGGTGTGTTTAGAAGTGTTCCAATAATACTATCACATATGTTTTTCTTCACGTGCATAACATCAATACAATGCCTTACTTCAAGATTGAGCCAATATAAGAGGTTAAAAAAAGATAGACCTTTTTTCCATATGCTTTTTGCACCAGTATTCTTTTTAGTCTTATTGAAGACAATATTAATGTTTTTCACACGTTCATACACTTAATCCCCAGTCAAAGCATCTGGAACATCATTGTATTCTTGGTGACAATGAAAAGCTTTCTTTAATTTATGATACGGGTGATCTCGTCTAAGAAACCTCCAATGGCCAAGGTAGACTGTCTTCCTTCCATGTTGAAGTTGATGGTAGTTTATGCTTTCTTCACAAATTGGACAAGCTTTATGACCTTTCATACTATAACCAGACAAATTTCCATATGCCACTACCCTTTATCTTGTATTAAAACTCAAATATGACCCTTATGGGAAGCATCTATATACACGTCATAAGGCTTTTAAGGATTTGGAATTACTAACACCGAAGCTTTTGTTAACATTTCTTTCAACTCAAGAAAAGCTGTTCGTACCTATCATCCTTGGTAAACAACTTATCCTTCCCATGATCCTTGTTAAAGGCATTGAAATTTGGGAGCAACCCTTGATAAAATGCCAGTAGTAACCTGCTAACCCTAGGAAACTATGAATTTATGTAATCGATTTTGGTTTCTCCCATTGCAAGACTGCTTCAACCTTATGCGGATCAACTGCAATACCATCTGCCGACACAATATGTCCTAATAATCTAACCTCCCTCATCTAAAACTCATACATATTGAGCTTGACATATAGATTATGATCTCGTAGAAACCATAAGATAGTCCTCAAGTTTCTAGCATGTTGCTCCATATCTTTAAAGTAGATCAGTATATCGTCAATAAAATCACCACAAGCTGATTTAAGAAAGGTCGAAAGATGCAGTTCATATAGTCTATGAAAATTGTAGTTGCATTAATCAACCTAAATGGCATAACCAAGAACTCATAACGGTCACATCGAGTCTTAAAAGCCATCTTCACCACATCCTTCTCACTACTCCTCAGCTGGTGGTACCTAAATGAAGATTAATCTTAAAGAAAATTATAGCACCAATTAACTAATCTAAGAGATCATCAATATAGTGGGTACTTGTTCTTCACCATAATCTTATTCAACTACTTGTAATCGATACATAATCTCAAACTACCATGCTTCTTCTTCACAAATAGGACAGAGCACCCCTAAGGCGAAACACTAGGTCTAATAAATTCCTTATCTAACAGATCTTCAAGCTACTTATTCAACTTAACTAACTCTAAAGGAGCCATTTTGTAAGGAGCCTTCGAAATTGGCTATGTCCTCGGTACCAAGTCAATCGAGAATTCAACCTTATGCTCTAGAGGTAATCTTGAGACATCTTCTTGAAACATCTTTAGGAAATCCTTAACAATCTCAATTTCATCCACTTTACTAGCCTCAAACCCTAAGGCAGTGAGCACTACCACATAAGCCTTACAACCTTGCTCAAATCAATTTCTCAGCTTGTAAAGAAGAAATAAAACATAGATGACCAAGGTATTCCTCAATCACCTTTGGCACTTTTGCCAAAGTCATGGTCTTAGCCCTACAATCTAAAACAGCACTATAAGCCATCAACCAGTCCATACTGATAATCAAATCAATCCCTTGCATTGGCAATTTGATCACATTTACCCAAGTTGACCATCCACTAAAAGTCATCTTAGGCAATTTGTATCCCTACTCTAACTACTCTCTATGTCTCAGCCTCAGCAAGCAACAATCCTTAAACAATTATACATCTCATCATATGTCACCTCGCCTAGAAAACATAGTTGCTGGCGGTACTCTAGTCTCATCTTCTCTAATAACCTCTTTGCTTTCTACTTGATATCATTAGAAGCATTTAGATAAGTGGAAAACTTAGATAGCTGATTGGATTTCCTTATAAATGTCTCCTCATCTAAGTCCCTATATTGAAAAGCATAAAATTATACCTCTTTCTCATCTCTAAAAGCTAATAGGAAGTGAAAATCAAAAAACCTTTCCTTAAATTCAGTCTACGCTATGGATCTATCATCCGTAGGCTTAACAAAATCCCACCAATGCTTGGCTTCACCAACCAATTACATCGTAGCCAAGACAACTATTTGCATAGATATATATATCTCACCATAGTAAATAATTGCTCTATCTTATCCAACTACTCCTCAGCTTTCCTATCAAGCATACTACAATCATATGTGGTCGGATTGGAGCAAGAAAATTCATTTCAATGTCCAGATATGTCATCCTCTCGATTATCAAAAATCAGTGCATGAGCTCCCACAGCACTATAAATACCTTGCCTAGCACCTGGGTCAACATGCTAATCTAGAGCAACATAACCTATGAGATTTTACTATGTATCTATTATCACTTCAAGCAGCCTAGCTATGACTGCATTAGTCCCCTATGGTGGTGGTGAAGGTAGAGGAGGTGGAGGTGGTGGTCATTCCTCATTCCTTAGTCTACCTCTTCTCTTTTGAGCCATATTATAATTGAAAGGTGTACAGGCACATACATACAGACCTTTCTCCTCTCTTAAAGGAACAAGCTAGAGAAAGAAAAACAATGTCAGTCTAGGTTAGTGGTATAAAAGAAAGAGTAAAAGAGTAATGTATATAGGGTGTCAACTAGGAAAGAGGAATCATAAACCTAAAACTAATACCAAATGTAACACTTGCCTTGAGTGTTAACAAAAGCACACTATAACCAAATAAACTAAGTGTGGTTAAGGAGTTGATCCTAAAACTTAGGAAACAAATCATTTAAATCACCAAGCAATCTATATAATAGAAAAACACACATTTAAAACCTTGTAAAAAAGTTTAAAAGATTACTATATAGCACACGAAAGCAAATTTGGCAAATAAGGGCAATTAATTATTGTTATGACAGCACCTCTAGACCAATTTCTCGAGTACACTATTTCATCATCTGACCTCTAATTCGAGAAATTTTAGAGCCCACAAGTCAATTTTAATAAGTACTACTAGTATATCAAATTTTAAAAAGATCCAATAGACATATTGAAATTTATGCTCGTTGCAATATCAGTTCTGTTCCTGTTAGGATAGCTTTATTTTACTATCATGACAACACCTTCGGACCAACTTCCAAAGTGCATCGTTTCTCCATCCGATGTTTGATTGAGGTGATTCCAAATCCCACATGAAGATTATAACAAGTTTAACTTGTGACCTAATTTTTAAAGAAACGCAATGATCGAATTAAGATTTGGACACTCGAATCTAAAAGTACAGCTTTCTAGTACAAACCATTTTTAAAATTGTCCAAATCTCATCCTAACAATCACAAACTTGTAGGAACACTTTCAACATGTTAAATAGGACTAGGAGTACCTAATTGAATATTTAAATGATGGAAAAACCTCTTATATTAAAATTTGACTACCTGGGTGCCATTTCTTAAAATGGACCTTAAGCCCTCAAAATTCACAAATTACACAAGAGTAACTAAAAACTATTCCAAACACCATCTACTCATATAAATACACATGCTAAACATTTTCACTTGGCTCAAAGATTCCTGTGGGGTCTATGTACCCACTCTCTCTGTCCAAGGTATATGTTTGCCCATAACAAACCATTCGTAATGCAACTACTTTGCATTTACTTGTAGAATCACATATATTCGCATATATATCAAAATAAACATTTTCTTGTAGTAGAAACTTGGTCTACTAAATGAATCCATCAAAACCACACACCATAACCAAGTTTCCTAATCACAAGTCTAAAGCAAACAGAAGTTCATATAAAGGCATACAGTCCACATATATTCACACACAAATATATATATATATATATATAGTCACATCCTACTAGAACCCTAATCCTAAATACATTACAATGAACTTGCTCAAAAGATAGAGGTCATAGTTCTTTATAATCTACAAGCAAACCCCTAGCTTAGCTCCTTTCCTCGTCCACTACTGGTCTTTCACCTGGATCTATAAATATTGTAAAGAAAGGGGTAAGATAGCTGCAGTCTCAGTAATAGTGAAATTTATATTCCCTATTGTAAGGAAAGTCATAGTCAAGTGAATAAACAATAGATTTAAAATAACATATAATTATATCAATTAAAATGCTTGAATGCATGACATAGGCTGATATGGCCTTTCCAACCAACAAAATGCCTTCTGGCACTTTCTAGCTCATAGGTAAACCGCGTACCCACTTGTACCTCCACAGGCACAAAATATAATCCAAGGCATGATCTAATCTATCAAACTACCTATGCCTCTTTAACATGGATCTTGAGAAGTTAAAACCAACTCCCTCCCAGAGTCAGCCCAACTTACTCTCCATGTGTGGGCTACCTTTATTAGACATAATGGCTTGCGATATTATGTTCAGTTTAAGTTTTAATGATAACAAATATAGATGAGTTAACTACACTTATGCCTAATTGATTTCATATATATAGTAGTTAACTATGTCTATAGAAAAAGTGCTTTTAACTGTTTTATTTATGTTGTTCCATATTACATTAGATTTAGAAAAATGATTTGTATGCATCAAAGTTATTTTGTATTATCATATTTTTCCTTATCTTGAATTGATTCTATATCTAAGAGTGATTCAAAGTATCATCTTTCATAACTTGGATATATGCATATTAATATTTGGGCTAACCATTTTATTCATGGTATGTCATTAAGGTTGTCCAAAGCAAGGATGAGAGTGAGCATGAAGAGGAAGAAATCAAAGACATCATTAGCATGCATACCACATATGAGAGGACATAAAGAGAAAGATGTTCCAAGAAGAGCTTAAAAAAATTAAAGATATTCATACAAGCTTGGAGGCACCTTAGCAGCCTTGGACTTGAAAGGTATAATATCATTAAGCTAGAAGTCTTTATATTAAACTCATTGATTTAGATATGAAGTATTGGTTCAAAATATTTTAAATCAAAATATGCATTTTAGCTCTTTAGAGAAAGTGTAAGATATAATTTTCTATAATCATGGTTTTCATCGTTCATCATATATGTCTCACAAAGGTTGAATTGTTTTGATTAGTAACTCCATAAAGTTTTTAAAGTTGTTCTATTACTTAAAATGGAGTTAAGTTAAAAAAGTCATGAACACTTAAAGCCTAAGCTTTGAAATGTGAATTGTGCAAAAACATATTTTTGAGCTTTGGCCATGTTTCTTATCATATCTCTTACTACATAGATCATTTTAATATGAAATATATCTCATTTGGAAATAGACTTTAACAACTTTTCAATATTTTTTATTTATTCAAAATGGAATTCTATTGAAAAAGATGTGAACTTTAGAAGTTGAATGTTGAGATATTAATTTTGCACAGCATTTAATCTTAACCTTCATACACTATTTTGATCATATATCAAAATGTACATTGCATTTGATTATGAAACTTCTTTCATTGAAAATTAGACTTCAAGAGCTTTCAAACAATATATAATTTGTCAAATTTGGAGTTGTATTGAGTGAGGAAGGATGTTGTGAAGTTATGTGCAGTGAAGCCATAAAATCACACGTGAGAGCAATTGATACGCATGTGTGATTTAGCATCAATTTCCAAATCACGTGTGAAACCACTCTGTACACACGTGTGAAAATGCACCTAGAAGCCTATTTTTGCATTGAATAGCCTCAGTAAGCAAAATCATGTGTGAAGTACCTTATACACATGCATGAAATAACCTCTAGAGCCTTGTTTTTCATTTTATAGCCATTATAGTCTAAATCACGCATGAAGATACCTTGGTCCCTTGTGTGGTTTGTCTTCTTGGCACTATATTTTCTTGCATGAATTAGCACTAGTTGCTCACAAGGTTTTGCACTAACAGCTATAATCATTGTGCAACATCTTTAAATGGTCATTTGATGTCTCTAACACTTATTTCACTCTATAAGCTATAAATTTAGCAATCCAAACACATCTTAATGAGAGATTAACTTCACAAATCAACAAGCAATGAAATTCATGATCATATTACTCTTATTATATGAAAATCATTGTTCTTGAGCCAATATCATCTATATATTTATTATTTAAATATTAGAGCTTTATTGTAGTCATCATTACTTTTAGAGAGAGTTTCAATTGAGTGATTCACTACTCAAAATGTTTGTAATGGTGAGGGAGAGATTTTTCTTGGAATCAAGCTAGATTGTTCCCTTGGGGAAAGAAGCTCACTGGTAAAGTAAGTTGTTGTAAAGGCTCGCAAGTACCTAAACTAAACTTGTGGATTTACCGAAGTAGCAAACACCCACTCAACTTTTGTTATAGTAAAGAAATCTCAATTAGTTGCTTGGGGACTTGATGTAGGCTTAAGAGGAGGAGCTGAACCAGGATAAATCATTGTTTGCAATCTCCTTCCCTCAACTCTTTATATTTCTAGCAATCATAGTTAATGCTATGTTTTTGTGTATGAAATTGAGTTTGATATATCTTCTTGCTCTTACTCAAACTTTCACTTAGAAATTATTTTTACACATATTGAGCTTGTGAAGAATAACTTTAGCATTCTTACACACATAGTTTATAACTTAAATTTTTCTAAACTTTCCTTTGATCATAGTTTTGCTAAAAAGTTTTAAAGGTAACAAAAAAATTTCATAAACACCCAATTCACTCCCTTCTTTCAACAAACTATATTCCTTACACCCTAGGTACAAAGGTGCATTTGCATTACTACATATATTATTATATACTAGGGATTGTATAAAGGCCTCTTTGCTTACTTCATGAATCATGTCCTCCAATCGATCAACTATATCATCATCATCAACATCGACACCCCACACTTGAGATGTACTCAGCATTGGCATGTTTAATCTTTCACCCCGCCATATCCATACTTTATAACTATTGAGAAACACTTCACCAATTAAGTGTTCATATATCACATTTGCATTTAGCTGCCTCCCATTCAAACAATTCCTACACGGAGAATAAAACCTCCCACTGTCATCTTCAACATTACTTTGAGCGAATTCTAAAAACCCCTTAACTATATTAATATACTCTGTACTTGTTCATATGGCATCTATCCAACTACGATTCATATTTAATTTGACTTCCTAAAACATGATATAGTATATTAGGATAGAACCAAACAATAAGTTCTATATTAAAAATAGGACCAACCATGGAAATTTCCCCACTTTTTGGAGAATAATAATCTTTAGAGTTGGCTTCCCTTCTACCTGAAGTCAACTTTATAAATTCTTTGGCATTTCTATATAGAAAAATGGGCTAAATAATAACTTTTACAAAAATTTTAGTAAAGTCTCCCTGAAAAGTTATACTTTTTAATAAATTTACAATTGAAAATACAAGGAAAAATAATATTTTTTAACTAAAACACAATCGTATGAAATGCCTAATGGCCTTAGGCCTCTACTAGCACTCCACTAGTGTACAGAAAATAAACTAATAATGCAATCACAACATTTTAATTTACAATAAATAAAGTCTAGTAGGATTTATGTAGGCACCATCCATTTCCTTTAACTTTAAAATCAAGAAAAAATACCTAGTTCCTTAATCATAAACAAATTAAAAATGAATCCAATTAATGTCAAAATTCTGTCACAGCAAACAATTATACCCAAGAGCCAAATTCCATAATCAGGGGAACTATAAGGAAATTTATCAACAATAAAGAATTGGAATTAAACAAATGTTGTATTTTTATATTCTATAATGCCTCATCGTGATTAAAAATAAATAAATAACATAAAAAACCTTAGATTTTCGAAATTCATCTCAGACTTGCCAAACTTGGAGAATGCCAACAAAAAAAAAATCAATAATTGAGATGAAAGGTATCTTTCATTTATGCATTCATATTCGAGAAAATCAAGGGGAAAGACTATCATTCAACTCTTGATTACATTTAATTATTATCAATGTATTATAACAAAGCTAGAGCTTGATCATTATAACCATATAACTAACCTGATGAATTAAATTAAATTATAATTTGGCTGAGGTAAGAAATTAAAGAAGCAAGGGACCAATGAAGTAAGATATCTACCAAATTAAATAAACATTGGAGAAGGGCGAAGACTCAAGAAAGGAGCTATAATTTTCACATCAATTAGAATCGCAAGATCAATTAGAATCACAAAATGCTACCTAGAAGTGGAGGATACAATGATGAGAAGGGCAAAGACTCATGAGAAGAGTAAAGATGAAGAAGGAGACCTCAATGCTAATGAACTTAGAGAAGTGTGAACATTGATGGAGCTGCTACTCTGCAAGCCTCATTGAAGAAGACGAAGATCGAAGAACCTATAATGAATTGAAGCTAGGGCTGGGCTGAGTTTAGATCAATAAACAGCACAATGAGAATAAGAGAGGGAGAGATTAACAGAGGAGAGAGCGAGAGCGAGAGCAAAGAATGAAGACGACAGGTTTAAAGGTGGCAAAGAAGGGTTTTTAGATTTTTGAAAAATTTGAACCCCTATCTACACCGGTTATTTCATATAACTAGTGTAGATATGTGATAAAAAAATTTAAAAAAATTACAAAATATATCTATACTAATTACCACATACAACTGGTGTAGATATGGTAAAATTTAAAATAATTTGATAATAATAATAATAACAATACATTTACACCAGGTGATCGAATTTGGTCATTTATCCTCAAAATTAAACTAAAGCTAACTCTAATGTGATATAGGATCAACCGTAGTTCATCTCCCAAGGAATGATTTTAGTCTAATTAAAAGCTACCTAGTGGAATAAAACACCCAAAGTTGTAAGAATTTAGTTACCTAATTATCTAAACTAATTACCTAATGTGCAAGTGAATAAAATGCTAAATGAAGTGAGTGAAATGAACGTTCCTTTTCACAAGAGTGGAACCCTAGAGATTAGTTGATTTTGGACTCATTATCTTCTCATGATTAGGCTAAGCTTAGCTTCCCTTTCCTCTTGACTAAAGCTGTCATGACAAAATGCTAATTAAAGCTGTCATGACTAAAGCTGTCATTAAATAAACATTGGAGAAGGGCGAAGACTCAAGAAAGAAGCTATAATTTTCACATCAATCAGAATCGCAAGATCAATTAGAATCACAAAATGCTACCTAGAAGTGGAGGATACAATGATGAGAAGGGCAAAGACTCATGAGAAGAGTAAAGATGAAGAAGGAGACCTCAATGCTAATGAACTTAGAGAAGTGTGAACATTGATGGAGCTGCTACTCTGCAAGCCTCATTGAAGAAGATGAAGATCGAAGAACCTATAATGAATTGAAGCTAGGGCTGGGCTGAGTTTAGATCAATAAACAGCACAATGAGAATAAGAGAGGGAGAGATTAACAGAGGAGAGAGCGAGAGCGAGAGCAAAGAATGAAGACGACAGGTTTAAAGGTGGCAAAGAAGGGTTTTTAGATTTTTGAAAAATTTGAACCCCTATCTACACCGGTTATTTCATATAACTGGTGTAGATATGTGATAAAAAAATTTAAAAAAATTACAAAATATATCTATACTAATTACCACATACAACTGGTGTAGATATGGTAAAATTTAAAATAATTTGATAATAATAATAATAACAATACATTTACACCAGGTGATCGAATTTGGTCATTTATCCTCAAAATTAAACTAAAGCTAACTCTAATGTGATATAGGATCAACCGTAGTTCATCTCCCAAGGAATGATTTTAGTCTAATTAAAAGCTACCTAGTGGAATAAAACACCCAAAGTTGTAAGAATTTAGTTACCTAATTATCTAAACTAATTACCTAATGTGCAAGTGAATAAAATGCTAAATGAAGTGAGTGAAATGAACGTTCCTTTTCACAAGAGTGGAACCCTAGAGATTAGTTGATTTTGAACTCATTATCTTCTCATGATTAGGCTAAGCTTAGCTTTCCTTTCCTCTTGACTAAAGCTGTCATGACTTAAGAAAATTATCCTAAGCCAATTAACCTAATTAGCTAACTTCCTTAAGTCTTAGATTAAGGTCCCTAGTTTAATTAACCAATTGATGTAAAAATTAGCCAAATGAATCACTCAAAACTCTCCCTCAAATTTCATGGCCAAGATAAGGAATCAAGTAACCATAAGATTATGTCAAGCTACTTAACAACTCAAGCATTAACATCACAAGATTATGCAATATTAACACATGTAATTCACTAATTGAAAAACACAAGATTATATGCTAAATAAAGAGTGGTTAAATTCAGTCATGGCTATCTAAGGAAGAAATTAAATGAAACAATCCTCTCTCTTTACATCAACTTCAAATTCAAATTAGAATTTACAAGCTAAGATGATTAAACCCTAGAATAAGGAATCTAACCATCTAGTAAAAAGAGAAGAGGATAGGAAACAAAAGAACTTAGCAAATTTGAAGCTCAAGACTCATCCTCTATCTTTATCTCTCTAGGATTCCACCAAAGAAATTAGCCAATCTTTATCATATTCAGGAACTCTAGTAATTGATTGTGATGGCCAAACTCCATAGCTCTTAGATGACAGAAATGAGCTTCAATCCTTGTGAAAGCGGGAGGGTTAGGATGAAATTAAGGAGAAGAGAAGAATGGTGTGAGTTTTGTGGAGGTTTGTTGACTAAAAATGGAGGTTAGGGTGCTAGAAAATGGAGAACAAAAGAGAGAAAATGAAGTACACTATTAACAAGTGAGAGCAAATGAAGGAGATGAATGAAAGAAGTGTTTCAATCTAAAAATGGGGTGCTGAATGGTGTGATTATCATGTTTTAGCAAAATGAAGCTTAATTAAAAAAGAGGAAAAGAAATTAAAAAAGAAATGGGAGCCTTGTCACACTCGCAAGGTCGCACCTTCCTATTGGCTTGTAAAAAATTCCAATGTGTATGTAATTTCTCATGTGTCATCTATATCATCTAAGCTAATTTAATCCCTCAAAATAATAATAATTCATGTGTAAATACTCAACCATTAAACTCAAGGAGTGTTGATCTTAATAGCCCAATTGATGCACAAGTCACATGCTATTATGTCACATAAATCACATAATTCAATTAAATAGCATGTGATATAATAAAATCTAATTAATGTCCTTAATTAAATTCATAATTAGAAGGGAGAATTTATTAAATTAAACAAGTTCTAGGCTGCACAAAATTGTATAAAAATTTTATACAAAGACAACCCAAAAACTAAGTCAAACTAAAACACTTAAGAAAGTGTTGATTTTTTATTTAAATACTCCCAAAATATAATGAATTTTAAAAATATAATTTCACTACTCATCAATTAGACATAAAATTCACTTTTTTAATTTTTCTTGTATATTTTCTCAAAAGTTCATTTTTTAGACCAAAATACCCCTAGTGTACTAAACCTAGGAACTTAGGTAATTTTTCAAATCTAATGCAATGAGTGAATTTTGAGGTAATAAAACATTAATAAAAGGATCCTAATTGACAAATAAAATTGGGTAACAAATATGTTCTATTATCAGGTTTATGAATAATTGGTGTAGATGTGAAAAAAGAAAATTTTATTTTTAAAGTATAATACTTATCTACATCGGTTATTAATATACCCAATGTAGATTTTAATATCTACACCGGAATGCCACCACCTCTTATTTCTACATTGTAAGTGTCATAATTGGTGAAGATATGGAGGTTTAAATATCCTATTTTGTACTTGTTAACATCTCCTCATTCATGAACTCCCATCGAGAGCATGTTTCCTACTTTTTCTAGCTTCCCCAAGTATTGACCACTTCAATACTCTAAGGTAGTATAATACTTATAATTCCTCCTTTAAATGGTTCTTTAGCCTATTTAAGGTACCTAGCCTAGTTGAACTTCTATAAGTGCAACTCCTCGTCTCTATGATCATAATGCATGCTAATAACCTCATTTCCATAAATAATATTATTATTAAATAGATAATATTTATAGATGCATTATTATTAAAGTAACATCACATAAACCCTTCTAAAACATATTTATTTGCATTCAATAGTGTAAAACACGTAATGCATGCTAGATAATATTATCTACTCAAAAATAGCCAAATAAAGTAACAAGAAATATAAACTCCCCTATTACCTCAACCTGTTTGTACCAAAAGGATTTTTCCTTGTACCAAAAATATGACTTGGTTTATTCCTTATCCTCCAATTAATTTCCACCAACAATTCCCCACAATATATAACTGATTCACATCATATATCGTGGCAAATATCATAAAAGAAGACTAGAACTCATACAACACAACTTAGGACAATGAACCATAATCCATCCTAATAGTCTAAATATTAAACCAACCATTCACATTGTATCAATTAACTACCAAAAACATTTATTAGCTATCATTAAGCCAATTTCCAAACCATACAATTTTTAATTAACCAAAAACTTTTACTTGGCATTACCAACTTTCACAATTAGCCATTATAATCAAAATCAAAGATTAATTTAGATCTTATTGGATTTAAATAGCACAATTATAAGCAAATAAATAAGCTTAAACTATTAAAGAGCAAAACCTAATCTCTTGAGGTTTAATTTATGCCTAAAAACACCTCTTTTTCATCCAGTTGCCTACTCAAAACATTATAATACCATATAGAAACTCAAAATAACATTCCTGAGGCCCAAGAAAACTAAAGCTTATAAGAGTAAAGCCTTTGGGATCAAAATCAAGGATTTTCCTCTTCTAAAAATTTAAGAAAACTAAGAGGGAAGAAAGATGATTGAAATAGAGAGTTTACCTGTCACATGACTGAGCTAGCAACCTCCACAAAGCCTCCTGAATTCAAGCTATAATCTCCCTCTTTACCTCATCTCTCACCATCAGTCTTTCTTCTCTCATGGTTCTTATTCTTTTCCTTTCTTGTTTTCATTTCATTTATACATTTCTATTCTCTTAAAAAATTAAACTAAGCAATTTGTGGAAAATTACAAGGAAGGGCCTAAATCTTTTTATGATAACACAAAATCCTGGGGTAACTTTAGTAATTTTTCCCATAAAAAAATAAAATCAAACTTTTGTTTAGTAGAATTAAAACTCTGGACTTTTATCAAATTATTCTTAATTTTAAATAATTAAGTATATATTATTTTAAATTAAATTCTGGTCTTAAAAATTTGGGTTAGTACAACTGTAGTCATCATATATTTGAAACAGTGAATGTAGCTATTGATGACATTTCTTACATGCAACTAGATGATTCATGTGTGAAATGGAGCATAAAAAAGTTCCAGTCGAGCATATATGACAATTAAAGTGTGAACCTAAACTCACGCATGATTTATAAGGTGAATGATACATATCATTCTGTGTGACAAATCAAGCATGGTCTTCTTAGTCTCTCAAGTGTAAATTGCAACAGATCACCCGTGGAACATGCTCTCTATCACGTATAAAATGGCTAGTTAAAGCATAACCCATTCTATGAGGTAGAGAATGTGTGGAACTAATATGCATTCAAGCATGGATTGCATGATAAAATGACTTAGTTCTTATGAATGACAAATCATACAAGTGCAAAATACAAATTAGGCTTGAATTGGCTTTAGGCTTGCTTAGGCTATAATTGTGTTCAAGTGGCTAGGTGACAAATCTGGTATGAAAGTTCCCCTTTAGACGTGAAATGTCATAGCTCAAAATGCAATTTAACATAATGTGACAATTTAAGAATGAATACAAAATCCTTTCACACATGAATCAGAGCACAAAAGCTTTATCAAGGCATCACACAAATAAAGGTGACAAATCACATATAGTTCATTTCTAATTTAGGCATGAAATGTCAAGCAGTATGCCTAAGGTAACAAATCACACGTGGATCCATTCTGATTCAGGCATGAAACATCAAGCAGTGTGAAGTTCAACTTCTATGATCTATCTCAAGCGTGACTTACATTACTTTTAAGCTTGAATGGACTAAGATAAGACTTATAATGCACAATAAAGACTTATGAGCCTAAGATGATACATTCACTTTGGAAATGATAGTATGTGATTAAGCTCTCAGTTTTCATATTAAACCTAAGAGAAATAAATGATTTAAACCTATAGATCTTCTTCTTCTCTTGATTCTTCAAGTTTTTAGAGGTTTTATCACATCCATGAATCTTTGATATCTGCACAAGTAACACACACCTCTTCTCTTGGTTTTGTAATCATCAAAATATATGATTCAACATTCTTAGTTCTTAGTTTTGTTCAATATATGATTCAACTCTCTCCCCTTTTTGATGATGGCAAAACCTAACATTAAGGTTCTTAGTTCTGTTCAATAAAATACTTCTTAATTAGGCATAGGAGTTTAAAAATGTAAGTACAGAATTGAGATAACATAGTTTTGAATTTGATAATGCATTTAATTGATAAACAATAAGATACAAGCAGTGTCAGTATAACTTATCAATGATTGAAATACAAAGTCTTACCATATTTCACCTTTACAAAAATATTATTCCTACTAGCCTATAGTAATCTACCATAACTCCCCCTTAAGCCTACTATAATACTAATATTCTTTCCCCCTTTAGAATCATAAAAAATATTCAGGCCTTCTTAAGAGGCGTTGAATTCTAGAATGTAGATAGGCTTCTAAAACTTCTCTATCAAATAAAGAATCTAGGTTGAAAGGTTGAGTAGAAGGAACCATAGCCCAAGTAGAGGAATCATTAGGGTCCATATGAGGAATTGGATCCATTTCTTCTTTTGAGCCATTAGTAGCTCCCTTAGATCCAGGTTGATCCTCTGGATGTACTTCAGTGGTCAATTTCTCTTGATTTTGCTGTTAAGGCTGGCCTTTAATATCCATTTGATTCCCTTATTCTTTAGGTTCCTCAAAAATTTTCTCCTCAACCAAAAGATGTTATCGATGAGGGGAAGACTTTGTTTGCTTATGTTTAGAATTGATTTTCTTTCATTGAAAAGTCTTGGTCACTAATTGAGCAAAGGATAGGGTTGGAAAAGTCATAGGTCTTAAGATGGAAGAGGGAGTGGCTAATTCCCCAACATTTGTAGTGAGTTTACCAACAAGTTTGGTAACACTCATGTTAGCTATTTCTTCATAAAGTTCCTCAAATGTTAGGGTGTCAGTAGATTTTGGTGATAGTGGAAGGTTAGGATCACGTAGACCTTGAAAAGGATGAATAGGCTTAGAAGTGCCTTGATGGCTTTGGGATTCTGTTTGAGACTAAGTTTGCTGAGTATTTCTTATTGTTGAGTCTTAGTTTGATGGTAGATGGAGGATTCTTGGTCTCAGTGAAATAGAAGGTTTTCTTGGTCATGGGATGAAGGGTCAAATAGGGAAGGCATTTCAAAGGGTGAAAGAGGTGTTACATATTTGGTTTTGGAAGTTGAGGAGGAGGTGACTTCATGTATAGAGCCTTCTTGACATCTTGAAAGACCAGCTTAATCTTCTCTCCTTATTTCTCCTTCTTGTATAGCAAAAATCCCAAGATGACCCATGATTCTATCTAACTTACTATTCAGATAGAGCATTATGTCACTAAGCCCTTTGATATCACATTTCAAGTGCACTAGTGCCTGTTCCATTTTTCCTTCAATCCCATTTAGGATTTTATAAAAGAAGGCATTGGACATATCTCCTTGAGATGCAAGCATTTGTGGCAATGGTTGTGCTAAAGAAGTTCCAACAGCTTTAACATCCTTTATCTCTCTCCTTTTCTTCACTTCTGCCACATTAACAAGTTCATCCTCTTCTCTTAGGACAAAATCCTTATCAACCAATTTAGACTTTATTTTAAAGAGTGCAATATCCTTAAACTCTTTAGGCTCTATAATAATTCCTTTATATGATTAACTCTGAATCTTTTAAGAATTTCAAATATAGCAGTTGGAAAATGGAGATTTTTGTCCCTCTTTTCCCTTTCTTCTTAGTATCTATCTCGGACACATATATAATCTTGGTCAATATGTAATGGCACATGTTGATCTTCTACTTTTTGATCAACCTTATCAGCATCTCAACTTTAAACTCATTGCAAGTATTAAAAGTTGTTCTCTTGTTCACAAAGAACCTTCCCACCATATATGCTAGTATCTAATGGTTGAAAGGAAATTTTGTAGGTTTGAAAGAGAAACTATGCTTCAAAACCTCTTTAGGGACATCCTCTGTCATCATGATGGTTTTGTACTTCTCTTTCATAGAGTGAAATCTTGGAGCATTCTTCTGAGTAGCTTGATCAAACTCTCATAGCTCTACTCCTTTTGCTTGTATACCCATAATGTATCTTGAGCTTTTAGCAGTGAAGAACATGAGACATCCCCTCACTTGAGCCGTGTATGCCTTTTTTGATCTGTCCTAGCCAAAACTTGCATAGAAGGCGTTGATAACTCTGTGGAGTAATTGATGTTCAACTTCAACAATCCCCCTTGTAGTGACTCAAGTATTCACCAATATCAAAGTTACAAGCTTTGATAAATGAGTCAGTCATACTTATGCCTAGCTACTATAACTCTAGAGGAGAAAAACTAATTGAATCTTGACATATGTTCTGAGTTTAGCAACTGTTCTTCTCTCAAGCTTACCTCAGACAAGTTACTAGGAGGCATATTGCTACATCCTTAGATAATTCCCTTCCATATCTAGCCAATTCATTATTAGGTTGGCTTGTCAGTGGAGTTTCTATCATAGGCTCCTTGCAACTCTTAGAGTTCTATTCTTCTTTGCTGGTTGAGCTAGTAATTTTCCAGCCTCTTGAATCAAAGCCTCTAAAAATTTCCTCTTCTTTGTTACTTCAGTGCTTTGCTTCTTTCTAGTCTCCTTGGTTCATGCCATTCCTAAAAATGCATAAATAATGAGAAAAAGAAGCTAGGTTAAGAATTGTGAGGAGTTTATAAGGAATTGAGGTGTGAAATAGTGTTTAAGAATGATGGTTGAAAAAAAAATTGAACAGTTAGAGAAAGATCTAGGAGGAAGCTAAGAATGAGAGAGATATGTAATGGTTAGATTCTTAGACATTATAAAGCATGTGGAATGAACAATCTGACACAGAGTATATATCTACGAGTCATTCATGCGTGATATGGTAACAATTCACATTTGATTCATCATTTCATAAGTTCAGGTAGAAGTTTCATGCTTGAGACTAAGAAATTTCATGCTTGATTCATCCAAGTAGTGAAGTTTATGAAATTTGACATTTTGGCTCAAGCTTTTTCAAGTGTGATCATATATCAGTTTCACACGTGAAATATCTAGGATGAAAGAAGAAGGCTTTTAAAAGTGCATTTTATGCTTGGAAAGCTTTAACCTTCATGCTTGATTTGTCATAAATCAAATGGATTCCTCTCTATAAGACATTTATGCTTAAAGACCGAGTGTTTTCAAGCATGATTTGTTATGACTCGAGGAAGGTAGCTTTTGTCTGACATTTCATACTTGAAAGCTACCTGCTCTCACACATGATTTGTTATGTCTCATGAAAGTCACTTTTTTGTTAAGCGTTTCAAGCATGTAATCTTTATGCAATCACACTTGAAATGTCCTAGAACAAAAAAAATTGCCTCTCAACTAAATATCACCTGATTTACTGACTTCTTTCTTAGAAGAATGTCTCAAATAAATTAAGACCACTTAAGATTCAAGAGATGAAATCTACAAAACAAATTAGAACCTCTCTGAAGCTTCAGTTGGTAAAATTTAAAGTATAAAAATAAGTAAAAGAATGAAAAGTTGAAACATAAAAACTTATCATAACTCATTAGGATTTACCATTCCCAATTCTCTTCTTATAAAGGCGGACTATTCTTCAGCCAAATGCTTAGTGAAGATATCTTCCAATTGCTCAATTGTTGAGATAAATTCCAATACAATGTCCTTCTTTTACACATGATCTCTTAGAAAGTGATGTCTCGCATCAATATGCCTTTTTTAAGTTTTAGATTAGATTCTTTGCAAGATTAATAGTCCTTTTGTAGTCACATCTGATTGGAATTTTCTTGAGATGAATTCTTAAATCTTCTAATTGTTGTTTCAAGCATAAAATTTATGTATAACAACTTCCAGTAGCCAAATACTTAGCTTCACATGAGGAGAGTGACATACTATTCTACTTTTTGATAAACTAAGAGATGAGTGAGCCTCCTAAGAATTAGCGTGTTTCACTTGTGCTCTTTTTATCAGTCTCATAGCATGCATGATCAACATTTAAATAGGCAATTAGATCAAGCTCTCCTCCTTTAGGAAACTAAAGTCCCAGTTGTGGTGTGCCATTTACATACTTAAAGATCATTTTCATAGTTTTCATATGAGACTCTCTAGGGTTTGGTTAGAATCTTACACACATACAAACATTGAACATGATATCAGGTCCGCTGAGTAAGCCATGGTGGATGGCATAGAATTTTGATAGATAAGGACATGTATTAACTCTTAAAGATAGAGGCAAAAAAGAAAAGAGGCACGAGAAAGTAAAGGAGAAAGGGCCTCTATTAAGGAAAGCATTTTTAGGAGCTCAGGCGACGTTTGTGACCTGTTACTTATTGGGTAAGTCTCGTATTGCCTTAACCTTCGATTTTACATTATTTTCTCTTAGTTTAAACTATTAAGAAATTGAATCCAAAAGTTTTAAGGGGTTGATTTCTTACCCTATAGTAATAAAAAGGCTTTAATGGTTTGAACTTAAATGATAAAGCTTTGAAGCTATAGGCTTAAATTAGTTAAATTGAGAGAGAAAAAATAAGTGAAATGGGGAATTTAAGCATGCTAAGGCTTATAATAAGTGGTAAATAGGTGTAGGATGTGTGAATAGACTTAGGATGAGTGGTTGGGAGTAATTCAATGTCTAATTATTGAGATTAGTATTTATTATCAATATGGTAATTGGTGTTAATTTATATAGATTTGCATGGTTAGTGTGTAAATTGAGAAAAAGGAACTCGAATAAAGAAGTATACCACAGTTTACCTTTCTTAAGAACAAAAGGGTTGAGATAACCATATAGTTTATTATGTTTATTAGCTATTATAACTTTGTAGGACTAAATGTAAAAATAATAATTTAATGTTTGTGAGATTCTCATGACAAATCTTTTACAATGTGCATGATTTTGGCATTAAGTGGTTTTGAAATGCTTGTTAATTAACTAATAATTTTCAAATGAAATATATATATATATATAGTGTGATTTGTGGAAAGTGGTGATTTATGTGTGTATAAAGGTATGTGTGAAGATGCGTATTTGAAAATTCATATGGTTAGGCTAATACCATGGGACATCTGGTGCAGTAAATTATATCAAGCTAGCACCATGGGATATCTGTTACAGCATTTATATTGGGACTGTTGTTATGAGACATCCAGGTAGTCTAGCAACCCCTAATGCTCGTAAGGGTATAGTTAAGAGTCAACGACACCCTTATCACAAGTATGTGTTAAGGAGGAAACTATAGTCTGGATATGGGATAGAATACCTTTAGCCGGGTATTTCTCCACTAAAGGTGTGCTCAGGTCAACATGCAATTGATCTATTAGAGCCTATGGTTTCAGGTTAGGGAGTTTTATAGGTTTGATGGATAGGTGATCATACTAGCATTTAAATGTGTGAAAATATTCAAGAAAGGGAAAATTTGTTTATATACAACATCTAAACTATTACTTCAGTTTTGTTTACTTTTATGTGATTATTTGTGTTAATGAGAATTTAATAAACTATCTTGGTTATTGAGATTATTATCTTACCTATGGTTATTTATATTTTTATAAGTCTTGGCACTAGTGGTGCGAAAGGGAAAGATTTTGGCCGAGATTAGAGATTTCTAGTTAAAATCCCATTGTAAGGATTAGTCTAATAGCTTTGTGATGTAGAATATGTTTGTATATATAAGTTTCCATATAAATTGGTATATATGCAAAGTCTTATGCATGAATATGTATATGTGTGACTTTAGAATTCTAGCCTTGTCTAATATATATATGTATGTGTGAAGTGATGGTATTTGTCTTGGGCTAGAAATTGAGTATAAGTACATGTAGATAGATTAAAAGTGTGATGAATGAGAAATTTTGGCCAATAGTGTGAATTTATATGAAATAACATAGTTATGTCCAAGTATGGGTGTAATAGGCAATTCATTGGCCAAATTCATGTATAAGTGTGATATTGTTGATATAAATAGTTAGTTAGGTGTTAATTTTCCTATTGGATGTGGTGAAGGCTCTAAAAGTGGCCAATGAATATTGGTTTTGAATTGAGATGCTTGAGTGGAAGATTTTGACTTAAATTGGTCAAAATGCACTTAGGTTTCTAACTTTTGAATGGGATACTGAATTTTAAAAAAACTAGTATTATTGGTTAGATTTTGAAATAAATTTCATATGAACACTTGAATCACCCCAATTAGACATTAGGTGTGAAAATAGCACACATCAGTTGTTCATATCAAAATTGCTATTTTGATAGTAGAAACTAATGTGTGCATCGCGGTGCATATGTCAACATGTTGCAATGCACAATACAATGCCAACGGCAATGTGATAGAACACATTTGTTACCCACTTTTATTTGTCAATTAGGACCATTTTATTAATGATTTATCACCTTCAAGTGCACACATTGCATTAGATTTGGAACTTTGCCTAAGTTTCTAGGTTCAGTGCACTAGGGGCATTTTGGTCCAAAAAATGAACTTTTGAGAAAATGTACAAGAAAAATTGATAAAATGCATTTTATGTCCAGTTGATGAATGGTGAAATTATATTTTTAAAATTTATTTTAGTTTGGGAGTAATTAAATAAAAAAGTCAACACTTTCTTAAGTGTCTTAGTTTGTCCTAGTTTTTGGTTTGCCTTTGTGTGGAAATTTTTATATAATTTTGTACAGCCTGAAACTTGGTTAATTTAATAAATTCTCCCTTCTAATTATGAATTTAATTCTGGACATGAATTAGATTTTATTATATCATATGCTATTTAATTGAATTATGTGATTTATGTGACATAGGTGGCATGTGACTTGTGCATCAATTGGGCAATTGAGGTCAATACTCCTTGAGGTCAATGGCTGATGGTTTGCACGTGAATTATGATTATTTTGAGGGATTAGATCAGCTAAAATGATGTGGATGACACATGGGAAATTAGGCACACATTGGAATCATCTACAAACCAATAGGAAGTTGCCACCTTGCAAGTGTGACAAGGCTCCCATTTACATTTTAATTTCTTTTTCCTTATTTTAATTAAGCTTCAGCTGATGGGAGACACCAAGGAGCACGCCATTTTAAGTCCTAAATGGGATCCAACACATATCTCATTCATCTTCCACATTCTCTCTCTCTTGTTCATAGTGTTCTTCATTTTCTCTCTTTTGTTCTTCATTTTCCAGCACCCTAACCTCCATTTTCAGCCACCAAACCTCCACAAAACTCATACCATTCTTCTCCTCTCTTCATTTTCGTTCCATCCCTTCCATTTTCACAAGGATTGAAGCTCATTTCCATCATTCAAGAACTATGGAGTTTGGCCTTCACAAGCAATCACTAGGGTTCTTGAAGATGAAGATTGGCTAAGTTTCTTTGTGGAATCCAAGAGAGATGAAGATGGAGGATGAGTCTTGAGCTTCAAATTGGCTAAGTTCTTTTGTTTCCTATCCTCTTCTCTTTTTACTAGATGGTTAGATTCCTTAATCTAGGGTTTAATCATCTTAGCTTATAAATTCTAATTTGAATTTGATGTTGATGTAAAGAGAGAGTATTGTTTCATTTAATTTCTTCCTTGGACAGCCATGACTGAATTTTGCCACTCTTTGTTTGGCACATAATCTTGTGTTTTTCAATTAGTGAATTTCTTGTGTTAATATTGCATAATCTTGTGGTGTTAATGCTTGTGTTGTTGAGTAGCTTGACATAATCTTGTGGTTGCTCAATTTATGTGTTTGACCATGGCTGTTGAGAGAGGATTTTGAGTGAATCACTTGGCTAATGTCTTCACCAATTGGTTAATTGAACCAGGGACTTTAATCTAAGACCTAGGGAGGTTAGCTAATTAGGTTAATTGGCTTAGGATAATTTTCTTAAGTCATGACAGCTTTAGTCAAGAGGAAAGGGAAGCTAAACTTAGCCTAATCATGAGAAGATAATGAGTCCAAAATCAACTAATCTCTAGGGTTCCATTATTGTAAAAAGGGAAGTTCATTTCACTCACTTTCACTAGCATTTTAATTACTTGCACATTAGGTAATTAATTTAGATAATTAGCTAGGTAACTAAATTCCTACAAACTTTGGTTGATTTATTTCACTAGATAACGTTCAATTAGACTTAAAACCATTCCTTGGGAGATGACCTAGGGTTGGCCCTATATTGTATTAGGGTTAGCTTTAGTGTAATTTTGAGGATAAGCGACTAATTTCCTATCACAGTGCCTCTATGTACATGCCACAATGCATGAATCATATTTTGCCTAAAATGTATTGTTACGAATCAGATTTCTTTATGGTTTTTATGCACATGATTTTAGTGTTTTCGCTGTGTACTACTTTACGATTTAAACACTTTAAAAATGGTTTTCGAATGGTCTAAGTTGGGATCCTAACCCTTTGAAAAGTTTTTCATTGGTAATTAGTTGGCGTTTGAGGATTGAATGGTAAATTTGAAAAGGGCATTACAAATTACTGGTATTAGTTTCTTGAGTTTTGAGATTTGGATCCAGTATTTATTTCTTGCATTCATATTAGACCATGGCAACTTATATGTCTTTTCAATACACTACTCTTTTCCTTTTCCTTACTTTTCTTTTATTTCTATACTTAGGAAGGGAGAAAATGAGAGGAGGTACTCAAGTCTCAAGACGTTCAGCAGATGATGAGCCTATATTAGAGGTTCAACCAGTTGAGCACCAACAAAGAGATAGAAGAGATAGATTATTAAAGGAGTTGGGGGATATGATGATAGATATAAGGAGGATGGCACAAAACCATGTTGTGCTATTAAAGGGCAAAGATCAGGGTGATAGAAGGGAAGACCAAGAAAGGCTGGTGTAGGAGGAAGCTCATAGTAGACCTAAACCATCAAGGCTTTGGGTTGTAGACAAGTAATGGGAACTAGTGTAGATCTATCCATAGGTCAAGCCTAGAAGACCTTCGTGAGGTTCAATCTACTAACATTTATCGGGAGTATGAAGGACGGTGAGGCTGAGTAGTGGATTGAGCTCTTTGAGACCATAATCAAGGTAGTGGTTTGCACATCAAAGTAGAAGAACTTTGGCTATGATATAGTTAGTCAGAGTAGCTAAGAAATGGTGGGATTCAGTAAGGCCTTTTAAAGGTGTGAAATATCCTGGGAAGAATTTAAGAAAATATTTTTTTACTGCTACTTCCCAGTTTCCTTTTGCACCAAGAAGGAA
This sequence comes from Prosopis cineraria, assembly GCF_029017545.1. Classification (NCBI taxonomy): domain Eukaryota; kingdom Viridiplantae; phylum Streptophyta; class Magnoliopsida; order Fabales; family Fabaceae; genus Prosopis; species Prosopis cineraria. Next base: position 16,219,159 of record NW_026555345.1, on the reverse strand, counting down.
GAGGAATTCCACTCATTTAGATAGGGGGATTTAGATGAGGAGGAGTTTATCAAAAGATTTAATGATCTGTCAGCCTACTCCATATATCTACAATACAGTAATAACACAAGGTAGAAAGTAGAAAAGTTGTTAGAGAAGATACATCTGGAGCATCGACAGCAAATTGCTCTACTTGATTTGACTACCTATGAAAAGATGTCTCACAAGTTAAGAATGACTACCAGGAGAGGTAAGGAAGCTATGGTTGAAAGAAGGAGAGACAATCTAAGAAGGTTCACATCTTCTTTACATCTTATAGTCTGTATTTTAGAGAAGCCTAAGTATAGCTCAAGTAGTTTTGGAGTTTTAAGGAAGAGGAGTTTCACTAGAGGTTCTCATACTCAATCAGTTCAAAGAGGTTCAAATCTAGAGAAGTACCGAAGTGAGAATTGGGCCTTCGTAACCCTCGAGGCAAGCCTCTAACATACTAGATCCTACTTTGAGCATTGGTAGATCACTAAACTGTAACCTGTAAAGTTCCCTATATAATCCGAACTTTACCAATTCTAACACACATTAACACACCATAACAATACAATATTAGAGTAACATTCCTCAATTTGTATTCAAATGTGAGATCCAAACTTTATAAAAAGTATGTTCAAATAAGAGGGCTAACGGAAGCGCAAATATAATTCTATAACTCAAAAGACATAATTATTTTTCTTAAAAAAGGGTTATGCGCTGTTGCTTACCCTACTATGCACCGAGGCATGTGTTATAGAGCCATGGGCTCTTCCTTCTATGCCATACACCACGGCATGATACACAATGCACCGCGATGCATATGACAACAACTATACTGTCAAATGATAGTTTGGAAGAGCGAACTTTCAGCATGTGCCGATCCAACATTTGATGTTTAATTAGAGTGATTCATAAGTTTGGATATGATTCAATGGGCCGATCTAAAATTGGACACCCGGGGTGTAAAAGTTACTTTTTCTTTCAAAATTTGCACCCTAAGTGTTCAATTTTCATTTCTTATCCCATTAGACCACTTTGGGCCTTAAACTAAGTCCAAAAGGATAACATACACCTGATTAGCACAATATATCATATCAAATATTCAATTTCACCTCTCAATGCCACATTACACACTAATGGGCTTATATAAGGCACAATACACACAATCATATACACATATAGACTTGTTTCACTTTCAACTGTCCTACTTCCACATATGGAGCTAAACCTCACCATATGGTCAAGAACCATAAATACACTTGACTCATATAAATGGGATTAAGCCTCACCATTTAGTCAAGTTTCCTACTAATACACAATTTCACATACATCACAAGTGGAAAAGTTATACAACACAATACAAACTTGCTTGGATAGCATCTAGGCCCACCCATGTATTCACCACTATGATACTCTCGGCGAGATGCTTACAAAATATAAAAGCAAGTTCTCCATAATGAAATCACACATACTCATATGTATACACATCTATACATAGTTGTGCATCTTAATCGGAAACTCAAATCTCTAACAACATATTTATACATTCATTATACACTATAGTAGTTATACCACTATTAAGTGAGGCTACTCTTTCCTTGGTTCCTTTTCTGACCTTCTCTTGCTCTCTTTACCTGTATATAAAGGTAATAGAGTAAGACATATATCTCAGTAACTTGCATAAACTCCAAATATTAGTTAGTAAGTAAAACTATAAACAAGAGATAAAGTAGCATCATTTACTAAAATAGTATAAATATATATATGCACATAATACCATGCACATTCATGGTTATGCTCATTCACTCCTCGTTCCCCCTAGCGAAGCAAGCTCTATGCGTGAACTGGGACTTCTAACCTTACACGAAATAGGGCCCCCCAAACCACTATCTTAATCTAGGAATCATCAGTATGGGTGGTCTCCTAAGTCCCACCTAGCCAAGCATTCTCAACGCTTGGACTATCAAGACTTCCTAACCTAACACAGAGTAGGACCACAACCCCTTACCCTAGTTTAGAGTATACTTGTGGACCATTCTCCTAGGTCTTTCTTGGGGGAGGAAGCTCTATGCTCAAGACCTTTAAGATTTCCTAGGTCCTTCCTGGTGGAGTAAATTCTAAGCTCAAGACTTTTAGGACTTCCTAGCCTTACACAAAGTAGGGCCACACCCCCTACCCTAATCTAGGGTATACTTGCAGGTGAAAATACACATGTCTCTTCTCATACATTTTATGCATCACTCATACACTCACATACATAACTCTTTCACAATATTGCTACTCTATCAATTCATAAACATAATGCATACAGTTATATAAAATATTTGTAGGCAATTTCACAAATGAACAAGTATAAGGATTACTCCAATTACCTTATAACCTTATTACCAAAGGTTACCATTCGAGCAACTTATCAATGCTCAATCTACATAAGGAACATTTTGATACTATTGTCAAATAGCACTACAATTAATTAAAAACTAGATTTTGTAGTAAAGCGTAACCTAGATCATCTCCCTAAGAGTCAATAGAGTAACTATTTGAATTATGATTATGAAAAATAGATAATGGGGGGATTTTTTATTATGAAATTAATTTAAAACCTAAAATAAAATTAAATAAATAAAGAAAGTTCAATTAGGAAAATTACTAAAAAACAAGTAGCACAATCAATCACAACCTAATCACCTAAACTTAATCTTCCTCATCCACAAATTAAATTAATTTTATTTAACTTTATTATTTTAGTTTTATTATATATTTTTCAAATTATCATTCAAGAATTAAACAAGAAATTAAGTTATAGATTAATTGAAATCTCCCTTAACCCACAACTTAACAATCATTTTATGTTAGCCACACTAAAAACAAAGCATGAGTAATCAATCAATTTAAGCCAAATTGCTTTATGTTACTATATCAATTGATTATAGTAAGAAAAATCTCAGATAAAATTTATAATTCAAAAATCATGTGACAAAGCTACTCTAATCAGTAATAGCAATTTAAGCATAAAATTTAGAGATAGAGAGAAGAGCAAATTGAAATAAAATTTAAATAAAATCTTCTCTAAATATCAAATACTCTTATTAAAATTTAGGAACATAGTTTGTGACTAATCACACCAGAAAATTAGTTTCCCATGACTTGAGACTTGAAATCTGATAGGCATTGTCGCTTGCCTTCAAAATTAAACTAAAGCTAACCTTAATGCAATATAAGGCCAACCCTAGGTCATCTCCTAAGGAATGATTTTAAGTCTAATTTAAAGTTATCTAGGGAAGTAAATCACCCAAAGTTTGAAGTTGATTAACTAATTGCTAACCTAATTATTTAGTGAATTAAACTAGCAAACTAAATCTAACTATGAATGAAGTGGCTTCCCAATTTAAGTAGGAACCCTAGGGTGTTGCTAGTGAAAGAATCCTAATTTTTAATCAAACATGGAAGCTTACTCAACTCCTCTTCCTTGGCTAAAAAATGCATTTACTTAAAACAACTATCTTAAGTATCCTAGCTTTACTAGTTCAATTTCATAAGTGCTATTACAAGCCCCTTAGGTAACCTTACTACTAAAATTAACCAAGTTTTTAGTTAAAATTCATTCCCAAATGCCACTATCCAAAGTTGTACCTAAGTTCAAAACTATGAAAACTCAAGCAACTCATCAAGTATTCACCACACAATTATATGCTAGGCTAATACAAGACATTCACCCATTGAAATATCATATTACCATGCAAATTCATAGAGTGGATAAAATTCTAGCAACACATAGGTCATGAAATTCAACTGCACAATCTTGTTTCAACATTACAAATTATAAATGACTATGTAATTAAATTCAAATTGAACCATAATCAACAATAGTCATAGTATTTTAATGGAATTGAAACAAGATGAAAAAATAGTTGAGCTTAGCCAAGTGAAAACTTTAAAACTCCTCTTCCATCAACTCTCCCCTAGGATTCAATAGACTCTAGCTAGAAAACATCAAGACCACTTTGCTTCCTCCATGAACACAACTAGGCCGTGGCACATGCTCCATGCTTCTTAATAGATTGAGCTTTAAATCTCCTTCTAGTTACTTGGGGTTGGTTCGGCCTTGAGAGAGGAGAAGAATGGTGAAAGAATTGAGTAGATTTGATGGTGAAAAGAGGGAGAAATGGTGGTTGGATGTGGCTATATTGTAGAGAGAAAGAGGAGAAAATGAAGAACACTAAGAACAAGAGAGAGAAAATGTAGATGAATGAGATAATGATTGATCTAATTTTGGGGGGTGTGAGATGTGCTCTAAGTGTTTCCCCATCAGCTGAAGCTCAACTAAAAAAAAAGGAAAAGAAACTAAAATAAAAATAGGAGCCTTGTCACACTTACAAAATGGCAACCTCCTATTGGTTGGTAAATGATTCCAATGTGTGTGTAATTTCTCATGTGTCATCCACATCATTTAAGCTGATTTAATATCTCAAAAATAGCATAAATCATGTGCAAAGCATTAGCTTTGACCTCAAGGAGTGTTGATCTCAATTGCCCAATTGATGCACAAGTCATATGCCATCTATGTTACATAAATCACATAATTCCATTAAATAGCATGTGATATAATAAAATATAATTAATGTCCAAAATTAAATTCATAATTAGAAGGGAGAATTTATTAAATTAACCAAGTTCCAGGCTGTATAAAATTATATAAAAATTTTCACACAAAGGCAAACTGAAAACTAGGTCAAACTAAGACACTTCAAAAAGTGTTGACTTTTTTATTTAATTACTCCCAAACTAAAATAAATTTTAAAAATTAAATTTCACCACTCATCAACTGGACATAAAATGAAATTTTTCAATTTTTCTTGTACATTTTCTTAAAATTTTATTTTTTTAGACCAAAATACCTTTAGTGCACTGAACCTAAAAACTTAGGCAATTTTTGAAATCTAATGTAATGAGTGCACTTTCAGATGATAAAACATTAATAAAAGGGTCCTAATTAACAAATAGAAGTAGGTAACAAATGTATTCTATCAAAATCACAGACTAAAAATGAAATGAGCACCGCACACGTCCGCTACTTCTTTTCTTGTTTTTTTTTGTGCATCCTTTGTATATATAAGTTGTGTGTCTCATGTAATGTGTTGCACCTCTCTTTCTTTTTTTTTGGTAGTAAAACCTAATAATTTATTAAAAAATAAAACTACCCTAAATAACCCTAATTGAAAACTACACTTAAAAACTCAAAATAAATATAAACAAAGTTTTAAAGATTTAATTCTTGATTTGATCTCAAAATAGGTCTATATCCTTCTTATCCAAAATACTCTTTATTAATATCTTCAAAATTGAATCTAAAAAATCTGCATGAATAGAATAAAATTAAATAGCAACTGTGTAAAAATATTAAAGATATCATTTATATTTAAAAATCACAAATCTATTTAGTTAAAATTCAAAAGTTGAAGATTGGTTAATAAAATAAAAAAATATACAATTAAACTCAATTAGCCTCCATTAAATATTTAAAAGTCTAAATTAAAAGGATAAAAATATATAAAATTGCTATTTATCAATTCTCCCACACTTATATTTTTGCACTCTTGGGTAAAACTTAAATCTCAAAATTTAAGAAAAGAAATGTGGAAGCAACAAAGAATAAGAAATAATCATTGCTCTTCAATACTTTAACATTCTAATCAACCTCTCTTATATCCAAAACAACAAGTATCATGTCAATTTCATTTGGTAAGAATGAATCAAGCAATAGCCTCTTACAAAGGTCAAGTGTTTAACTCTTAACTCTCAAGTGTTTATAGGTAAGCATTTCACTCAAGTTCCCCCATCAAAACCTCACTAGCTACTATAGGCTTGTTTATCATCTAAGTCTCTACTACTTATGTCATATATAATGCAAGAATTAAAAGGACTTTATTTTAGTTTGTAATGGGGTTTAGATAAAGGTATGGCATAGGAAAATGAAGGCTAATAAACTTTATAAAAATGAATAGCATCTTTTAAGCAAAATATATATAATGAAAGAAATAAAATAAATAGATTTGGATTTATTTCTCTCTCTCTCTCTCTCTTATTTTTCTTTTCTTTTTCTTTTTATTTCTGCCACTTTTCAATTTTTTCCTTTTCTTTTTCTTTTTCTTTCTTTTTCCTTTTGCCATCCCTTTCCTTTTCTGTCTCTTTTCTTTTTGGCTCTCTCTTTTTTTTTTTTTCAAAATAACTCAAGTCTCTCTTCAAACATATTCTTTCATTCCAACAAATATTATGATATACTTTTTATTTCCTAAAGTAGGGCTGAGAAAAATGAAGGGAAATTTTTTTTATTGGTTATGCTTTCAATTGGCTAAAATTTTAAAGAAAAGGTTTAGGCTCAAAGGGGCTAACAAGGGATAAATTGCATAGGAAGACTATTTGGCTAAATAAGTTAAAAGAAAAGAATGCCTAAATCATCTCCATGCAAAGCATATGCAATTGTAGTCTTAAATAAGAATCAAGATAAGTTCTAGAGTGAGAGTAGTGATAGGAGAATACACACAAGAAGAGGATAATATTAGGCCCAAATCCTCATAAGGTAAAGACTATCACATTAATTAATTGAAACCAAACTTATTGCCACTTAACTTGAATTTCAAACATAAGATCAATTACTTATTATGCTCAAATGCATCCAAACTAAAATTGCCTTAAACTCGTAACTTCACACAAAAAGGTACTAAAAGTATTAAAAAAGTGCAAGAAAACAATTTTTTTAAAAAAAATTTTTAAATTTTTTTAAACATTTCAAAATAAAGACAAGTCCCTTCCCCATACTTAAATCTTGGACTGTCCTCAATACAACTAAATTTAGAATAATCTAATTAATCCAAGAATAAAATATAAAATGCAAGGTAAAAGTAAAAGGAGAAGAGACAACCAGATAATTTAAATATTTTTAAGCTCTTAAAGTTGAAATTCTCATCTTTGATGAAAAATAGATGCTTGTTCAAAATATTTTTCTTTCTAAGCTCATCAAAATCTCCTATAGGCGATGGCTTTAGATCAATTGGTAGAAGATCCAAAATGTATAGAAAATGATAAGTCAAGCCCTCTCTATATATGAAATAACTAATAAAATCGAGTAGACTCTCATTAGTAAGAGTCAAAGCTTTAGCAAAAGGAGCCATCAACACCTTTATTTAGTTGAAAGTTGTATGACAATATCGCCATTAAAGATGGCGTTAATGTAGTAGAAGGAGTTTTTCTAATCACAAGTACCTGCTTATGAAGCTCAACAGAAACAACAAAATTCTCTACACAAGCACCATTAGAGTCATAATGCATAATATAATTAATAATTCCATGACTCTTAGTATTATCAATACCATCACAAAAGGCTAAAGGGATCATAAAATCAATGCAATTTAGGCAACCAATTGACTGCTTGATCTCATGAGTATCATCATAATCAAAAGGCTCAACACAAATAGTCTCAGTACAATCAATACAGTTAAGTGGATCATCAAACTCAATAGAGTTAATGCAAACAAGAGGATCCAAAGAATCATTAGAGTTTATGAATTCATCTATTTCAACATAGGCAGCACAATTATGTAAGTCATCAGATGTATAATGCATAATGTTTTCATAATTTACCACATTAGGCAACTCAACAATCAAATTATCCCAAGACTCATCAACTAACATTTCAAGCATGCTCACATTAATAATAGAATAATCCTCTATAGAATGCTTTATGTCCTCTAAGAGATTGAACTGAACAACACGTCCTACAAATTCCATAGAGAATGTACTATCTTTAACATTAATGATAGTGTTGTGCCCAATTCAAAATTTCTCGATGATGAAAATTGAATAAAAAAATTGCAGTCACCATTAAAATATTTAGGGTAATTTTGAAAAACTTTTCAACGTGTGGCTTGCGTGTAGAGAAAAAGGTAAGGGAGTCAATTGTGTCTGGAGAAGTTGTTAAGCACCCTACAACACCCATTCATATGAATGATTACCTTAAGTTAACTATATAAATTTAAATGGCCTTAAAAAATATGAATTACCCATAATAAAAAATAAGATAAAATGGTAATATAATTAAAAAGGGAGAATTTCATTTATTTATAAGTTGGACTTGACCAAGGATGAAATCCTAGGGCCTATGTACCCTTTTAAAGGATCAAAGCCCACGGAGTTCGGGGTAAAAATACGTCTCTTGGTTGGGAATCTTTTAGAAAAAATATTAATTATGAATTTTTTTATAAAATAATTTTAATACTAGTTTGTAGTTTTTATTTATGAAAATATCTTATTCCTTTATTTATGACAAAATTCTAAGAGATAATATTGGAAAAAATATTATAATAAGATTTTATGAAAGCTTCTTACTGTACGTTCACCTTTGAAAGAATATTCATTTTATTTTATTTATTTTTATAAAATATTTTATTTTTAAATAAGGATAAAATATTTTAAAATATGTATTCGTGATAATTTATCACTGCATAGGATAAGTTATTTGATTTATAAATTTGTGAGGACTCTGAAAGTCTCACGCAACTGATAATTTCAAAACTATGTGCATGTGATAATTTATCACAAAGTAAGATAATAAATTAATTAACTCATCAAATCATAAGGACTGTGAAAGTCTCAAGCAATCAAAAAGATATAAATTTGTGAGGACTCTAAAAGTCTCACGCAATAAATGATAAAATCATGATAGATGCAATAATAATCCGATAAACACTCACTTGAGATTTAAATCTTGAGGTTCTTTCCCTAAAATTTCTCATAAATTCTTTAATAATAAAGACTTCTTTAGGTATCTTATAAATTGCTTAATGCAAATGAAATTGCGACATAAAATATGCAAATATTCAAAACTATTTCCTCCACAGAAATTCATCAAGTCCATTTTGAAGTCTCACATCACATTACTATAGCATATGGTATGAGAAATGGAAAAATTAATTCACGCATGAAGACAAGAGGATAAAAGATTAGCTAGGAATAGGCCATAATTGGATACACAATTACATAAAGGCATAACAATGAGATGAATATTGGAGGATTCAAGACAAGAAGGAAATTAACATATGTGCAGGTTAATATTTTCTATAATGCTCACCACTAAAGGATTTAAGACTTGAGTTTTAAGAGCCAACTTTCTGAGATCTTCCACCAATGTACAAGAATATATATCGCTTAAAAGAAGGTAAACTTACCTTTATGAATCTCAATCAGCTTGGACCTCTATTGCCTCCTTTTTTTTTTTTCCTTTTTCCTTCCACTCTAACTATCTCCTTCCTTTATATAGACTCCTACACCTAAGGTTTCTCTAATATCTCAATCTTATCGTGATCAATATTAGTATCTTATATATTCTTATTTTATTATTATTTAGAGATTGGATATTAATTGTTATCTTTCCTATGATTATATCTTGTTTATTATATTATTTTGAAGTCTTCAAATCTTAATATTAGATATTAGATTATCTTGAAATCTTCAAACCATTATATTATATTCTAATTATTTTAATTATTATATTGTGATCTAGCTTGATTATATATTTTTTCATTATCTTCGTAACTAACTTTTTTGTTTATATTTTCTTATTATAAAATACTTTTTTATTTACATTCTTATTATTTTCTATTTTTTATTTTATTATGGATATTATCTTATTTATTTATTAGGGCCTGAACAAAATACAGTGTTCATGATTGCCCCTCTTTACTTGTTTCATAGGTGAGGCTTGTAACATCTCGAGTTTTAATCCCCTGATTAATTAAATCTAATTATGGTAATTAAGTATATTGAAGTGATGTGTGTGGCTAGAGAGGTCTAATAATCAGATTTGATAGTATTTCAGCCCTAGTTGTGGGTTCGGCATCAAGGCGAGCTACCCGGGCATCAAAAGGAAAAGAAAAGGAAGAGTTGATGTTGCTGTGCCACACACCGCGGCGTGAAGATCGTCCATTATGGTGCACAAACATTTCTGAATAAGGGAGAACCTCTCTGTGCCATGCGCCGTGGTGCATGGTCATTTTTTGTAGTTTATCAGACGTGAAATAAAATAGAAATAGAGAGAAAGAAAAGAGGAAATGGAGAGACATACCAATGCTCTGCTAGGACACGAGTTAGATGAGAATTTGAGGAGGTTTGAAGCTCTAAATCATCCAAGGTAAGATTTCTAAGCCCTTTTCTTCCTTTCCTCTTCTATTTTCTTAAGGATTTAAGTTAGGGTTTAGATGAGGATGGTGATTTTGATCCATATGGGGAATGGGTTTGAATTTCTTGACTCAAATAGAGTTAATGGAAGTATATTAGAGTATCTAAACCTAGGTATAATGATTTTTGATGTCTTAGGTTATTGGACACCATTAATATTCAAAAATCTCATTTATTATGGGTGGTTGAAAGTTTGTGCTGCCATTAATAGGGATTTAATGACTCATTAATGCTATTAAGGGTTAAAGGTAATCATTAAGCCTAATGGATAGGCTCCAACTCATATAGAGTGAATGTTAGGCAATTTAGAAGAAGATATTAAGGGTTCAAATGCTTGAGTTGGTTATGTTGATGAAATTCAACTTGGTTACTTATAGTTTTGGCTCTTGGTCACCTATTGGATTGGAAATCCAAGCTTAGAAGCTAGTTGATTGAGGGGTAAACATTTGACCTCCTAAAGGTTTGAGGCAACTGAGGACAACTCTACTTTGGGTAGTTATATGTTAATTGATTGTTAAATGTGAATTGTGAATGTTACATGCATGGGATTGATTTTTAAAGTAAAACCATATATTAGTTTCAATGAGTGTATGAAAAAACTATTTTTGGCTTAAAAATGCAAAATGTGAAGTCAAGAGGGTTTTCAAACTATGAACATGCTTATGTTTTTGGAAAATGAATGTGATGATTATATGAGATAGGTGTGTGTTAATGAGAAATGAATTTTGAGAAAATGATAAGAATACATACTTGGGCAACACATGGTCGTGAGCACAACGTAATTGTTGTAATAATGAGTATATGAAAGCAAAAAAGTGAAAACGAGTGAGTAATTGATTATGGCATGATCAGTGGTAAGAGTTCGCCTAGGGATTGGGAGTAGAGAAAATCCATATGGTATTTAAGTTGCCCTCCAGTGTATGGGGGTGTAGCCTTGTCCCACAGTTTGTCAAGGGACTATTTTATAGTTTGTCAAGGGACTAGAACCTAGCTATCTCTACTGGTTCAATAAGGAGAATAGCCTAGGGTATGAGACACGCTAGGGATTCAAGAATGGGGGAAGTCGTGTTCTGAGAATGAGTCCTATGATCTTAGGCCAGGTTATGCCTCACAATTAGTGAGCTTGGGAGTCTAGTCACACGGATGAAGCCCTAATCAGTATTATAGCCCATGGTTTCAGTCTGAGGAAATAAGGAGGATATAAGGTCGGTTGATCATTGCCTAAGTAAATATATGACGTGTCACACGTGTTAAGTAGTGGCAAGTCGCATGAGTATGGGTCATGTCACATATCTAAGAATATGGTGACAATGCACCTAGTTATGAGAGTTAAAGAAGTTATTTAATGATAAATGACAAGATATGATATATGCCAGCATGTTTTATATATTTGATTTCCTCGTGCATGTATTTAGTTTATAATTGATATATAACTGCATAGGTAGGTTTAGCCTTAGTTATTGAGTGGCTAGATTCACCCCTTTCATTTAACATTTACAGGCTCTAGCTCTGGTACTGAGAGGAAGAAGGCTAAAGAGGCTGGGAATTAGCATATTTCTTTCTGTATGCCTCTAGTTTAGATTTAATTGTGTAATAGCATATAACTTGCCAATTCTCGGATGCATGCCATCACACTTGCACTATTTTGTTGTTAGAAATGTTAGATTTTTATTTTGGGCCCTTAGTCATTGTGTATGTTGATATAAATATATATATATATATGTTATAGGGCCAAAATACTAGTGCAAGTGCAGAAATAATGATTTGAACATATTTTGAATGATTTGGGAAGATGCAATAACAAATTACCTCTCCCTCTATTCTTAGTAAAATAGGGTTGAGGAGTGAATTTTTGTTATGCTAATGTTTCCATACTTGTGACATGTTGTACTGGTAGTCCTAGGTCTATTGGACATGGTCCATGTGTTAGGAAAAGCTTTTGGCACTCATTGAAGGTTTTGGACACCTATTTTGTGTAAAAGTGTTGAAAAGTAGTTAAAATATATTTGGGTGTCCAACTTCCTAGTGTGACATGTTTTGAAAATAAAACCCATGCCATTAGCTAGATCATGTAAAAAGCTTTCTGTAGACACCTAGATCACATCATTTAGATGTCAGACGAAGAATCAAGACGAATCAGAAGTTCCTCGATTTTGTTGTCAAATGACAGCAGAATCAGTTGAAATTTCATGCAATAGGCTGCGGCGTATGGCATCTGAGTGATAGCGTGACATAGAGAGCAACATATCACAGCGCACCATGCATGAGCCGCAGTGTATTGCCCTGTATCATAGCACATATTTTGTTTTTCAACCGTTTTTGACTTCTTTCACTCCTCTGAGGTATCCTATGCTGCTGTAACTTATTTTTACTCTAATATGAAAGATTTTGATTGATTAAACTCATTTTATTTAGAAAACTTGGGATCCTTTTCTTTTAAATTAAACATTGGTAATCATTCTTTTGAGCTAAGTCTCGAATTACTAAGAGTTATATTGGCTAATTATAATTAATGGAGTGAGAATGTTTCAAGGATAGTGAACATGTGTTTTAAATTCTTGCCTAAGAATGAAGTAAAGATAAGAATATTTATTTTGTTTGGCTAAATGAAAAGATAAGAGATGAAATTGAGATACCCTAATATTAAAGAAGGATCGGATAAAATGTGTGTCTATGCCCCTTTTTACTCTACTCAGGGGAGAAGAGGAAAAGATGAGAAGAAGGAAATGAAAAGAAGGATAGAAAGAAGGGAAGGAAAAGAAAGAAAAAGAAAAAAAGGCTAGAAGAATCGAGCTCGATAACTGCGTCACAGGGCTTTGATAGGTGCCAGCGTAAATGGGCTTTTAGGGACCTATATAGTAAGCCTTTAATAGGGGCTAACGGAACCAGGCTTTTAAGGGCCTGCGTCATGGGGCTTGCAAAATTGGGCTTTTAGGGGCCTGTATAATAGGGCTTTGATAGGGGCTAGGGGAACTAGGCTTTAAGGGGCCTACGTCATAGGGCTTTGATAGGGGGCCAACAGAACTGGGCTTTTAGTAGCCTATATAGCAGAGCTTTATTGGGGGCTAGTAGAACTAGGCTTAGAGGGGCCTGCATCATAGATCTTTGATGGGGGCCAACAGAACTAGGCTTTTAGGGGCCTGCATAGTAGGGCTTCATTGGGAGGCAACAGAATTAGGCTTTGTGGGGCCTACATCACAGGGCTTTGATGGGGACTAGCAGAATTAGGCTTTTAGGGGCTTGCATAGCAGTGCTTTATTAGGGGCTAGTAGAATTGGCCTTTGAGGGGCCTACATCACAAGGCTTTAATGGGGCTAGCGGAACTGGGCTTTTAGGGGCCTACATAGCAGGGCTTTAATGAGGGCCAATGAATTTGGGCTTTTAGCGGCTTGCAAAGCAGGACTTTGATAGGGGTTGGCAGAATTAGGGTTTGAGGGGCCTGTGCCATAAGGCTTTGATGGGAGCCAATAGAACTAGGGTTTTAAGGGCCTACATAGCAGGGCTTTGATAGAAGTTAGTAGAAATAGGCTTTAAGGGGCTTGCATCATAAGGCTTTAATGAGGGGCCAGCATAATTAGGCTTTTAGGGGCTTGTATAGTAGAGCTTTGATAGGGGCCAATGAAACTAGGCTTTTAAGGGCTTGTATAGCAGGGTTTTAATGTGGGCCAACAAAACTAGGCTTTGATGGGGGGCTAGCATAACTAGGCTTTTAGGGGCCTGCGTCATAGGGCATTAATAGGGCTAGTGGAACTGGGCTTTGAAGGGTCTACGTCACAGGGCTTTGATGGGGGGCTAACAAAATTAGGCTTTTAGTGGCCTGCATAGCAGGACTTTGATAAAGGCCAGTGAAATTGGGCTTTTAGGGGCCTACATAGCAGGGCTTTATTTAAGGCTATTAGAATTGGGCTTTTAAGGGTCTGCATCATAGGGCTTTGATGTGGGGCCAACGAAACTAGGCTTTGAGGTGGTATTCATGTTATATGCGAGATGTAAATTGTAACACTTGCCCTGAGTGTTATCCAAAAATCACACAGTTTAAATAAATTAAGTGTGGTTAAGGAGTTAATCTTCTAACCAACTTAAGAAATAAACTATTTAAATTATTAAATAGATACACCATCACAAAATAAAAATTTAAAACCTTAAAAAAAACTTATAGGTTCTTACTATAGTGCACGGAAGCAAGCTAGACAAAAGAGGGATAAAAAGATGCTGTCATAACAGCAATTGTCATGGCAGCACTCCTAGGCCAAATTTCAGGAGGCACCGTTCCACCATCTGGTCCTCAATCAAATTAATTTTAAAGCTCACACGTCACATTCAAAGGATACTATAGGTGTACCAAATTTTAAAAAGATTCAATGGTCGAATTAAAAATTAGATGTGTTACAAGTTTGGTCATTTTTGCTGTCATGACAGCACCTTCGGACTAACTTTCAGAGTACACCATTTCATCATCTGACCTCCGATTAGAGTGATTCCAAAGCTCACATGTCACTTTTGAAGAGTACTATTAGAATACCAAATTTTGAAAAGATCCAATGGACGGATTTAATTTAGTGCATGTTGCAACATCATTACTATTGTTGTCATGACAGCTCCTTCGGACCAAATTTCGGAGCGCGCCATTTCTCTGTCTGATGTCCGATCAATGTGATTCTAAAGCTCACATGAAGCTTATAAAAGGTTTTACTTGTGAACTAAATTTTAGAGAAATCCAACGGTCGGATTAAGATTTGGACACCTAAATATAAAAGTGCAGTTTTTTAGTAAAAAACATTTTCAAAATTGTCCAAATCTCATCCTAATGGTCACAAACTTGTGAGAACACTTTGGACACATCAAATAGGACTAAAAACACTTGATAGAACATTTAAATGATAGAAAAACCCTTTATACCAAAATTTGACCACTCGGGTGCTATTTCCCAAAATGGACCCTAAATCCCTAAAATGCACAAATCACATAAGAGTGGCTAAAAACTATTCCAAATATCATATACACATATAAATAGACAGGATAAACATTTTCACTTGGCTTAGAGATCTTTGTGGGGCCCACGCACCCACTCTCTCTATCCAAGGTGTATGTTTGCCCATAGCACACCATTTGCAATGCAACCACTTTGCATTTGCTTGTGGAATCACATATATACCAAAATAAATATTTCCTTGTAGTGAAAACTTGGTCTACTAAATAAATCCCTCAAAACCACACACCATAGCCAAGTTTCCTAGCCAAAAGTTTACAAGCAAATAAAATTTCATACACAAGCCATACAATCCATACATACTCACACACATATACATAATCACATTCTACTGGCACCTTAATTTTAAATACATTACAATAGATTTGCCCAAAAGAAAGGGGTTGCAGTTCTTTACAATTCACAAATAACCCCTAGCTCTGCTCCTTTCCCCGTCGTCCACTAGTTCCCTCACCTAGACCTAGAATATTGAAAAGAAAGGGGTGAGACAACCACAGTCTCAGTAACAGAGAAATCTACATTAATTATTACAAAGTAAGCTATAATCAAATAAACAAATAATAAATTTAACATAGTATATAATTTAGCCATTTAAAATGCATGAATGCATGACATAGGCCGGTATGGCCTTTCATGACCAACAGAATGCCCTTGGCACTCTTTAACTCACAGGTAAACCTTATATCTACTTGTACCTCCACAGGCACAAAACATAATCTAAGGCATGATCTAATCCACTGAACCGCCTATGCTCCTTCGATGTGAATCATGAGGAGTCGAAGCTAATTCCCTCCCAGAGCCAGCCTAACTTACTCTCCATGTGAGGGCTACCTTAGCCTAGGCACTCAACCTCACACTTCATATGTCGGATTCCCTCCCTTTACTGAGAGGTGTCGAACACTCAATACATTAACCACTTTAGTGCACTGAGCCCACAATATGTAAGGCAACACTGAGTACTGGCTATATGCCATAGAATATCAAAAGTCCACACCTTCTCATTGGTGAACTCCCACCGAGATCATGGCTTTGACTCGTGTTTACCTTTCCTGAATATTGACCACTTTAACACTTTAAGGTAGTATAACATTTATAAATCTCCCTTAAATGGTTCCTTAGCCTATCTAAGGTACCTTACTTAGTTATACTTCCTTTAATGCAACTTCTATTCTTTATGATTACAATACATGCAAACAATTCTCATTTCTATAAAAACATTGTTGTTAAACAATTAGAAAACATATTTGCACTATGATCAAAGTAGTACCCTATAACTCCTTATAAAGCATATTTAATCTTTTAAAACATGTAATGTATGATAGCTAGTAATATTTATTCAAAATAGCTAAAACAAAATAATAAAAAATATAAATTTCCTTATTACCTCAACCTTTTAGTACCAAAAGAGTTCTTCTGATACAAAATAGGACTTGGCTTATTCCTTAACTTCTCAATAAGTTCTACCAACAATTCCCTATAGCATATAAGTGATCCACATCACTTATCATGACAAATAACATTAATGAAGGCTACAGCTCATACCACACAACTTGGGTTAATGAGCCATAATCCATCTCAATGGTCCATATATTAAACTAACCATTCACATAATACCACTTAACTACCAAAACCATTTATTAGCCATCACTAGGCTAATTTTCAATTCATATAATTTTTAATCAATCAAAAACCTTCACTAAGTGTCACCAACTTTTACCATTAGCCCTTATAATGAAAACCAAACCTTAATTTAAATATTATGGGGCTCAAATGGTAAAATTATAACTAAATCAATAGACTTAAACCATTGAGGAGCAAAACCCAACCTCTTGGGGTTTGACTTTTGTCATAAAACTCTATTTTTTATCCAATTACCTGCTCAAAACATTAGGGCATTATGTAGAAACTCAAAACATTATCTCTAGGATCCAAAGAAACTAAAGCTTATAAGAATAAAGCCTTTAGGCTCAAAATTTAGAAATATCCTCTTCCAAAAATTGAAAAAATCAAGAGGGAAGGAAGAGAATTGAAGTAGGGAGTTTACCTATCGCGTAGCCGAGCTCACAACAGCCGCAAAGCCTTCTAGATCCGAGCCAAAGTCCCTCTTTTCCTCCTCTCTTCTTCCTCTCACTCTCATCCATGCATTTCTTTCTTTCCTTTGTTCTTTGTTATATTGCATTTCTGCATTCATTTTGGTCTTTAAAAAGCTAATATAAGAATTTGGAAAAAATTACAAGAAAGGGCCCAACATTTTTTATTATAGCACAAAAGCTCGAGTCAATTTTGGTAATTTTTTCATAGTTAAAAATAAATAAAACTAAATTTTTGCTGAGTAAAACTCAAACTTTGGACTTCTATCAAATTATTTTAAATTTTAATTTGATTATAGATATTTTATTTTATTTTTAAAATAAATTTGAGTTTTAAAATTTTTAGGATGTTACACAAATAATAGATATACATTTAGATGGGAAGTTTTTTTGTAAAATTGCATACCTTTGTGTGATAT
This sequence comes from Prosopis cineraria, assembly GCF_029017545.1. NCBI lineage: Eukaryota > Viridiplantae > Streptophyta > Magnoliopsida > Fabales > Fabaceae > Prosopis > Prosopis cineraria. The sequence goes on along the minus strand of NW_026555345.1, from coordinate 16,201,421 downwards.
GGTTGGATGAAATGTGACTAGTATTTACAAAATGGCACTCATTCATGCGTTTGTAAAAAATGAATTGAAAGAAAACAAAACTCAAAACTGCCAATTCAAAAGTCAATAAACCATCATCTCTTAGTTCTTAAGTCAAGGGCTAAAGAACAAGGACTTTGCACTCACAATTCAAGACGTTACCAAGAGTCCACTTCAATGAAAAGCCTCATAAGGGTAAAGTGTATGTTTTCAACTTACAAAGTGTTAAGGGTTGATTTTTCTCTCAAGTCCACTTAGCCAAACACTCCACCATAGGCTTGTAACTTTTCTACTATCTCCACCATTTTTTAGCATTTACAAAATGAATAATAAGGTCTTTTCAAAGGTTGTAATATGGTGATAAGAAAAGAAAGCTCAAAATGCATGTGAAAAGTGAAGGGGTTTGGCATTATAATCATGCCTTTCAAATTTTAACTTAAGATGGAAGGCATATTTGAAGTTCAAGAGGTGAAATTCTATTCAACAAATACTTAAGTAGCAAGATATTTTGTAAGCTAGGCAACCTTCTTATTTCCTTTTTTTTTTCCATTCTTTTTCTCCTTTTCTTTTTTTTTATGCTATTTGTTTGTAAGCATTGTGTCTTTCTTTTCATTTCTTTGTCCTTTTGTTTTTTTATTTTTTGTTTTGCTCTTTCTTTTCTTTTCTCTTTTTAGTTTGAAGTTGCCTTGAGTCTTTATGATGTATTCCTTTCTCCTTCACAATATATAACATAATAGATATGAGAAATTCACCTCATGAACTTATGGTATGCCAAAACACCTTAAAAAGAAACATGCATTCTTAGAATATGAGGGTTTAATATCAAAGAAAAGAAGAAAATATGAACGCTTAAATGGGTTAAGCTAATGATAATATATCAATGGGTTGTCCTTTTGGTCTCTAGCTCATTTTATAAATGCCTTAATTATTTTCAAAAGCAAATGCAAGTATGGTCTTGAAAAAGAAAAGAGGCAAGTTCTAGAGAGGGAGATAACTAAAGTTGAGCAAAACACACTTGAGTGTTATGTGGAGGATCCTTCCATTAAAGGTTAAACTACTTATACATATTCATTTACTTGAGGTAAGAATTAGGTTCATTTCACTAATATCCAAATTCTAAGGCCTTTTCATAACAAGCTTCAAGATTTCAAGTCTTTTTATTTAGTTTAGAAATCTTTTTTTTTTTAAGAAAGAGGAAAAAATTGATTTTTTTTCTTCACATTTGAATAATGTGTTGTCTATAATAGAATATGAAAATGCATGCACTGATGAATGAGGAGAAATTATTTTTCTTTTTTAGAAATGCTAACTTTGACTATTAGGGTCTCTAATTTTTCTAATAGGTAACAAAAAGTCAAAATTATATTAGAAAGGTAAAAGAGTAAGAAAAAAGGATATACAACCTAGTTTAAATAGGTATTATGTCTTGGTTTCCTCTTAGTTTTTTTTCTACTTTTGCCTAGGTTGCCCCATTAGGGTTTCAACCTAGCGAACTTCTCTCATTGCCTTGTTTTAGGCATCAGCATTAATGGACTTTGCTAGCTCTTGACTTTCCATATTTGTCAAAACTAATCCTCCTCTAGAGAAAGCATGCTTAACAATATATGAATCTTCATAGTTTAAGGCCCATTTATCTTTATTATCTTCTTGATTTGGTAAAAAAAAATTTAGAATCAAATCTCTTGTTTGGAATTTTTTAGGGTGTAGCCTTTTATTGTATGCCCTCACCATCTTTGATTGATATAGTTGCCTATGGCACATCGTAGTCAATTTCTTTTCTTCAATCACATTTAATTGTTCAAGATGAGCATGTATCTATTTGTTTTCATCTAGGTCAACCTTAGCCAATATTCATAAAGATGGGATTTCTACTTCAATAGGGGTGATGGCTTTCATACCATAAACTAGAGAGAAAGGAATTGCCCCAATTGAGGTACATACTATAGTTCAATACCCATATAATTCATAGGGCAGCATTTCATGCCAATCCTTATATGTGACTGTTACTTAGCAATGATTTTCTTTATGTTTTTATTTTTTACTTCTGCCGTACCATTCATTTATGGCCTATATGGTGTTGAATTATGATGTTTGATCTTAAATTAATCATAAAAACTCTTAATTGCTACCCCATTGAGATTTAGTGCATTGTGAGTGATAATTCGTTTAGGCAACCTATATCCACACATGATATTTGTCTTTAAGACTTTGACAAAAGCATTTTGAGTAATGTTGCTGAAGGAACTGGCTTCCACCCATTTAGTAAAATAGTCAATGGCTATAAGGATAAAGCGATGACTATTCGAAGCCTTTGGATTAATTAGGCCCATGACATCAATGCCCCACATTGAGAATGGCCATGGAGATACTAGACTATGCATAGGAGTAGGGGGTGCGTGAAGTTTGTCGGCATAAATTTGGAATTTATGACATGTTTTTACATATTTGATGCAATCCTTTTCTACAGTTATCCAATAAGCCATACCTTTAAATTTTCTTGATCATCAAATGGCTATTTGCATGTGTGCCGTATATGCCTTCATCGATCTCTGCCATAATCTTTTGTGCTTCTTTATAGTCCACATAATGTAATAAGGTCCCATCAAAATTCCTCTTATATAGGATGTCATTATTGATAAAGAAACCTAAGGAGGATCTTCATATGCTTTTCTTTTCATTGTGAGTGGCATCAATGGGGTAAGTTTTATGTTTCATATAAGTCTTGATATTATAGTGCCAAGGTCGATCCTTAACCTCTTCTTCAACATTCAAGCAAAATAAGGGTGCCTTTCTAGCTTCAATTTGGATAGGCTAAATATGGACCCACAATCAAATTGAATCATAGCCGCCAGGGTAGTTAAGGCATTAGTGAAGCGATTTTTATCCTTAGTCATATGGTGAAAATTGATTACTTCAAATTGGTTAATCATCTTTGTCAAGTATTCTTGGTAGGGGATCAATTTTGAATCATTAGTCTACCATTCACCAGTCACTTAATAAATTATAAGGGTAAAATCACCAAAAACTTCTAAATTCTTTATACCTAGATCAATGGCAGCTTGTAGACCATTAATACAAGCCTCATATTCTACCATATTATTTGTACAGTCAAATTCTAGCTTGATGGTGATCGGGAATTGCTTCCTATTAAGGGATACAATTACTGTTTGAATGACATTCCCATGCATATTAGCAGCACCATCAAAATACATCCCCACTCACTTTCCTTTTAGTTTTCTTAGGCTTCTACCATAATAAATTAATTAACTCATCAAATCATAAGGACTGTGAAAGTCTCAAGCAATTAAAAAGATATAAATTTGTGAGGACTCTGAAAGTCTCACATAATAAATGATAAAATCATGATAGATGCAATAATGATTTGATAAACACTCACTTGAGATTTAAATCTTGAGGTTCTTTCCCTAAAATTTCTCATAAATTCTTTAATAATAAAGACTTCTTTAGGTATCTTATAAATTTCCTAATGCAAATGAAATTGCGACATAAAATATGCAAATATTCAAAATTATTTCTTGCACAAGAATTCATCAAGTCCATGTTGAAGTCTCACATCACATTACTATAGCATATGGTATGAGAAAAGGAAAAATTAATTCACGCATGAAGACAAAAGGATAAAAGATTAGCTAGGAATAGGCCATTATTGGATACACAATTACATGAAGGCATAATAATGAAATGAACATTGGAGGATGCAAGATAAGAAGGCAATTACCATATGTGCAGGTTAATATTTTCTATAATACTAACCACTAAAGGATTTAAGATTTGAGTTTTAAGAGCCAACTTTCTGAGATCTTCTACCAATGTACAAGCATATATATGGCTTAAAAGAAGACTTACCTTTATGAATCTCAATCAACTTAGACCTCTGTTGTCTCCTCTTTTTTCCTTTTTCCTTTCTCTCTAACTATCTCCTTCCTTTATATAGACTCCTATAGCTAGGGTTTCTCTAATATCTCAATCTTATCATGATCAATATTAGTATCTTATATATTCTTATTTTATTATTATTTAGAGATTGGATATTAATTGTTATCTCTCCTATTATTATATCCTGATTATTATATTATTTTGAAATCTTCAAATCTTAATATTAGATATTAGATTATCTTGAAATCTTCAAATAATATTATATTATATTATCTTAAAATCTTCAAACCATTATATTATATTTTGATTATTTTAATTATTATATTGTGATCTAGCTTGATTATATATATTTTTTCATTATCTTCGTAACCAACTTTTTTATATATTCTCTTGTTATAAAATATTTTTTTATTTTCATTCTTATTATTGTCTCTTTTTTATTTTATTATGAATAATTTCTTATTTATTTATTAGGGCCCGAACAAAATATGGTGTTCACAGATAGTGTTAGTTATCTTAAGAAATGGCCAATCCAAAATCAATGGCAGTGGCCCATGACTATCATCTTTATCTATATCCAAAATATAAAAATCAACAAGGAAGACTAAATCATTTACCTTAACCAAAATGTCTTCAGACATACCATTAGAATAGGCATGTTTCCTATTTGGTAATTGCACAATAATCCCAACTAGCTTCATCTCACAACCCTACAAAGAAGAAAATAGGAACTTAGGTATAACATTTATCATTACACCAAGATCAATTAAAGTGTTAGAAAATTTTAAATTCCCTATAGCACAAGATATAGTGAAACTCCTTGGATCTTTGCATTTTAAGGGCACAGAGGGCTAACACTGCATTCCTCCATGAAACAAAGCTCATATACTTCTTCCTAAAATGATCTTCTCATTAGCTTTAAATCTTCTCTTATTTGTGCATTGGTCTTTCAAGAATTTTGCATATTTAGGAATTTGCTTTAATGCCTCCAAAAGAAGAATATTGACTTCAACCTTTTTGAAAACATTAAGTACTTCTTTCTCCAATTCAACTTCCTTTAACTTCTTCTTGCTTTTATTCTCTCTATTTGGAAATGGAAGGATCTTCCTTGATTTCTTTTCTTTATTAGACTCTTCAAGTGCGATTTGTGTTTTTACTACAGCCGACTTATCCTTAGTAGATGTTATAGTAGGATTTAAAAGCTATTTTCCACTTCTAAAAGTGATGGCACTTACATTACTATAATTAGGATTCACAACTATTTAAGGAGGCAACTTTCCAAAACCTTGACTCTTCAATTCATTAATGGAGGTGGACAATTGCCCAATTTGATTCTCTAGCTTTTAGATGACTATCTCAGTGCATTGTTGAAGTTGAATGTTATTAGTTGCCATTTTCTTCATTAACTCTTCTAGACTTGGTCCATCATTTTTAAACTCTTGAATAGGAGTAAATTGCCTTATTACTTGCATAGGCTGTGAATTTTGACTTGTAGTATTATATTGTTATTGTTGACTTTCTCCATATCTGAAATTAGGGTTATCTCTCCACCCTGGATTATAATTCTGGAGAGAAAAGTAGAGAGAAGATATTCAAATCTAACTAGAAAATAATACAAACTCAGGGTTTCCTCCTTCACATAGTAGCTCCTTCAAGAATCTAGCCTTGCATCTTCAAGCAATGTTTAAGATGAAGCTCTAAAATCATGGCTAAATCTCACATAAATTTTGCCTCAAGCAAATAAGGTTTGATCCTTACGAAAGGTATTAGTTTTTGTAGAGGAAGAAGAAAGGAAGAGAATGGCGGTAGTTTGGTAAAATTTAGATGGTTAGATTGAGAGACATGGAGGTGTAAATAGAGAATTGAGAGAAAATAAAGAAGATAAAGATCAAATTTGAAAATGAATGTAAATGATTTGAAAAACTGATCCTAAGCCTCTCTAAAAGTGTTTTGGACAAAATTGGAGATGGCTACCTACTAAATAAGTTGCTACAAAACTCAAAACAAGTTATTAGGTCAAGTGAGGTTAAGGGTAGTCTAAGTTGCAAGTCAACTTGGGTGATAATTCCAATGTTGTTCTTCTAATCCCATATATGCATGGACTTGTTAAGCACTTTTTTTTACCTTAAACATCTTGAAAATCACGTCCAAACTATGTTCAAACCAGATCTAGAATTGTCTTTAATGCTTCTCAAACACATTGCAATTATCTTGAACTTTGACAAGTCAACTTGATCCCTTGTGTACAAGTACATGGAAACCTCTTGTATGCCTCATTAGCCTTCAAAAATCACACCATTTTGAAGCCCATTAATTTCTGAAATTTCGTGGTTAAGCTCCCCCATGTACCAAACCAAGTCTTGGACCAAAGCCTCTTCCATGTAAAGTGTCACCTAAGACAACAACATAAAATTTGACTAAGTTATTTTGCACAAGTGACAATTATGAAAATATTCAAACCCTAATACCTTTTTGCATATATTTTAAAAATTCATTCAAAACTTTACAAACACACATGAGAAAATTAAGGTGGCAATGCATGCATGCAAACTAAGTCAAATTTACCAAATAGACAAGTCAACCCAAAATGTTGACTTTTTAACCCTAAGTCCAAATGTGTCTTTTAATACCAAATATTCCAATTGTAATGGACCTAAAACTAATGCACACATCAAATTACCAATTTTTTCTTGAATTCCCAACAAATCAGAAAATGACCAAAATACCCCTAATATGCAACTTTCTCATTAGGACTCAAAACCCTAATTTAACACCAAGAATGCACATTTTAGGGTCTCCTATAATGAAATGTGGTCCTAAATGCCTAAGAAAAGTGTGTAACAAACATGACCTACCACATATAAAACTAAATTTAAAACTAACACAATAATATAATATAATATAATATATCATATATATATACACAAATATATATATATATATATATATATTGGATCATGTGTTTTAATGATTATAAAACCAAGAGAAGAGGGATTTGTTATGTGTACATATATAAAGAATTATGGATGAAGAAAAAACCTTAAGAGTATGAAGAGTCAAGAGAAGATGAAGAAGTTTAGGATAAGTATTTTTACATTCTTTTATATTCAATGTGAAAAATTAGATAACTTATTCACCTTTCTTAAATCATTAAATGGATGCATCATTTCTCTCTTTTATATACATTAAGACTCATCTAGGTATATTAAAGCTTGAAAACTTTAGTCCTCTTGTATATGGTTTTTTTATAAAAAATGTTTGCATAGTGATGAGATGAGTTTTTACTTGCTAGATTATGTGAGTAAGAAGAAGTGTTTCACATGTGATTAAGCACTTTGTATGGTATGTTTTGTTTCTATATGCAAAACCACGTGTGAGACACTAATAGTATCACATGTGATTTATCACTTGCTAGACATTCACACATTATGTTTGCTGAGTATTAAAACCTCTCAAGCCAAGCTAAAATTGTTTACATGTATGATCATTGATTCACAAATTCATATTTATTGATCATGAAAAATCTTGCTTCAGGTGTGCTGAGTTTGATGCGTGAATATGCATAAGATAAGTTTATATATCAACACTTGCAATTTCATACATGATAAGGATTTGGTTTCATGCAAGTTTTGATCACATTAAAATGGCCTTGGCATTCTTCTAACCGTTTCACACAAAAGAATGTAAAGGTTCCACATGTGATTTGTCACACATAATTGATAATAGCTCTTGATGTGTAAAGCTATAAAAGAGCAAGTAGTGCACTTATAAGTTTTAGCACTTTGTTATGATAGTATATTCATAAGTATAAAACCACACAAGAGAGCAACATGGTACCACATGTGATTAAGCACACATAATTGAATGATTTTTCATGAGTGTAAAACCACACAAGAGAGTAACATGGTACCACACGTGATTAAGCACATAGAATTGAATGATTATTCATGAGTGCAAAACCACACAAGAGTGCAATATGGTACCACGCATGATTAAGCACACAGAACTGAGTGATCTTTCAGAAGTGTAAAACCACGCGTGAGAAAACAAGTTGTTCACACATGATTTGTCATATTTAGCTTTGTGAAACTTCCTTAGTGAAAAAACACACGTGATTATGCTAGTTACTCACAAGAAAATATACCAACGGATAGAATCACTTTTCCAATGATCTGTCAACTTCCAAAAACTACATAAGTGATTCATTTTGAACTAGAACAGAGACTAATGATCTTTGAAAAGGCATAATATCTTTTGTGCATTGAAAAAGCTCTCAAATTATGATTTTACATATAGCATTCATTCATTATTCTTGAAAAGAATTGTAAAAAGGCTCTTAAAGTTTTATAAGCTTTTATTTGTATTCATATATACTCTTTTAGAGAGTTTACTATAAAAAAACTTCTGGCATCACCTCAAAAATCTTGAAAAGGATTTTTCAAGTGTTGTAACAACTTATTAGATTGTAGAAAGGTGTGTTAAGTAATTCAAGACAAGGTTAGTCTTGAGAGTTGTACTGTGGTGGCAAGCACCCATTGAAGCTTGTGTTCTAGTTAAAAATCTCAAGTGTAATCTTGAAGACTAGACGTAGGCCAAATTTGTGGCTAAACCAATATAAATCTTGACTGTGTAATCTTCCTTCACTCCTTAACTCTTCACTCTTTTTAGTTTTAAAAAGTTTTAAGTGTCACCTAATTCACCCCCTCTTGGGTGCCAGCTTATACTAACATTTAGTATCAAAACTTAGACTGTTGATAAAAGACTTAATAGTCTGAGAGGATCTTATGGCTGGTTTTGATGGTAGTGTTTTCCTTAAAGATGTTGGAATTAATAAGTCTCCTAGAAAAGTAAGATGAGATTATTTTTTAAAGCCTTAGACATTGATTTATGGGAGATTGTCGAAAATGGTCCTTATATTCCATACAAAACTGTAGAAGGACATCTTATAAGAAAAGAGAAGAGTGAATTTACTGAAAATAAAGAAAAACTTATGCTGCTCAAATCTAAGGCAAAGCTGATTATAGCAAGTGCCTTAAGCTAACAATAATATTTTAGAGTAAGTAATCTGGAGACTGCAAAAGAGATGTGGGATGCTTTAGAGATTGCTCATGAAGGTATTGAAGGAGTCAAGAAAAAAAAATGAGCACCCTGACTTAGCAATAAGAGTTATTCAAGATGAAGCTTAGAGAAAGCATTAAAGACATGCAAGTCAAATACACTCACATGATAAAGCTTGCTGTACTTGGAAAAACTTATACTCAGAAGCAGAAAGTCAAAAAAATTATGAGAGGACTTCTAGCTAAATGGAAGCCTAAAATTACTGCCATTGAGAAAGCAAAAAGCAATCCCATGAGGTCTATGCCAGCTCTATTTAGAAGTCTTACTGAGCATAAAGGAAGACTATCCATGTTGAAGGAAGATGTTTATAAAAAGAAGTCACTAGCCTTAAAAGTGACAAAAGAGGAATTCGAGTCTGAAGCAAGTGACAATGATGACTTTGATGAAGAAATGACTATGTTTGCCAAGAAATTTGGTAAATTCTTTGGAAATAAAAATTTTAGAAATAAATTCTCAAAGAAGAAAGAAAAAGAGTAATCTGCTACAAATGTAAGAAGCTTGGACATATTAAGGCTGATTGTCCTCCAAAGCAAGAGAGTAAAAGTTATAAGTATGACAAGAAGAATTTTAAGGCTTATCTCTCTTCAATCTGGGGAGATAGTGATGAGGAGTCCATAAAAGAAGAAGAAGCAAATTTATGCTTGATGGCCAAAAGTCATTAAAATCAAGTAAATGATTCAAACTTGACTCTAAATTTGATTTCACATTTGAAGAGCTAAAAATTACTTTTAAAGAACTTCACAATGAATATTTTCTTCTCATGAAAAATCTTTCACAAGTAAAAAAGAAACTTGCTATTTTTGAAAAAGAAAATTTGTCTCTCAAAACTGAGAATGATGCTTTGAAAAAGAATATTGCTGGTTTGGAAAAGGAAACTTCATGCACTGATTGTTTACTTCATATTTTTGAAAAAGAATATTTGAAGAACACTCTTGCAAAATTTGTTAGAGGTAGAGATAATTTAAAAAAAATTCTAAGTCAACAAAGAAGTATTTTTGAAAAAGCTGGCATAGTAATAAATTAAATAAGAAGAAAAAATATTATAAGAATTTCTTTGTTCCTACCACTATGACTAACTTACCCAAATCTCCTTATTCCTACTACAAGAAGAAACGGCACATGACTACGTCATGTATCCATAGAAAGCAAGGGTTGAGTGAAAATATGAAGTGGGCTCCAAAGGGGTCTATTAACCCACTAGGAGCTAAGTAAATTTAGGTATCCAAGAAAAAATGATATTTGTGAAGGTATCAAGGAGAGTTACAAATGAAAAGTGGGATTTAGATAGTGGCTACTCTAAGATGGTGATAGCTCCATGTTTTTATAGGTGGAAAATAGAGAAGGTGAAACTGTCACCTTTAGAAATAATGAAAAGGGAAGAATCCTTCGTATAGGTAAAGTAGGTAAGAATGCATCAAACTCTCCTTGTATTGATAATGTTTATTTAGTTGATAGTTTAGGACATAACCTTTTAAACATACGTCAATTATGTGACAAAAGTTATGAGGTTATTTTTAATGCCATATGTTGCATTGTAAGGGATGAGCAAATAGGAAAAACAACTCTAAAAGAAAAGAGAGTTCAGAATGTATATTCAATAAATCTTTGTGATGATGATTTATTGAACACAAAGTATCTCATCTTTATGAATGATAAAAGTTATTTGCGGCACAAAAGATTAGCCTATGTCAACATGAATCAATTGGACAAGCTTGTAAAGAAGGAACCTGTCATTGGATTGCTAAAGATAAAATTTAAAGATGACAAGTTATATGATGCTTGTATGGAAAGAAAACAAACCAATACTACATTTCAAAGCAAAAATGTAGTATCCACATCAAGGCCTCTTAAATTGCTTTATATGGATCTAATCAGTCCTTTAAGGGTAAAGAGTATAGGGGCTAATCTCTACACTTTTGTTATAGTTGATAATTATTTTAGGTTCACTTAGACTATCTTCATGTTTCATAAGGATTAAACCTTTGAATTTTTTATGGCATTTATAGCCAAAGTACATAATGAAAAAGGTTTGAAAATTGTAAAGATAAGAAGTGACCATGATGGAGAATTTGACAATTTTAATGTCATTGAGTTTTGTGAAGAATAGGAAATTAGTCATGAGTTCTCAGCTCCTAGAACACCTCAACAAAATGGAGTTGTGGAGAGAAAGAATAGAATGTTAGAAGAAATGGCAAGGACCATGCTAAATGAGAAGAAATTTTCTAAATATTTATAGGCAGATGCCACGAGTACAACATGTTACATAACCAATAGAACACATATCCGACCTATTCTGAACAAAAACTCCTTATAAGCTTTACAAAGGAAGAAAGCCTAATATCTCTCACCTGCATGTATTCAATTGTAAGTGTTTTATACTCAACAATGGAAAGGACAATTTAGAGAAGTTTGATTCTAAAAGTGATGAAGCTATATTTCTTGGTTATTCCAATAAAAGTAAAGCTTTTATAGTCTTTAACAATAGAACCTTATTTGTTGAAGAGTTAATTCATGTTAGATTTGATGAATCCTTATCAGATGAGAACAAAGAAGAAGAAATTGTGAATCTTTATCTTGATGATCTCTCACTGAAAAAAAAGGAGGAAAATCAAACTAGCAATGATACCATAAATCTTGATCAAAGTAGAGAGACAAAAATCTTCCAAAAGGTTGGAGATATAGTAAGTCATATCATATTGATCAAGTCATTGGAGAAATTAGTGATAAAATTAAAACAAGAGGTTCACTTAGAGAAGTATTCCATTTCAGTTCATTTCTTTCTAATATTAAATCTAATGATATTAAAGAAGCTTTAACTGATACATATTGGCTCATAGTAATGCAAGAAGAGTTAAACTAGTTTGAGAGAAGTCAAGTTTGTGACTTGGTACCAAGACCAAGTGATCATCCTATCATTGGGATGAAATAGGTCTTTAGAAATGAACATGATGAAACTAGTATTATGGTAAGGAATAAGGCTAGGCTAGTAGCTAAAAGTTATAATCAAGAAGAAAGCATTGATTGTGATGAAACCTTTGCTCCTATTGCTAGACTAGAGACTATTAGACTTTTACTTGTTTTCTCTTGTATTAAAGATTTTAAAATTTATCAAATAGATGTTAAAAGTGCTTTTTTGAATGGACTAATTAATGAAAAAGTTTATGTAGATAAACCTCTAAGATTTGAAGATCTATCAATGCCAAATCATGTCTACAAATTAAAAAAAGCATTGTATGGACTAAAGCAAGCACCAAGACCTCAGTTATTGTTACAACTGATGTAGAAAATCAACTTTCTACATCGGTTATGGTTACAACTGATGTAAAAAGTGATTTTTTTTATGTATATAATATATATTTTTATACACTACTTATTCCCTATGTATAAAAATAAACCAACCAAACAGCACAATTTATATAAAATGTTTATCCAGACAATACAATCCATTTTATTATCCAAAACTATCCACTATTTAACATAATTCATTTACATTTTGCAACAATTAAAATCATCACAATCAAGTAACCATAATCCAAAAGCCAACAAACTTATTAAAATTGTTTAGAACTATATAAATATACAAACTCTCCATAAAGGCCTCACAAGTTAATCTTTATTGTTTGTCTATTGCTTTGTATAATTGGTAAGAAATGATTGAATAAGTTCATAAAATATTAGGCTCACTTACCTTTGGTCCAATCCACGTAGGATCCTTGGACTTACATGCATTCTTTCAAGGACAATTGATATCTTCTCATTACCCTATATATGACTAAGATCATAAAGTTAGTGACTAATATATTCATAAAAAAATTAAATTGAATAGTTTTAGACTAGTATAAAATAGTGGATTCCAAGAAAACTTCACTTAACTAGTTGTGATCTTGCTAGAAACCCTCAAATACTAAAATATTGACATTAATGCCTCATTTTCTCCTCATTCATCATCATTAGCTATTGTAATACAACACCATTTTGAGTCACCTATCATCTAACTATATCATTAAATCCTTATTAATCCATTCAAACCATCCTTATTTTTCTTTGGCTGCTTGGGACATTGCAAGGAATTTGAATATAAAAAAAAATAAATTGAATTATTGAAGCCCCTCCCTAATTTTTACAAAATAATTTCCATCTACCAAACTAATTTGAAAAACGGAAAATAAAACGAGGATGATATTTCTTAAACTTTGTATAATATTTCCTAGTTGGAATAAAAGCATACGATGGTCACTAGTATTAACCCCTCCCTAATTGTCTAATAATAGTTTTGAACTCTTTAGCTAACACTATCATATCCATCTAAACCCTTAAACTTAATCATCATAATCATTATTATACTTACATACCACTTATTTAACCTTTACAACCTCAAATCATCATAAAAATTCATTCACTTAGTATAAAGTTTTAGATTTAAGTTCCCTGTTGTCATAATCACCACCAGAACAACCTAAATAACACCTATTTAACTCAAAATCATCATAAAATTTAGACCCAATAGTTGTATATCCCTAAAAATGAAAACCCTAACCATAAACTCAATAAAAACTAGCTTCAAGAAGATGTTGTATAGTAAAATAAGATTAAACAAACTTACCTTGCTAATTTGAGCCTAAAAAAGTGCTTGGAATTAATACTTTCTTTGAACCCACAAGTAACTACTTAGACAAAGCAACACGAGCACATCTAAAAATGAAAAAAATGAAGAAGAGGGAGGGAGATTTTTGAAGAAATGAAAGATATGGTTTTAAGAAGAGGACGATAATAGGTGGAGAGGATTAGTACCATTGAATATATGTGATTTTGGGCAAGGAGATTGGTGAAGATTGAGGAGAAAATCACGTCTATGAGTGAGAAATTGTAAAAAATAACTCTATGTGAGAGGAGGAAGGTGATGCAGAAATTTAAAAGACTTTTTATATCGGTTATTATAATAATAACCGATGTAAAAGGTAATTAATTTTTAAATTATAAAAATTTTTAATCACGTTTTACATCGGATGACTAGGAAACTAATGTAAAAACTATTACTTTTTACATCGGTTATAATTGTAATCAATGTAAAAAGCAATTAATTTTTAAAATGTTAAAATTTTAATCACTTTTTACATCAGTTGACTAGGCAACTGATGTAAAAAATATTACTTTTTACATCAGTTCCTTCAATAATCGATATAAAAAGTTTTTCAACTGATATAAAAAATATTACTTTTTACATTAGTTCCTTCAGTAATCGATATAAAAAGTTTTTTTTACATCAGTTATATATATAGAAAGTCTAACTTATAGGTTGATAATTACAAAATTACCACCATCTTGACTTTCTACATCATTTGCTTATTAACTAATGTAAAATGTCCCATGTGAAAAGCCAAATTTATAGTAGTGTGCCTAATGAATCAGACTTAAAGAAAGTAATTTTGATGAATTAGTTTTCTTTGAAGTTTTTACGCATATGATTTTAGTGCTTCTGCTATGTATTACTTTACGATTTGAACAGTTTAGAAATGGTTTTTGAATTGTCAATATTGGGATTCCAACTTTTTAAAGGCTTCTCATCGGTAATTAGTAGGGGTTTGATGATTGAATAGTAATATCAGAAAGGGTATTACAACTTGTACTCCTTCTACTATTTTGATAGGAACATAGGGACCATTTTTGACAATTCCCCATAAATCTAGATTTGATGCCTCAAAAAATAATCTCATTTTATCTTTAAAATCTTTCTATTCTTTAGAGAATTTTTTTTTTGTGAAAGTTTATCTTTTGCTTCTAAAATCTTGAAAACGCATTTTTTAAGTGTTTATAACCACTTTATAGGATTAGGTGGTGGCAATTAAAAGGTGAGAAGCAAGATATTTTCAAGCAAAATCTTTTGGATAAAGGAATTTGGGAATCTCAGGGAAGTGCTAACATCATATGGGAGGATATGGCTAAAAAGATACGAGAGGTTGCAAAAGTAGTTTTGGGAAAATTGAAAGGTTCTGGTCCAAGAGATAAGGAGTCTTAGTGGTGGAATAATAGTGTACAGGACAAAATCATGTATAAGAAGAACTGTTTTAAAGTCATACATTTGTGTAACAATGAGGAAAATTGGGAGAGGTACCGTATGGCTAAGAAGGAAACTAAGAGAGCTGTGGGTGAAGCTCGTTCTAAAGCTTTTGAAGAATTTTATAAGAACCTTGAGATGAAGGAAGGAAAGCAAAATATTTATAAGATTGCCAAGAGTAGGGAAAGAAAATCAAGAGATCTAGAACAGGTAAGGTGTATTAAGGATGAAGAGGAAAGAATTTTAGTTACAGATGATGAAATTAAAAATAGATGGGAGACTTACTTTTCTAAACTTTTCAATGATGGAGAGGATTCATCTAATAACTTGGAGGATTTAGTAACTGGTGAAGGAGAACAAAATTTGTCATTCTATCGAATAATACGTGATAAGGAGGTAAAGGAAGCTCTTAAGAAAATGGCAAATGGTAGAGCCAACGGACCTGATTGTATATCTATCGAAGCATGGAAATGTTTAGGTGAAGAAGGGGTGAGATGGTTAACTAAGTTATTTAATGTGATTTTACGGTCCAAGAAAATGCCTGATGAGTGGAGGAGAAGTACATTAATTCCTATTTATAAAAATAAAGGAGATATTCAGAATTGTACTAACTATAGAGGGATTAAACTCATGAGCCACACAATGAAATTGTGGGAGAAAGTAATTGAGCACAGGTTGAGATTGGAGACAAGTATTTCCAAGAATCAATTTGGTTTTATGCCAGGTAGATCAACTACAGAGGCGATTTATCTATTAAGGGGATTAATGAAAAAGTATCATTGTAAAGATAAAGATCTACACATGGTTTTTATTGATTTGGAAAAAGCTTATGACCGTATACCAAGAGAAATGCTTTGGAAAGCATTGGAAAAAAAGGGAGTACGGATTGCTTATATTAAAGCCATACAAGATATGTATGAAGGGGTAAAAACTAGTATAAGAACGCCTAATAGTCAAACAAAGGATTTTCCTATAAAGATTGGACTACATCAGGGATCATCTCTGAGTCCTTATTTGTTCAACTTGATTTTAAATGTTTTGACGGAACATATTCAAGAGAAAATCCTGAAATGTATGCTTTTCGCAGATGATATAGTTCTTATAGCAGAGACAAGAGAAGAGGTTAATTGCAAACTTGAGTTATGAAGGAGGACATTGAAGTCAAAAGGTTTTCGTCTGAGTAAAAGTAAGACAAAATATTTATATTGTAAATTTGGTAAAGGACTATTCAACAATAATTTGGAAGTGAAATTGGAAGATCAAATTATACCTCAAGTGGAAAAGTTTAGATATTTGGGAGCCATTATTCAAAATGATGGCGAAATCAGTGGAGATATTTCACATAGAATTCAAGCTGGGTGGTTTAATTGGAGAAAAGCTAAAGGAGTTATTTGTGATCGTAAGGTGCCTAATAAACTTAAAGGAAAGTTTTATCGCACTGCTATCAGACCGGCAATGTTATATAGTAGTGAATGCTGGGCTCTAACGGGATAGTAAGAGCATAAAGTTGGAGTAGCAGAGATGAGAATGTTATGATGGATGTGCGGACATACACGTAAAGATAAAATTCAAAATGAGCATGTACACGAAAAAGTGAGGGTGGCACCTATTGAGGAAAAAATGGTAAAAAATCGGTTGAGATGGTTTGGGCATGTACAAAGAAGACCAAGGGAGGCACCAGTGAGAAGAGTGGAACATATAACTTTGAGTCCGATTAAGAGAGGTAGAGGAAGGCCTAAGAGAACACTCTTGGAAGTTATTGAATGTGATCTCTTAATTAATAATATTCCTAAAAGCTTGATAAATGATAAAGCACAATGGCGTCTTGCAATCCATGTAGCCGACCCCACCTAGTGAGATAAAGGCTTGTTATTGTTGTTATTGTTGTTGTTGTTATAACCACTTCATAGATTATAGCAAAGATTTTTGAGTGAATCAAGACAAGTTTAGTCTTGTGAATTGTACTATGGTGGCAAGCACCCACTGAAGCTTGTGTTTTAGTTAGAAATCTCAAGTGTGACCTTGAGGACTAGACGTAGGCCAAGTTTAGGGGTGACTAAGATAAATCTTGTATGTTTCATTTTCTTACCTCGCACTAAAGTTTTTCACTCTTTAAGTTTTAAAAAATTATTAAGTGTCACCTAATTCATCCCCTCTTAGGTGCTAGTCTATCTAATATTTGGTACCAAAGCTTGGGCTTTTGATCGAGGATTTAATAATCTAAGAGGATCATATGGCTAGTTTTGGTGACAGTGTTCTCCCAAAAGGTGTTGAAATTAATAGACCTCCAGGATTCAATAGTGAAAACTATACCTTCTAGAAGAGCAAGATGAGATTGTTCTTTGAGCTTCACACCTTGGTCTATAGGAGATTGTCAAAAATGGTCCTTACATTCCTATGAAAACTATGGAAGGACAACAAGTCAGAAATGTAAGGAGTGAATTTAATGAAAAGGAAGAGAAACTTGTGCTACTCAACTCTGATGAAAAATTAATAATAACAAGTACCTTGAGTAAACAAGAGTATTTTCATGTTAGCAATCTGAAGATAGTACAGGAAATGTAGGATGCTTTAGAGATTGCACATGAAGGCATAGAAGGAGTCAAAGAGAACAAAATGAGCACATTGACTTAGGAGTGTGAACTTTTCAAAATGAAGGCTAGAGAAAGCATCAAGAAAACACACATAATGAATGAGCTTACTATACTTGGAAAGACATACACACAAAATGAGCAAGTCAAAAAAATCATGAAAGATCTTCCTACTAAATGGGAACCTAAAATCATTGCCATCGAAAAAGCAAAAAGTAATTCTATGAGATATGTGGCAGCATTGTTTGGAAGTCTTGCCTAGCATGAAAGAAGACTATCAATGCTAAAAGAGGATGCTAAAAAGAAGAATAAATCATTGGCACTAAAGGCAATAAATGAAGATTTTGATTCTAAGACCAATGATAGTAAATATTCTGATGAAGAAATGGCCATGTTTGTTAAGAAGTTTACTAAATTCTTTAAGAAGAAGAAATTTGGCAAGAAATTCTCAAAGAAGAAAGAAAAGGAAATCATTTGCTACAAGTGTAAGAAGTTAGGACACATTAAGGTTGATTGTCCCATTAAACAAAAGAGTAAGAACTACAACTATGACAAGAAGAAGTTCAAGACATATCTCTCTTCAATTTAAGGAGATAGTGATAAGGAATCTGTAAATGCAGAAGAGGCAAATCTCTATTTAATGGCCAAAAGCAACTCTAATCAGATAATAAGAAGAGTCACAAATGAAAAATGATATCTAGATAATGGATGTTTTAAGTATATGACTAGTGATAGCTCCATGTTCCTATACATGGTAGAAACTAAAGATGGCAAGACTATCACCTTTAGAAATAATGAAAAGGACAGAATCCTTAGTATAGGTAAGGTTAGTAAGAATTCTTCCAGTTCCATGCATTGATAATGTTTATTTAGTTGATGGTTTAGGACATAACCTCTTAAGTATAAGTCAATTATGTGATAAAGGTTATGAGATTATATTTAATGCCGTGTGTTACATTGTAAGAGATGAAAAAATAGGACAAACCATCTTAGAAGGGAAAAGAGTTTAGAATGTATATTCAATTAATCTGTGTGATGATAACTCATTGAATACAAAATGTCTAATCTTTATGGATGATGAATGTTAGCTGTGGCATAAGAGATTAGCCCATGTTAATATGAAGTAATTAGACAAGCTAGTAAAGAAGGATCTTGTCATTAGGCTGCTAAAGATCAAATTCAAAATTGACAAACTATGTGATGCTTGTATGGAAGGAAAATAGAGTAAGACTACATTTCACAAGAAAAATGTAGTTTCTACCTCAAGACTACATTTCACTAAATCTGCTAAGATTATGTAAGGTGAATTTGAGATGTCTATGATAGGGGAGCTAAATTTCTTTCTCGAATTGCAAATCAAGCAAATGAGAGATGGGATCATCATAAGCTAAACTAAATATACTCATAAGTTGTTAAATAAGTTTGGGTTCGAGAATTCCAACCCAAGTAATATTCTAATGAGTGCTTCAATCAAGATGGATAAGGATAAAAAAGGGTAAAAGGAGAATCAAGCAAAATTAAGGTAGATGATTGGATCACTACTATACCTAACTACTAGCAAACCTGATATAGTGTTCAGTGTCTATATGTGTGCAAGATTTTAAATTGATCCAAGACAATCTCATTTAAAGGCTGTGAATAGGATCTTTAAGTACTTGAATAGAACACCACAGCTGGGACTTTGGTTCCTTAAAGGAGAAAAGCCTGGGTTGATCACTTACTCAGATATTGACCATGGTGGATACAAGACAGATAGAAAGAGCACACGTGGAACTTGTCAGGTCTTTAAAGGCTGATTAATTTATGGTTTAGCAAGAAACAAAATAATGTTTCCCTATCCTCATGCAAAGCAAAATATTTGGCTGCTGGAAGCTATTGTGCACAAATCTTATAGGTAAAACAATAATGGGAAGATTTAAGAGCTCATCTAAAAGAGATTCCAATCAAATATGACAATACCAGCACCATAAATTTGGCCAAGAATCCTGTCCAATACTCAAGAACTAAGTACATTGATATAAGGCATCATTTCCTAAGGGATCATGTGTAAAAGAAGGACATTTTGCTAGAATTTATTCCCACTACCAAGCAATTTGCTAACATATTCACCAAACCTTTAGCTCTTACAATTCATTTTTATAAGAAAGGAATTGGGAATGGTAAATTCTAATGAACTATGATAATTTAAATTTAATTCTATTGTATTTGAATCTTTTACTAACTTAAGCTTTAGAGTCGTTTTAAGGTCTTTTTGTAGGGCTTATTTCATGAATCTTAGCTTTTCTGGATTATATTAGATTGAATCTTAAAGGAAAAGTCAAAAGATTAGGTATTACATGTTTAAGAGAGTTGTTTTCAATGTTCTAGGACATGTCTAACATGTTTATATGCTTAATCTCACATGAAATGCATTATATTGTTATGGCTTTTATAAGGCATATAATATCACACATAAGACCCAATTATATTGCATGAAATGTCACTCAGGAATCAATCCTTCTTGAGTTATGATAAATCATGCATGAAGGATGAGGTTCTCCTTGTATGAAATGTTCTCCCAAGAGCCTTATGTTCTTATCCTTGACATATCTTGCGTGAAAACCACTAGTGACCATGCATGATTTTGCTAGTTCTAAAATTACAAAATCTAAGCTAGTAATATGAGGACAAATCACACGTGAAACACACTTTGTTACAAGTAAGAAATGTCACTAAGTCTAAAGAACTGACAAATCATGCGTGATACATATCGTTTATCATACATGCTCTAGTCATGCCTATATATATTTCTTGAGTCAGTTCTTCCATTTAACGCATGATCCAACATTCATATAATCATTACTCTCTAAAATTCCTTTAATTGCATCCTTGATTTTTCTTAGACTATTATAGTATTCAAAATCTATTACCCATTCCTTCTAAAAACTATTTCAATCCTTAAATTCATCTGATTTCTTCTTAATATTCAACCTAAATATTTTCTCTCTAAAATTATGTAATGGCATGAACAAAGGATACTAGCAAGAGGCTAAGAACAGAAGTGACCAAGAAGAGAAAATTCTCTTAGGCTCTGATTGATAAAGGAAGTAAATCTCCTAGTCAATCTTCCAAGAAGACCATAATACTAAGGAATTCAAGGAAGCCTACTACAACTCATGAGCCTACTTTAGCTAGTTAGCAAGATGAAGCTCTGACCAGATTAGGACAAGAGCTATCTCTGGATGATAGTAATGTGCCTCCCAGTGATTTTTCAAAAGCAAGTATTAGAGAAGGGAAGTTTTTGAGTACTGAGCACCAAACAAGATTCAATCAGTTTTTCTCCTTAGGTGTTGTGGCAATTGGTCACTACACAAGATATGATTATTTTATTAAAGCTCACAACTTTGATATAGATGATTACTTAAGTGACTATAAAGGCTTACTAGAACTCAACCTCAGCTATTCAGCAGAAGTGGTAAAGGCCTTTTATGCAAGCTTTTACTAGAACAAACAAAAGGAAAATGTATAAGGCCAATGTTAGAGGTTATCTCATGTACTTCACAGCTAAAAGCTTGGGACATATATTAGGGATAGAGGCTAAAGGATTGGAGCTTCAAGAATTTGATCGAGCAACCTAGATAAATGCTCCCAGGGTCCACTTAAATGAAGATAAATATAAAGCAATCATAATGAAAGAAGAAGTGCTAAATGAGGTACTTAAGCCTGGTTTTATCTTCAAACCCACCACTTTCCCCTTTAAGCATAAGATGCCTGCTTATATTGTGGCAAGATTCTTTGTCAATAAGAGGACTGCCTTCAATACTTATACCAAGTTTGAGATAATGTTGTTGATAAGATTGATCAAGAAGCAGAAGATCAATATTTGCCATTACAAATTGACTAAGATGCTATATACCTCAAAAGTGGACTCAAAATGGAAGAAGGATAAGAAGAAGGATAGAAATCACTATTTTCCAAATGTAATATTTGCAATATTAAGGAGATTTC
Source organism: Prosopis cineraria (assembly GCF_029017545.1). NCBI lineage: Eukaryota > Viridiplantae > Streptophyta > Magnoliopsida > Fabales > Fabaceae > Prosopis > Prosopis cineraria. The sequence goes on along the minus strand of NW_026555345.1, from coordinate 16,179,755 downwards.
AAGTCAAGTATATTGAAGGAGCAATACTGAAGCCAGAAGAATTCAAAGATACAGTTCTCTTGAAGATGAAATTCAAACTGGATGGGAACAATTTTGTTCCTTAAGAAGAAGATGAACTTTCTAATCCTACCGCATAAGAAAAAAGAGGAAAATGAAGAAGAAGGTTGCTGTTAGAGCTGTTGAAATTGCTGGGGCCTCTACCTCTCAACTACTGCCATAATTGCCTACTCCACTAAGCAACATGTCAAATGCCTTCCTGTACAAGATTCTTAATGGCATTCAAGGCAAAATTGATCAAGTGATGGTGTATTTAAAAAACGATATAAAGGGACTTGGTGATATGATGCTATACCAAATGGCAAATTGGATCGAATCATGGATCACCTTGGGATTTTTAGGCTTAAGGAGGAAGTATAGGGCAAGAATATGAGGCTTGTCTATTAAGATTCAAAGAAGGTTAAGTTCACATGGTTGACTCTTCCTTAACTTCTAAAAACCTAATCTGACCCACCTCATTCCCTATTCTGTATACCTTCCCCAATTGACCCTTCTTGCCAAAAACAAGAAAATCTCATTCCCTAATATGGCCAAGGTTCCTTTATTCACCTTTAATATATAGACTCCTAAATTGAATTAAAGCCATTAAGATACTTTCAAACCTATTCACCCTTTTGATGGCATGCTAATCCCCTACATTCTTTCTCCACCAAAATCTACTGACACCTTTAAATCTACTGAAACCCCTAACTTTTGAGGAGCTAGATGAAGATATAGCTAATATCAGTATTACCAAACTTGTTAGTAAACTCACTGAAAATGTTGGAGAGTTTGTCACACCTTTATCCATGCCTATGCCTTTACCTTTACCAACTATTTCCTTTACTTAATTAGTGACCAAAACATTTCAGAGGAAGAAATCTATTCCAAAACACGAACAAACCAAACCTTTCCTTCACCAACCTATTAAGGAAATAATTGTTGAAGAACCTGAGGACTAAGGACTGAAGGTCAACCTTAGTAAAGTCAAGACCTTTGACTACTGAAGGTCATATTGAAGACATTGATCTTGAGCTTCCTCAAGATTCTCCTTAAGCTACTAATGGCTTAGCTGTAGTATTGGATCCCATTCCTCCAATAGATCTAAATGACTCTTCCACCTAGGCTATGGTTCTATCTACTCAACCTTCAATCTAGATTCTATGTTTGATAGAAAAGTTCTAGAAACCTATCTCAGATATCAAGTGTCCTCTCTCTTAGGAAAGCCAGCATCTTTTTGATGATGCCAAAGGAAGAGAAGAAATACTAGAGAGTAAGCTAGACTCAAAGGGGAGTGGTATTGGAACATAGGCTTAGGAAGAAGAACATATACTTAAGGTTTTCTATTTTTTTGATAAATTGTTATGTTGTATTCCATCTTTTATCTTTATCAATGAAATTTTCTACATTATTCATTCATGTCTTCAAGCTGTTAATTGCAAGTTCATATTTTTCCTACACTCTTAATCCTTATACTCCTATATCTAATTAAGAGGGAGCTTTGTATTAAACAGAACTAAGAACCTTGATCTTGAGGTTTTATTATCATCAAAAGGGGGAGATTGTTGGATTATGTGTTTTGATGATTACAAAATTAAGAAAAGAGGTGTTTATTTTATGTGTAGATAAATAAAGAATTATAGATAAATACAAAATCTCAAAAGCATGAAGAATCAAGAGAAGATGAAGAACTATAGGACAAGTCATTTAAATTCTCTTAGATTCTATGGAAAACTTTAACAGCATAATCACATTTCATTATCATTAAAATGAATGCTTCATCTTTAACTCATAAGTCCCATTTATGCACTTTTAGACTCATCTTAATGCATTTAAGCTTGCAAGTTATGTCATTCTAGCTTGTAGTGATTCATCAAAGTTGAATTTTCTTATACTACAGAATCACACATAATTCTATATAGTTACTCACTAGGTTTGTCATGTTAGGCACACCAGTTGACATTTAACGCTTAAGTTAGAGCGTGATCCATATGTGATTTGTCACTTTATTTGTGTAATGCCTTGACATTGCTTCTATGTTTTAAATCACACAAGCTACCCTTTAGTTTGCACATAAGTTTTGTCAAGTTATGTTTCATTACATTTTGTCAAGAGCCATTTCACGCGTGAGAGCAAATGGTAACCATACGTGATTTGTCATTAGTTTTTTGAACACATCTTACTAAATTGAGCCCTATATCATTTCAAGCCAAGTTTAATTTGTATAGTTGCATGATATGTGATTCACAATTCCATATCTCTTGATTATATAAAATCTTACTTGAGTTCATAGTGGTTCCATGCGTGATATGTATCCCAGAATGGCTTAAGTTTAACAACTTGCCATTTTACAAGTCAGTGTTATTTTGTTCCACACATGACTTGTCTTCCTGAATAGTCTAGGTTTAAAGCAAGCCATTTCATGCATGATAATCTATTGCTTCCACATGAGTTTTGTTACACAAAATGGGCTTTGGCATTTTTCCAGCCAAACCATGCTTGAGAGCATGTTAGTTTTGCACAAGTTTCGTCATACAGTTTTGGGCTTATTTTTCGTACTAGCCAAATTATGTGTGAGGACAAGATGCTTGCATGTAAGATTTGTCATACAAAACTTGTTTTGGCTTTTTGTTAGCCAAACCACACATGAGAGTAAGAGGGTCGCACACGAGTTTTTTGTACATAGAATAGATTGCATATTCATATAATCTAAACCATACATGAGACACCCTAAGGTTCATGCATGATTTGTCACATATTCATATACTTTGATACAAGCCATTTCACATGTGATATGTCAGGATGCAGGCAAGAAATAACACTAATGTTTAGTAACATTGTTCCAACATTCTATCAACTGCCAAAACTATATATGTGATATAATTCAAGTCTAAATGAGAACTTTCGAGCCTTGAGTAAATTTTTCTTTATCTGAGCATTCAAAAAGCTTTCAAATTATGCTTAAAAATTTAGCATTCATTCATCAATCTTGAAAAGAATTGTTAGAAAATGCTCTCATAAGTTTATAAACTTTCATTTGTAATCTATCTACTCTTTAGGAGAGTATTTTTTGTGAAAGTTTATCTTTTACTTTTGAAATCTTGAAAAAGATTTTTTCAAGTGTTTATAACAACTTGCTGGATTGTAGCAAGGATTGTTTAGTGAATCAAGACAAGTTATGTCTTATGAATTATACTGTAGTGGAAAGCAGCCATTGAAGCTTGTGTTTTAGTAAGAAATCTCAAGTGTGACATTAAGGGCTGGACATAGGCTAAGTTTGGAGTTAACCATGATAAATCTTGTGTAATTTTTCTTCTTACCTCGCACTAAAGTTTTTTACTCTTTAAGTTTTTAAAAAAATATTAAGTATCACCCAATTCACCCCCTCTTGGGTGCCATCCTATTCACAAGACTTAACTAGTCTTGTTTTCATTAGCCAATCTTGCTACAACAAGAAAGTTGTTATAATTCACTTGAAAAATCTCTTTTCAAGATTTTAACTTTGTTTTAAAGAAATGATGTCTCAAAAATAAATTCTTTATAAAGAGTAGATTCAATATAATGGAAGCTTAAGAACCAATAAGAGTTTTTTTTCACAAAGTTTGTCAAGAATGTTAAATGAATAAATGTAAAACCTTTGATGCACAAATTAAATGTTTGTTCAAACTTGGAATAGTTCATCAATGATTAAAATTCTTGTTCTAGGCTTGAATTGTTTCATGTATATAGTTTTATAATGTTTAGACCATTAGAACAATGAATGTAGCCATTGATGACATTTCTTACATGCAACCAGAATATTGTTGGAAATTGTACCTTAGGGCCAATCATTATACTATGCATATTGTTATTTAATGAATTTCTCTCTTATTATCATATTAATTTCATGTTCTCTATGATAATTATATCCTTGGACAAACTATAGTGATTGTCCTAAATATCCCTGGTCGGTCATCTATAAGAGATCATAGATGAAACATGACTAGTATGACTTTAATTAATTATAGAGATACAAATCAAAGTCATAGGCACTCGAAAGAGTACAAGGTACTAGACCGACCCACTGTAAGAAAGCTGCATAGTACAAGTCATAAGCTTATCTCATATGTAACCATATTGATAGAACACATTTGTTACCCACTTTTATTTGTCAATTAGGACCATTTTATTAATGATTTATCACCTTCAAGTGCACACATTGCATTAGATTTGGAACTTTGCCTAAGTTTCTAATATCAGTGCACTAGGGGCATTTTGGTCCAAAAAATGAACTTTTGAGAAAATGTACAAGAAAAATTGACAAAGTGCATTTTATGTCCAGTTGATGAATGGTGAAATTATATTTTTAAAATTCATTTTAGTTTGGGAGTAATTAAATAAAAAAGTCAACACTTTCTTAAGTGTCTTAGTTTGTCCTAGTTTTTGGTTTGCCTTTGTGTGAAAATTTTTATATAATTTTGTGCAGCCTGAAACTTGGTTAATTTAATAAATTCTCCCTTCTAATTATGAATTTAATTCTGGACATGAATTAGATTTTATTATATCATATGCTATTTAATTGAATTATGTGATTTATGTGACATAGGTGGCATGTGACTTGTGCATCAATTGGGCAATTGAGGTCAACACTCCTTGAGGACAATGGCTGATGGTTTGCACGTGAATTATGATTATTTTGAGGGATTAGATCAGCTAAAATGATGTGGATGACACATGGGAAATTAGGCACACATTGGAATCATCTACAAACCAATAGGAAGTTGCCACCTTGCAAGTGTGACAAGGCTCCCATTTACATTTTAATTTCTTTTTCCTTATTTTAATTAAGCTTCAGCTGATGGGAGACACCAAGGAGCACGCCATTTTAAGCCTCAAATGGGATCCAACACATATCTCATTCATCTTCCACATTCTCTCTCTCTTGTTCATAGTGTTCTTCATTTTCTCTCTTTTGTTCTTCATTTTCCAGCACCCTAACCTCCATTTTCAGCCACCAAACCTCCACAAAACTCATACCATTCTTCTCCTCTCTTCATTTTCGTTCCATCCCTTCCATTTTCACAAGGATTGAAGCTCATTTCCATCATTCAAGAGCTATGGAGTTTGGCCTTCACAAGCAATCACTAGGGTTCTTGAAGATGAAGATTGGCTAAGTTTCTTTGTGGAATCCTAGAGAGATGAAGATGGAGGATGAGTCTTGAGCTTCAAATTGGCTAAGTTCTTTTGTTTCCTATCCTCTTCTCTTTTTACTAGATGGTTAGATTCCTTAATCTAGGGTTAATCATCTTAGCTTATAAATTCTAATTTGAATTTGATGTTGATGTAAAGAGAGAGGATTGTTTCATTTAATTTCTTCCTTGGACAGCCATGACTGAATTTTGCCACTCTTTGTTTGGCACATAATCTTGTGTTTTTCAATTAGTGAATTTCTTGTGTTAATATTGCATAATCTTGTGGTGTTAATGCTTGTGTTGTTGAGTAGCTTGACATAATCTTGTGGTTGCTCAATTTATGTGTTTGACCATGGCTGTTGAGAGAGGATTTTGAGTGAATCACTTGGCTAATGTCTTCACCAATTGGTTAATTGAACTAGGGACTTTAATCTAAGACCTAGGGAGGTTAGCTAATTAGGTTAATTGGCTTAGGATAATTTTCTTAAGTCATGACAGCTTTAGTCAAGAGGAAAGGGAAGCTAAACTTAGCCTAATCATGAGAAGATAATGAGTCCAAAATCAACTAATCTCTAGGGTTCCATTATTGTAAAAAGGGAAGTTCATTTCACTCACTTTCACTAGCATTTTAATTACTTGCATATTAGGTAATTAGTTTAGATAATTAGCTAGATAACTAAATTCCTACAAACTTTGGTTGATTTATTTCACTAGATAACTTTCAATTAGACTTAAAACCATTCCTTGGGAGATGACCTAGGGTTGGCCCTATATTGCATTAGGGTTAGCTTTAGTGTAATTTTGAGGATAAGCGACTAATTTCCTATCAAAATTTTGGCGCCGTTGCCGGGGAATGGTTTAAGTTTAATTCTAAGGTTGTTTAGTACTTAATTTATATTTTTAGTGTTCCTGAAAATTTTTTTGAAAAATTATAAAAATTTGTGTTTTGTGTTTTGTTTAGTGTTTTTTGTGTGTTTTGAGTGTTTTTATTCTGTTTTGAAAAAGAAAAAAAAAATTAATGCAATTTTCGTTGGTTTGGTGTAGAGCTGAAAATACTCTGTTTCTAGTGTCTCTGTCTGAAATTGAAAAATTAACTGGGAATGAGTCTGAGGGAATTTGAACTTGAAATTTATTTCATTGAAAGCTCTATATCCTAGCTTCACTTTAAAATTGGTTTGGTCAATTTTGGACGTGGGAAGTGTCCTGTGGAAATTTTACAATCTAACAAGGTCCAGGGAGCCATTACAGAGGATTTCCAAAACCCTGTTTCAATTTTGAGTTAGCATATCTTCCTCTTTGTGCGTTCAAATTGATTGATTCCAGTTTCATTTTTCTTATCGCTGTCTTATCTTTGTTTCTTGTGTTTAGGATTTTCTTCAATTTTTCCATTTTCCTATTTGAAAGTTTGTTAGAAGCTCTGAAGGTCTTCTGGACGAAATCCTGTTTCTCCAGACTTGAGGACCAACTTGTGAAAAATTCTGGGAACGATTGGGCAGGATTTTTAATCTAAAAGTTTTATATAATTTTCCTGTATATCTCTTGTGTTTCTCATAAAAGTTTCAGGGGAATTTATCATGTGGATTTGCTGATAGAAAATTCACAAGTTCACTGTCTCCAGAGAGCCTACTGTGCGAATTCCAGAATTGCCAAAGCTTCTTGATTGAGCATTTCTAACTCTCTTTCTACTTGTTTGGTGTTATTTTTTTTTCATTTTGTTGCTATTGAGTTTAAAAAAAAAAAAATTATTTCTCTTGCTTTTGTGTGTTTTGAATTGTTTCATGTTGATTTGCATTTTAGTTTAGCTTGTTCTTTGTTCTTAATTTTCTTGAGCTTGATTAGTGCATGACCCGAAGAAAACATACCTCTTTTGTTGAATTAGATCCAGAAATTGAAAGGACTATTTCTAGATTGAGAAGATCACAACCTATTCTTGATTCTCATTTGGTTTGTAATTCAACAATGGAAGGTATCTTAGGACATGAGCATGTGCATAATGAGGGCCATGGGAATGGGAATGAGAATTTGCATGATGATGGCCATGTTAATAATGAATTTGAAGGCTTGCATAACCCTAGAGAGGAGAGGAGCATTAGGCAATTAACTCAACCTAATTGGCATGATAATCCTTATGGCTTATATGTTCCTCCTACTAATGTTCAATTTGAAATTAAATCCTCCTTGATTAATGCATTGCCTAAATTTCATGGGTTACCAGGAGAGGATTGTCATAGGTTTTTGCATACTTTCCTATTGGTTTGTGATACTATGAAGCCTATGCATGTAAATGTTGATGATGTTCAAGCTAAGGCTTTTGTATTTTCTCTTGAAGGTTTAGCAAAGGAATGGTATTTCAACTACCCTTCTTATGTGAAAGTGAGCACATGGGCTGAGCTAAGAAGACTCTTCTTAGATAAATTCTTTCCAAATTCCAAGGTCACCAATTTGAGAAAGCAAATCTATGGGGTCCAACAAGGAGAGGATGAGAGTCTCTATGAGTATTGGACTAGATTCCAAGGCCTTTTGGCTAAATGCCCACACCATCAAATTTCTAGTGAGAATTTAGTCCAATATTTCTATGAGGGCTTGATTCCAAGAGACAAAGTTAACATTGATGCCGCTAGTGGTGGATGCTTGATTGACCTCACTTCCTTAAAGGCTTGGGAACTAATTGACAAGATGGCTTCAAGTGGTGCTCAATACTCTACAAGGGAAAAGAGAAATGTGAATATGGTAGGTTCCTCAGTTCTTAATGATTCATATGTGGACTTGCTAGCTGCCAAGATTGGGAGAATGTTGGCTCCACAAATATCTCAAGTGAGCAATGTAAGTACTTCTCAAGCACTTGTCCCTTATTCTTGTACTTTTTGTGACTCACCTATGCATGTAGAAAGCAATTGTCCTATTAAGTTTGAACAAGTAAATGCTATCTACAATGGAAAACAATCCTATGGTGGGAGGCAAGGGCAAGGAGCTTATTCTAATACTTACAACCCTTCATGGAGAGACCATCCTAATTTCTCCTATTCAAATCCAAATGTGGCTTTACAAGACAATCAACAAAGAGGATCCTATCAAAACACCTTTGGCCGTGACCCTCCACCTCATTTGTCTCAAGGTAGCTCTTCTCAAAGCTACAATCCAAGTGGTAATTCTCTTACACCTTCTTCTAATTCTTATAGTGATAGGAGGCTTGTTCCAATTGAGAGTTCTTCTAATTCGAACTCTTCTAATGATGTGAATGTGTTACGTAAGCAGTTGATTGAAATGAACTCTTTGTATAAAAACATGTATGATGGCTTAGGGAACAAGGTAGAGAGTATGGGTAACAAGTGTGAGAACATGAACTCTAAAATTGATGCCCTTACTTCTCAAATGAATATGCTTGCTAACCAATTAAGTGCAGCCAATGCTCAAGCCTCTACATTACCATCCAACACCGTTGCTAATCCTAAAGCTAATCTTAATGCTATCACATTGAGGAGTGGCAAGGAGTTGGGAGAAAGAGTACAAGAAGACAAAAGACAAGGGAAGGCCGAGAAGCCCTCTTTAAATTCTTCAATTGATGTTAATGTTTCTAGTTCTTCTTTTGCTCCTAATGATGCATCTTTTTGTAGAGATGATGAGGATGAAAACATTGAGGAGATCATATGTGAGCAACCACCATCTAAGGTGGAAAAGGGGACTATGGCCGAGTTGTTTAGTAAGGAAAAAGAGGGAGAGGCCGAGCAAAGTGAAACAAGAAAGGAGAGTTCAAGGAAGGAAGAAGGAAAGCAAAGTCAAGAGATTATGAAGAAGCTTCCTTTTCCACAAGCACAAGTGGTCCCTAAGCAAGTAAAGGGACAATTTGATCAAGAGGTATATGATTTCTTCCACAAGATTCATGTTAATGTACCCTTGATGGATGTAGTTAAGAACTTTCCTAAGTATGCCAAATTTTTGAAAGATTGTTGTACAAATAAAAGAAAATTTAGGCCTAATGCAAGGGTACAATTACCCTCATCTGTGAGTGCTATCATGAAGCCTCAACTCCCTATAAAATGTGAGGACCCCGGTTCCTTCACAATTCCATGCAAGATTGGCAACACACATTTTTCTCATGCATTGATAGACTTAGGTGCAGCCATTAATGTTATGCCTCTTTCAATTTATCATGCCTTGAGTCTTGATTGCATGCATAAGACACCTATGATATGCCAATTAGCGGATAGAAGTGTTAGAAGACCACATGGAGTAGTAGAAGACTTGTTGGTTTGTGTTAAAGGTCTATTATTTCCTGTGGATTTCTATGTGCTTGATATGTCAAAAGAAGGGAGTGGGGATGATATTTTGATTTTAGGAAGGCCATTTATGAGGACTGCCCGTACATTGATTGACATGGAAAAAGGTAGTTTGATTTTGAAATGTGGAGAGGATCATGTTATTTTTAATATATATGAAGCAATGAAACATCCTTTTGAGGATTATTCTTTGTTAGGTGTAAGTTCCATTGAGTTATTGCTTCATGATGCTTGTGAGTCTCACATGCTTGATTCTTTCTCACATGTTGATGATGATTTGTCTCTTGTTACTACTACATGTATTGATGGATGTAGTTGTCCTATTTGTTTAGAGATTGATGCATGCTTGAATGATGCAACTACTTCTTCTCATGATTTGTTTAAAATATCTCCTATGCTTGATCTTGAAATGCTTGAGAAGGGTATATCTTCTTGTGTTGTAGGTACTAAAGCCATTAAGGCCGAATCTATGAGTTTTTCTCCACTCGAGCTTGATGTTCTTAGGATTCCCAAGCTATTGGAGGAAAATTCTACACTTTCACATGTCGAGGCCGTGGCTCAAGTCCAAGCACTTGAGGACAAGTTGCAAGAAAAGGGGGAGGCTGTAAAGAAAGAAGAGGAGAAATCAAAAACAAGTGAGAAGCCTAAAAGACAAGATAGTACCATGGAATATTCCACCAAATTAGACTTGAAGAAGCTCATTCCCTCTTGTGTAGAGCCACCTACCTTGGAGTTGAAGCCTTTACCATCCAATCTCAAGTATGCATATCTCATTGAGAATGAGAAGCTTCCGGTAATAATTTCTAACTCTTTATCTCTTGAGGAAGAAAATGCATTACTTGATGTGTTGAGAAAGAACATACATGCTATTGGTTGGACTTTGGCTGACATTCCTGGTATTGACCCTATTGTGTGCACACATAAAATTTTTCTTGAGGACAATGCTAAGCCCATTAGGCAACCACAAAGGAGACTTAACCCATTGATTTTAGATGTGGTAAAGAAAGAGGTTGTTAAGCTACTTAGTGCTGGGATCATCTATCCTATAGCTGACAGTGAGTGGGTGTCTCCAACCCAAGTTGTACCTAAGAAAGGGGGGATTACTGTGGTAAAAAATGAGAAAGGAGAGCTTGTTCCAACTAGAGTTCAAAATGCTTGGAGAGTGTGCATAGACTATAGGAAGCTCAATAATGTGACTAGGAAGGACCATTTTCCTTTGCCTTTTATTGATCAAATGCTTGAGAGATTGGCTTCCAAGTCCCATTATTGCTTCCTAGATGGGTTTAGTGGGTATTTTCAGATTCCTATAGCTCCTAGTGACCAAGATAAGACTACCTTTACATGCCCCTTTGGTACATTTGCCTATAGGAGGATGCCTTTTGGTCTTTGCAATGCACCTGGTACTTTTCAAAGATGCATGATGTCCATATTTTGTGATTTTATTGAACATTGCATGGAAGTCTTTATGGATGATTTTACTGTGTATGGTGAGTCCTTTGATTCATGCTTGCATTCTTTAGATAAAGTGCTTGGTAGGTGCATTGAAAAGAAGCTTGTGCTTAACTTTGAAAAATGCCATTTCATGGTAGATAAAGGAATTGTTTTAGGCCATTTGATTTCTTCCAATGGCATAGAGGTGGATAAGGCCAAAGTAGATGTGATTGCTTCTTTGCCATATCCTGTTTGTTTGAAAGATTTGAGATCATTTTTGGGACATGCAGGCTTTTATAGGAGATTTATAAAGGGGTTTAGTGAAATTGCTTTGCCTATGTCTAAACTCTTACAAAAAGATGTTGATTTTGTTTTTGATGATGCTTGCAAAAGGAGTTTTGACACTTTGAAAAGCATGCTCATTTCCCCTCCCATTCTTAAAGCCCCAAATTGGTCTTTACCTTTTGAGTTGTCATGTGATGCTTCTAATTTTGCTGTGGGAGCTATGCTTGGTCAAAGAGAGGGCAAGTTATCATATGTGATTGCTTATGCATCTAGGACCCTAGATTCAGCTCAGGTTAATTACACCACAACTGAGAAAGAGTTGTTTGCTATTGTTTTTGCACTTGATAAATTTAGATCATATCTTCTTAACTCTAAAGTTGTTGTGTACACTGACCATGCTGCTGTGAGGTACTTGTTTAAGAAGACAGATTCTAAGCCTCGCTTGATTCGATGGGTGATCTTAATGCAAGAATTTGATGTGGAGATAAGGGATAGGAGTGGTTCTACCAATCAAGTAGCGGATCATTTGTCTAGACTACCTCATTTAAAAGCTACTATGGTAAACTCTAACCCTACTATTCCTTGTGATTCATTTCCTGATGAGGCATTGTGTGCCATTTCATCTAAGCCTCCATGGTATGCCTCTTTTGCTAACTATATTGAGTGTAGAGTCTTGCCTCCTTGTGCTTCACGTTTTGCCATTGAAAAATTGAAAAGAGAGTCTAGATTTTACATTTGGGAACCACCTTTGATGTGGAAGATTTGTAGTGATAAAGTGATTAGGAGGTGTGTTGATGATGTTGATGTGCCTTCTGTTCTTGAATTTTGTCACTCTCATGCATGTGGTGGTCATTTTAGCTCAAATAAGACAGCTAGGAAGGTTTTAGATTGTGGATTGTATTGGCCTAGCTTGTTTAAAGACTCTTATGAATTTTGTAAAGCATGCTTGAAATGTCAAAAGGTTAGTAGTTGGGGTAAGAGACATGAAATGCCTCAACAACCCATTTTATTTTGTGAGATTTTTGATGTTTGGGGCATTGACTTCATGGGTCCCTTTCCACCATCCTTTAGTTTTGAGTACATATTACTTGGTGTTGATTATGTTTCAAAGTGGATTGAAGCCATTCCTACTAGAACTTGTGATGCTAAGATTGTTTTGAAGTTTCTCAAATCTAATATTTTTTGTAGGTATGGAGTTCCTAAGGCCTTGGTAAGTGACCAAGGATCCCACTTTTGCAATAAGATGATGAAGGCTCTCTTGGCTAAATATGGAGTGCATCACAAAATCTCTACACCATATCATCCCCAAACTAATGGCCAAGCCGAAGTATCAAATAGAGAAGTCAAGAAAATCCTAACCAAGGTGGTGAACACAAATAGGAAGGATTGGTCTTTACACTTGGAGGATGCTTTGTGGGCTTATCGGACCGCTTATAAGACTCCCATTGGCATGTCTCCTTTTCGATTGGTGTATGGAAAGGCTTGCCACCTCCCTGTGGAGATAGAGCATAGGGCCTATTGGGCCATCAAGAAACTAAACTTGGATTTCCATCTTTCGGCTAAGGAGAGATTTCTTCAAATGCAAGAACTTGAGGAGCTTAGGTTGGATGCCTATGAGTCTTCTAGAATCTATAAGGAGAAAACAAGGATCCTTCATGACAAGCTAATCTTGAGGAAAAAGTTCCAAGAAGGAGATCAAGTCCTCTTGTTCCAAACAAGGTTTATTCATAAGCATGCCAAGTTGAAGTCTAAGTGGGAGGGACCATATCTAGTGACCAAGGTGTTTCCCTATGGGGTTTTGCAACTCTTGAATAAAGCCACGGGTTCCACTATGCAAATCAATGGTCACCTATGCAAGCTCTACAAAGATGCCAAATCACTTCAAAAGGAGGAGGACTTCTCTCAACATGTTTTTGAACCACCATGATAAGGTTGTATCTCTCTAACCTTGAGCTTTTACCTTCCTTTAATTGATATATTTAATGATAGGTATAGTTCAAGTGTGGGGGAGATGAACCTAGTAGGAAAATTAGAGTTTATTTGCTTTATTTGACTTCTTTGTTTTGTGTTTTAGTTTGAAAAAAAAAATATCTGCACCACACTTTTGTTATGCATTCATTATTGATCTCACCTTATTTTATCACTAGTCTATACATACATTGAGGACAATGCATGATTTAAGTGTGGGGGAGAGAAATAAACATTTTGTTTTGTTTGTTTGGTTTTGTTTGGTTTTGCAAAAAAAAAAATTCAAAAAAAAAAATTTCTTTGTTTTGTTTTGTTTGAGGTTACTTAATTACCTAGCTCTTGAATGGATATTTTGATTCTTGAGATGTGGTAATTTTTAGGATTGAATAGGTGTGAAATGAACATTCTTTTACCTTGAATTAATGGATTAGAGTGGCATATTACCCATTCATGGAAGAGGCTAAACACTCATGTGTGATTAATTCCTTAGTGATGTTACCCTCTAGAATTTGTTTCACTTCTTAATTAAGACCATATATCTTGCACTTGTTTGATAGGAGATGAGAGATGGCATTCATAAAAAATAGCCAAGAGCCAAATAGCCAACCTATTATTATTTATTATCCTTTGTTAGCCACTTTGAGCCTTTGGTTTGATTCTTAAAAAAAAAAAATATTCACCCTATTTTTCCCCAAGGAATGCATGTTACACTTTTATATGTCTTTTTAATATTCATTGCATGTCCTAGATCAAATGAGTGGATGCCTATTATCATTTCTCTATCCATTACTTCCATTGTTTTCAAAGAGTTAGGGGCAACAAAAAAAAAACAACAAAGATAGATTTGAAAAAAAAAAAATTAGTCAAAAAGAAAAGAAATAAAGTTGCTAGAAAAAGAAAAAAAAAAAAGAAGAAAAAAAAAAAAAGAAAGAAAAAAAATAAAAATAAAAATAAAAAGTTGCCTAGCTCATCCATTCCATTTGTTTTATTATTTCTTATCATTTCTTTCCATCCTCATTGTGTTAAGGTGTTCACTCAATTGAGTTAGGTTATGCTTTGCATATTAAGGGGATATATCTTGATTTAGCATTATTTTGATGCTAACCCTATTTTTTTTTATATACATGCATTTCTTAGACATCCTTTCATTACCTATATCACAACCTAATAAAGTCCATTTGATTCTTGATTGCAAGTGCTATTTAGTGATGGAGAAGTAGAAGGGTTACAAATTCATAGTAGGGTTTATCCTAAGAAATTTTGAGTGAAATTTAATACCTTATACACTTTGAGTGATGAGAGCAAACACTTAACCTAGAGAGGCTTACTCTTTGACATTGATTCTTGGTAAGGGTTTGTTTGTGATGTGCATAATTCTTTCGTAATTATTGCCACATTGATTGATAATTTGTAGAAGTTCATGAGCTAGTATTTTAGTGACTTGAAACAATGTTTTTCTCTTATTTCTTTGTCTTATAGTTTCTTTTGGGACCTTTTTCACTTGATTTTGCCCGGAGTGCAAAAGCTAAGTGTGGGGGAATTGATAGAACACATTTGTTACCCACTTTTATTTGTCAATTAGGACCATTTTATTAATGATTTATCACCTTCAAGTGCACACATTGCATTAGATTTGGAACTTTGCCTAAGTTTCTAATATCAGTGCACTAGGGGCATTTTGGTCCAAAAAATGAACTTTTGAGAAAATGTACAAGAAAAATTGACAAAGTGCATTTTATGTCCAGTTGATGAATGGTGAAATTATATTTTTAAAATTCATTTTAGTTTGGGAGTAATTAAATAAAAAAGTCAACACTTTCTTAAGTGTCTTAGTTTGTCCTAGTTTTTGGTTTGCCTTTGTGTGAAAATTTTTATATAATTTTGTGCAGCCTGAAACTTGGTTAATTTAATAAATTCTCCCTTCTAATTATGAATTTAATTCTGGACATGAATTAGATTTTATTATATCATATGCTATTTAATTGAATTATGTGATTTATGTGACATAGGTGGCATGTGACTTGTGCATCAATTGGGCAATTGAGGTCAACACTCCTTGAGGACAATGGCTGATGGTTTGCACGTGAATTATGATTATTTTGAGGGATTAGATCAGCTAAAATGATGTGGATGACACATGGGAAATTAGGCACACATTGGAATCATCTACAAACCAATAGGAAGTTGCCACCTTGCAAGTGTGACAAGGCTCCCATTTACATTTTAATTTCTTTTTCCTTATTTTAATTAAGCTTCAGCTGATGGGAGACACCAAGGAGCACGCCATTTTAAGCCTCAAATGGGATCCAACACATATCTCATTCATCTTCCACATTCTCTCTCTCTTGTTCATAGTGTTCTTCATTTTCTCTCTTTTGTTCTTCATTTTCCAGCACCCTAACCTCCATTTTCAGCCACCAAACCTCCACAAAACTCATACCATTCTTCTCCTCTCTTCATTTTCGTTCCATCCCTTCCATTTTCACAAGGATTGAAGCTCATTTCCATCATTCAAGAGCTATGGAGTTTGGCCTTCACAAGCAATCACTAGGGTTCTTGAAGATGAAGATTGGCTAAGTTTCTTTGTGGAATCCTAGAGAGATGAAGATGGAGGATGAGTCTTGAGCTTCAAATTGGCTAAGTTCTTTTGTTTCCTATCCTCTTCTCTTTTTACTAGATGGTTAGATTCCTTAATCTAGGGTCTAATCATCTTAGCTTATAAATTCTAATTTGAATTTGATGTTGATGTAAAGAGAGAGGATTGTTTCATTTAATTTCTTCCTTGGACAGCCATGACTGAATTTTGCCACTCTTTGTTTGGCACATAATCTTGTGTTTTTCAATTAGTGAATTTCTTGTGTTAATATTGCATAATCTTGTGGTGTTAATGCTTGTGTTGTTGAGTAGCTTGACATAATCTTGTGGTTGCTCAATTTATGTGTTTGACCATGGCTGTTGAGAGAGGATTTTGAGTGAATCACTTGGCTAATGTCTTCACCAATTGGTTAATTGAACTAGGGACTTTAATCTAAGACCTAGGGAGGTTAGCTAATTAGGTTAATTGGCTTAGGATAATTTTCTTAAGTCATGACAGCTTTAGTCAAGAGGAAAGGGAAGCTAAACTTAGCCTAATCATGAGAAGATAATGAGTCCAAAATCAACTAATCTCTAGGGTTCCATTATTGTAAAAAGGGAAGTTCATTTCACTCACTTTCACTAGCATTTTAATTACTTGCATATTAGGTAATTAGTTTAGATAATTAGCTAGATAACTAAATTCCTACAAACTTTGGTTGATTTATTTCACTAGATAACTTTCAATTAGACTTAAAACCATTCCTTGGGAGATGACCTAGGGTTGGCCCTATATTGCATTAGGGTTAGCTTTAGTGTAATTTTGAGGATAAGCGACTAATTTCCTATCACATATCACTAAGTTTTTTAACCTGAGATCATTATGGATTTCTACATGATGACCACTGAACTTTGACTTGGTCAAAAGTCACTTTTGTTCAAGTGATCATAAAGGCTATGATTGAGTTTAATGATATTCATACAAAGGAATATAAGTGGTCAAGATGGAATTTATCCCTTACATTAAGTGAGAGATATTACTAGGCCCCTTGGTGAGTAAGACTGAGAAAATGTATGGCCGTACTATAATGGAAAGGGTTTTTCCATTGCTACAGTCAGTCTACTCAAAGATTAAGAAAGTAATGGCTATGTAAGGCAGGATGACAATTCCATATCTCATACTTGATTGAAATATCGTGTGACAAAAGGGATGTGATATGGTTACATGATAGGTTACATTGGATCATCAATCCCTATATGAATTAGGTAGTTGCAATGTCTTCCTAAAGGCCGCTTGTGACTTGTGGGCTAATAGTGTAATTAGTCTACTGCTAACTTCATATGGGCCTACAAAGTCTCACACAAGAATAGTCCAACTCGAGCTATAATGTCCAAATTCAAAGAATCTAGAATATGTTTAGATTTAATGAATGTAATATAGGTGAATGAATTATATACATATATATATATATATATATTTGAATATTTATTTAATAAATATTTATATATATATATATATATTTATATGAAATATAAAATTCAGAATATAATTATATATATATATATCTATTTGAAATATATGTATTCATGTGCATATATATATCTATATATATATGTATATATCTATGATATATAAAATTAAATATAATATATATATATATAATATAATATGTATATGTGATATATTATATTATATTACATTGTGTTAGTTTTAAATTTAATTTTATAAAATAGATTAAATTTAATAACTAATATGATATGAGAGAATATCATATCAGTTCTATAGTTTGAATTTATAAGGTAAATTCAATTTAGATATGATATTATAGATTTTATTTTTGAGATAAATTTAATATAACGTTTTCGTTGGCTCATTAAAGGAAAGCAAAACCCTAGTCTATAAATTAGATAGAAAAGGGACATGCTCTATGAGTTTAAGGGAGTTAGAAATGTTCTGATGGCCAAATACTTTGAGAGCCATGAAACACCCAAGAGAAAAAGTAAACTGACGTTCAAAGATGAACGAACGTTAGGAGCGCTAACATGCTGTTCAAGTTAGAGAGTTGTTTGTGTGGATACTGATAAAGAGAGTAGATCTACATTGTCAACTCCTGAGATCTAAACTCTTGAAGAGAATACATGTGATGCATGAAAAAAGGAAACTTTTCTTCCTACCTTGACTTAAATGATTTCATTTAGTCCACATCAGGATAGGGAATTTAAAATTTTAATCTTTCACTATGTCTCCTTACCCAACAAATATTCACGCGTGAAATGGAGCATAGAAAAGTTCCAGCCAAGCATATATGACAATTCAAGCTTAAACATAAGGATGACTCATGCATAATTTGTAGGGTGAAAGATACATAACATTTTGTGTGACAAATCAAGCATTATTCCCTCTGTCTCTCACACATGGAATGGTTAGCAAAATGCCAAAGCCATTCTAGTTAACAAATCATGCATGGAACATGCTCTCTATTACATGTGAAATGACTAGTTACAAAACCCAAGCCATTCTAGATGACAAGTCATGAGTGGAACACTATCTCTCAAGTATGAAATGGCTAGTCAAAACATAACCCATTCTATGAGATAAATCACGAGTGGAACTATTATGCATTCAAGTTTGGATTACATGATAAAAAGACTTAGTTCCTATGAATGACTAATCATGCAAGTATACAATACAAATCAGGCTTGAATTGGCTTTAGGCTCACTTAGGCTAGAAATGTGTTTAAGTGACTAGGTAACAAATCAGACATAAAAGTTCTCTTTCTGATGTGAAACGTCATAGCTCAAAATGCAATTTAACACAATGTGACAATTCAAGCATGGATACAAGATCCTTTTAGGCATAAATCAGTGCATAGAAGCTTTTTTAAGGAATCACATGAACAAAGGTGACAAATCATGAGTGGATCATTTCTAATTCAAGGATTTAACATCAGGTAGTGTGTCCAAGGTGACAAATCATGCATGGATCCATTCTGATTCAAGTGTGGAATGTTAGGTAGTATGAAATTCAACTTCTATAATCGAATTCAAGTATGGCTTACATTACTTTCAAGCTTGAATTGACTAAGACAAGACTTATAATGCACAATAAATACTTATGAGCCTAAGATGATGCATTCACTTTAGAATTGATAACATGTGATTAAGCTCTTATAGTTTTCACATTGAATTTAAGAGAAATAAATGATTTAAACCTATAAATCTTCTTCTTCTCTTAATTCTTCAAGTTCTCGGAGGTTTTGTCACATCCATGAATCTCTAATATCTATATAAGTAACACACACCTCTTCTCTTGGTTTTGTAATAATCAAAATATATGATTCAATAGTAGTAATTGATACAAGTTGATTAATATTTAAAGAATACCCTAATGAAACTTTGATCCCATGTATACACTAATAAAAACTTGTTTTCTCAACCTTAGATAATGTATAAGAGGGTAGGGGACAGTAAGTCTGTTTATCTTCTAAACTTGAGTGTAAGTCCTCTCATATTCATATTTCTTCTAAATATAACCTTGTATTCACACCATCCTTGGTCTTGCCTAGCATGTTCAGAAGCGTTCCAATAATAATATTACATACATTTTTGTCCACGTGCATAACATCAATAGAATGCCTCAATTCTAGATGGTGCCAGTATGAAAGATACAAAAAGATAGACCATTTCTTCACATATTTTTAGTACTTGTATTCTTTTGAGTGTTACTAAAGATAACATTGATATCTTTCATCCATTCATAGACTTTCTCTCTAGTCAAAGCATTTGAAGCATGAAGGTGCTCTTGGTAGCCATGAAAGGCTTTCTTTAATTTACGATAAGGGTGATCTCATATAAGAAATCTCTTATAGCTAAGGTAGATAATCTTCTTTCCATGTTGAAGTAGATGGTAGCATGTGCCTTCTTCACAAATTGGATATGCTTTGTGACCCTTGACACCATACCTAGACAAATTCCTATACACAAGAAAGTCATTTATAGTGCAAAATATCATAGCACATAACTTAAAATTCTCCTTTCGATTTGTGTCAAAACAACTTACCTCCTACAATTCTTTCATGTCTTCAATCAAAGGTCATAGGTAAATAACAATGTCATTTCTAGGTGGTTTTGGTTCTGAAATCAACATGGATTTTGTTTCATGCACAAATGAGGTAGTAGGTTATAAATCACTAAAAGAATAAGCCATGAGTTATATGCACTGCTAAGGCTATTATAAGGATTCATTCCATCAATATAAAGTTCAAGCCTGAGGTTGGCTCATTGCCAAATTCAAGAAATAATTGATCAATTTTCTTTCAATAAGAAGAATTGGCTGGATGTCAAAGTTTTTCATCAAATATCCTCTCATTTGCATGCCACCTAAAGTTCTTTGCATTATTAGTATTCACAAACAATTGCTTGAACCTTGGTAAAATTGAAAGATACCACATGACCTTTGTAAGAGCCCCCTTCTCTTTATACCTTGTAGTTTCACATTTTGAACACTTCTCCTCCCCTTTAAACTCTTTTCTATACAGCACACAATCATTTTGGCATACATGTATCTTTTTAAAATTCATACCCATCAGGCACAAGATCTTCTTGGCATCATAGTAATGGTTTTGTAGTATATTTCCTTTAGGAAACATTACTTAGAGTAAGTCTAGAAACCATGTAAAAATTTAGTCAATCCATCTAGCTCTTGCCTTCAAGGTAACTAATTTTAACACCTAGACAATATACTAAAATTAGTATAGCTTGGATATAAAGGCTTCTCCATATCAATTCACAAGTTATCATATACATGTACTCGTTTAAGGGCTTCTTCCCTAACATTATGAATCATGTCCTCTAATCGATCTTCATCTATATCTACTGCATGATCAAGATTATGATCAACTTGCACATATTGAGATGTACTACTATGATTTTCCAATCATTCACTATGCTGAATTCATACCATGTAATTCCTACAAATCCCATCACAAATCAAATGCTCTCTAATTTTAGCAACACTTAGTCTCCTCTTATTCAAGTAATTTACACAAAGACAATAGAACTTGCTACTATTATCAATAATATTTTTCTCAGCAAATTTCAAAAACTCCTTCATCCCATTATCATACTCATCACTTATTTGTCTAGCATTTATCCAACTACCATCTACATGTTACTACCTAAAGATGAATAGAACTAGTGTACGTGTTATCATCTCTAACCCATTTCAAAAATTTAAGTTCCTAATTAACCTAATATTTTAAGTAATTTAAGGAAAATAATAAATATAATTTTTTTTGGGTAAAGTCTCCCATTAAAATTGGACTTCCTAAACCTTTAAAAAAATTTTACAAGAGAAAATTCAAGATTTTACACCAAATAAATAATCACATGCAATAACCTTAGGCCTTATAAAGCTACTAACAATACTTCCAGTAACAATCAATATCAATAACAACTAAATTTGAAGCAATTTAGAGGAAAGAATAAAATTCACAAATTTTTGGCACAATTTCCCCTAAAAGTTAGACTTCCAAAAAAATTAACAAGCAAAAAAATAACAATTTTATATTAAAATAATCCAAACAACAATAATTTGATCATACATGTAACAATTTAGGGCATTAAGCCACTACTAACAGTACTCCCAACAAGCAATTATACATAAAAACTAATTAAAAGTAATTAACTAAAATATTTAACAAAAAATAAAAATAAATTAAACTAAAATTAAAATTAAAAAAATTAAACATAATTAATATATATAAATTAAAAATTTGAAAAAGAGAAAAGAATAAGAACTTACTTGTTTGGACCTATGGCTGAGGGATAAAGGAGAGGAGGGAGGAGGGAGGTCGAGAGGGGGAAAGGAGGAGGGAGAGGGAAGAGGGGATGGGAAGAGGGAAGGGGTTGATGATGACAGAAAGGAAGAAGGACTGGGGGGACGACAATGAAAAGGACGGGGGGAGTGAGAGAGGCTAAAGGAAAAGAAGGAGGAGGAGTGGAGGGGCACGATGACAAAATGGGAAGGAGTTAAGGGAAGGCCAATGGAAAAAGGGGGAGGAGGACTGGTTTGTAGGGAGATGAAGAGGAGGGAGTAGTGAGATAATAAAGAATACAAAGTAGCAGGAAATGAAAGAGGCGCGCTCAAAAAGAAAGTTGATTTTTTTAAAAACTTACAACATCAGGTATTTAGTTACTTAATGTTGTAAGTTGATTCCAGTCACTCAATATTATTACTACTTTATTTTTTGTTTTTTTATTTTACTTACTTACAATATCTATCACTCGATGTTGTAAGTCTTTTATTTTGTATTTTTTTAATTCTAAGCACTTACAACATAAGGTAACCTGTCACCCGATATTGTTACTCTTTTATTTTTTATTTTTTTAATTCTATGAACTTATAAGATCGAGTGACTTGTCACTTGATGTTATAAGTTTTTTTATTTTTTTAATTTGAAGTGTGCCACTCGATGTTGTGAATGACACTTCAATAATGGGTGAGTTTACACCCATTTTGAAAGTGTTTTCAACATTAGTTCTGATTTTACTCTCTGTTAAAAGTGCAACAGCCTCTACAAATATCATAAAAATGCCACCACCTCTACTTTTACATCATTTTCCTTTTAACTGGTAGACAAAGTCTCTTATAAAATACAAATTTTATAATGGCAGATGCATGAAAATCTGATTTAATCAAATTGCTTGCACAAACTAGAATGGAGGGAGGAGAAAAGAGAAATGTGAAGGGAGATGGAGATAGAACATGGGATTGCTAGGGCCTTACTTTTAGACCACATTAGAGGCAATTGTAACATCCTGAAATCTTGATTCTTGCATTAATGGTAATTAAGGGCTAAATTAGTAATTTAATGTGAGATTAGAGTTTTGAGTAATGGAAGATGATAGGAATTAGTCGCTCTACCCTCCAAATTAAACTAAATCAACCTTAATGAAATATAGGGCCAATTTAGGTCATCTCCCAATGAATGGTTTCAACTCAGGTCATCCAAAGTTGTGGAAATTGATTACCTAATTATCTATCTAATTAACTAGTTGGCAAGTAACTACAATGCTAGCTAAAGTAGATGAAATAGACTTAGCATTTTTAAAAGTATGGAACCCTAAAGATTAATTAATTTTGGACTTATTACCCTCTTATGATTAGGCTAAATTAAGCGTCCCTTTCCTCTTGACTAAAGCTGTCTTGACCTAAGGAGACTATCCTAAGTCAATCAATCTAATTAGCTAATTACTATAGGTTTTAGAATATAGTCCCCAGTTCAATTAACCAATTGGTGTAAAAATTAGTCAACTAACTTACTCAAATCCATGTCTTAATTGCCACAGCCAAATAAATAAATTAAGTAACCACAAGATTATGTCAAGCTACTCAACAACTCAAGCATTAACATCACAAGATTATGCAACATTAGCACACGTAATTCACTAAATAGAAAACACAATATTATGTGCCAAACAAGTAGTGGCCAAATTAGTCATGGAAGCCTAAGTAAGAAATTAAATGAAACAATTCTCTTCTCTTTACATCAAAATTAAATCCAAATTAGAATTTACAAGCCAAGATGTTTAAACTCTAGATTAAGAAATCTAATCATCTAGCAAAAAGATAAGAGAATAGGAAAAAAAACTTAACCAATTGAAGCTTAAGATTCATCCTCCATCTTTATCTCTCTAAGATTTTACTAAGGAACTTAGCCATTCTTCTTTATCTTTAAGAACCCTAAGAGAGAAATACTACGGTCAAAATCCATAGAACCTTAGATAAGGAAAATGAGCTTGGATCTTTATGAGAATGGAAGGGATGAGGCGAGCTTGAGGATATAGGAAGAATGGTGTGTGTTTTGTGGATGTTTGGTGACTGCAAATAGGGGATATGGTGTTAAAAAATGAAGAACAATGGAGAGAAAATGAAAAACATGATAAACTACAGAGAGAGAATGTGAGAGATGAGTAAAGTGAGGTGAATGATCTGAATTAAGGGCTGTGGTGTGTCAATCCTAGTGTGACATGTCATACTTGTAAGGTGGCACCCTCGTATTAGCTTATAGATAATTCCAATATTTGTCCAATTAATCCCATGTTTCATTCATATTTTAAACTGATCTAAACTATTAAATAGAATCCATACACACCTCTTACTTCAGCTTTGACCTCAAGGAGTTTTGACTTTAATTACCTAATTGATGCACAAGTCACATGCCACCTATATCACATAAATCACATAATTTAATTAAATAACATGGACATTATAAAATCTAATTAAAGTCCAAAATTAAATTCATAATTAGAAGGGAGAATTTATTCAAATAACTAAGTTCCAAGATGCATAAAATTATATAAAATTTTTCACACAAAGGCAAACCAAAAACTAGGTCAAACTAGCACACTTAAAGAAGTATTGACTTTTTATTTAATTACTCTCAAACTAAAATAAATTTGTAAAATCCAACTTGACCACTCATTTTCTAGACATAAAATACATTTTTTCAATTTTTCTTGCACATTTTATCAAAATTTCATTTTTTTGGACCAACATACCCCTAGTGCACTAAATCTAGACACTTAGGTAAATTTTCAAATCTAATACAATGTGTAACGTCCTGAATTTCTTAATCTCATAATTATCTATTTATCAGGGGTAAAGTCATAATTAGTGTGGGAGTAGAGATTTGGATGATTACTTGATAGTTGGACTAGGAAGTGATTTTTTAAGTCATTAAATTTTAGAAATTTTAAAAGGGAGAAATTGGATACACACAAAAGGAGAGGAGGAGAAAGGGTAGTGTGCTAGGGAAAGAGATTTTGGAGCCATTGAAGGTGCTTCTGATTAGTAACTTAGTGAGTAAGCTACATATAACTCTTACCTTCCATTCTACCTAAATTTCTCTAAATATGAGTTGTAGAGAAATTGAATTGATGAAATTTTAGGGGTTTGATTCTTACTCAATAGTAATAAAAAGTTATCGAGAGTTAAATTAGAGCTTTGTGACTGGTTTATAGCTGATTGATAGAGCTTTATACCCGTGGGCTTAATTTGGCCCTAAATCAAGAGGATTTTAAGGTGAAAATTCTATTTAAGTGAAATGAAACGAGTTTAGATAATGTAAAGTGGTAATCAAGTAGTGATGGACTTAGAATGGATAAATGGAAAAGAATATATGGCTAGAAGTAACCATAAGTAGTAAATATATGTTTTTGGTTAAATTTGACTAATTGACTAAATTGTGTCAAATGTGTTCAGTTTGACATATTGTGTATGTGAGTTGAGAAAGGAAGCTTATAACGAGCTGTTGTAGTAATTGAAATCCATAAGTAACCTTTCTAGTGATAAAAGGGTTGAGGCAATCAAATAGCTTCCTTTGTTTGACTATTTGTTGTAACTATGTGTGAGTATGCTATGTAGTGCATGGAATTATTTTGAACTAAGCATGTTTTATAGCATTACGTGAATGTTATATGAAAATGGCTTTTGAGCAAAGAAGTGAGTAAGAACATGTGATTTCATACTTTATATAAATATATGCTATGTAATGAGGATATATGTATGAATGAAGAACCTTTAAATGGTTTAGAAAGCATGATCACAGGGGTGGGAGTTCACCTAAATAGAGAGGTGGTGACTCCTTAATGCCCAACAGGGTGCGGTGTTGGAGAATTATACCCCCTTAGTACCTTCAAGGTACGTGTTGGATATTTGGACTCCTTAGTATCTATGTGATATGGTATTGGATTCAATGACATCCCATTGTGTGTATTAGGAGAAACCATAGTTTGGAAGTGAGATAGAACAACTTTAGCAAGGTGATTCTACCACTAAAGGTGAGTTCAAGGCCAATAAGATTGTATATTAGTCTAAAGCGAGCCTATGGTTTCGAATCGAGGTAATTTGGAGGTTCGATCGATAGTGATCATGCTATATGTTGCTTGTGTTAGTAACGTAGTGTAAATAGGTGAAATGAGAAACATTGATGTGATTTAAGTGAAAATTATGATATATGTTATGTTTAATGGTATATATGCTTTACTTTCATATAGGTGCTTATGATAGTCAATAGGAGTGAATTATTCTATTACTAAAATTTTTATCTCACCCTAGTGGTTACATTTTATAGGATAAAGTAGTGATCAAGGTAAGGAAAAAGAGTCAAGACCAGCTTAGAGTTGTTGAAGCCATATGAACTCAATGTATTGTGTAATGAACTGAAAACTTGCGTATATTTGTAGATAAGTTGCCATAAGAGTTTGTGTGCATGTTTTGAAATGAGTTTTGGTTGAAAGTATAGAGATTTATGGTGAATCTTAGCCCAAATGTGAAATTATGATGAAATGAGTAATTTGGGCCTAAGATTTAGCAGTCAATATGATATGTGTGGTTATGTGATAAAGAAAAAGGACCAGGTGAGCCAAAATATGTTAAAGTGTAAAAAGTTTAGAAATGTGGAAATTAGCTATTAAGGGGTCAAATTTTGATATATGTATATATATGTGTTACGTTGTGGTTAATCAGGTGTAATAGGTCCTTTTCGACTTGGTTCAAGGCCTTGTGTGATCTAATGTGAGAAAGGGATGAATTTGAGTACTTAAGTGAACAAATTTTTTTAGAACAAGTGACTTTTGCACCCAGATGTCTAAATTTTGATTAGATCATTAGATCATGTCCAAACCTATCTCATTAGCTAGCTTATACGATAAGCTTCGTGTGGGTGCTTGAATCATTCCAATCAAACATTATATGTGAAAATGACGCACACCAAAAGTTCATCATTTTTGCTGTCAAATGACATGAAAAAATTTAGACTGGCATCATGGCGCATGACATAAAAGTTTTTGCCCACGTATTGTACACCACGGCATATGGCCTATGTTTCAACCTGATTATCTAATTTGGGCTACATGTGATTGGTGTTTTGAATTCATATGATTTGCTTTCGCTGTGTGTTATTTAAATGCATTATGGTTTTGATGATTTTACAAATGCGTCTTAGGCCTAAGCTTTTCAAATGAAATATTTGATTACTGATTGGTATGTTGACGTGGTAATTTTGTTAATCTTCTCCTATATCTAGTAGATATGAGAGGAGGTTACACAATTTGTGTGCACTTTGGCTAATAAAACATTAATAAATGGTCCTACTTGACATAGATAAGTGTGTAACAAATGTGTTCTATCAATTCTCACACACTTATCTTTTGTACTTCAAGCAAAATTAAGTGGAAAAGGTCCCAAAAGAAGCACTGACATGAAGAACAAGAGAGAAACAATGTTTAAATTTACTAAATTACTAGCCCATGAACTTGTAAAAATTATCAATCAATGAGGTAATAATTAAGAAAGAATTATGCACATTATAAACAAACTTTTACCAAGAATCAATGTCAAAGAGTAAGCCTTACTAAGTCAAGTGTTTGCTCTCATTGCTCAAAGTGTATAAGGTATTCAATTTCAATG
Source organism: Prosopis cineraria (assembly GCF_029017545.1). Taxonomy (NCBI): domain Eukaryota; kingdom Viridiplantae; phylum Streptophyta; class Magnoliopsida; order Fabales; family Fabaceae; genus Prosopis; species Prosopis cineraria. The sequence continues at coordinate 16,152,539 of NW_026555345.1, read as the reverse complement.
AAGATTCTTTAGGATATACCCTACCATAAACTTGTAACCCTTCTACATCTTTACTACTAAAATAGCACTTGCAATCAAGAATCAAGTGGATTTTATTGGGTTGTAATGTGGTTTATAAAAGGATGTCTAAGGAATGCATCTGAGAAAATAAGATTAGCATCAAAACATTGCTATGGCCAAGATACATCCTAATAGGTTATATTTGTTACACACTTTTCTTAGAGATTTAGGACCAATTTCATGGTAAGAAGCCCTAGAATGTGCATTCCTAGTATTAAAGCAGGGCTTTGGGCCTTAGTAAGAATTTATGCATATTAAGGGTATTTGGGTCATTTTACACTTTGTTGGGAATGTAAGGAAAAAGTTGGAATTTGATGTGTGCATTAGTTTTAGGTCCATTAAGGCTGAAATATTTGGTCTTGAAAGTTGCATTTAGACCTAGGGTTAAAAAGTCAACATTTTGGGTTAACTTGCCAATTTTGCTAGTTTAATCTAACTTGCATACATGCATGGCTACCTTATTTTTCTCATGTGTGTTTGTAAAGTTTTGAATGAATTTTGAAATTATATGCAAAAAGATATTAGAGTTTGAATATTTTTATAATTATCACATGTGCAAAATAACTTAGTCAAATTTTATGGTATTGTCTTAGGTGACACTTTACATGAAAGAGGCTTTAGTTCAAGACTTGGTTTGGCATATAGGAAAGCTTGAGCATGAAATTTCAGACCTAAATGGGCTTCAAAATGGTGTGATTTATCAAGACTAATGAGGCACACATGAAGTTTCCATGTACTTGCATATAATCAAAGTTCAAGATAATTGTAATGTGTTTTGAGAAGCTTGGGAGAAAAATTTAGATCTAATTCCAAGGCATGTTGGACATGAATTTCAAGGTGAATAAGGAGAACACAAGTTCTTAACATGTTCATGCACTTATGGGATTAGAAGAGCAATATTAGAATTATCACCCAAGTTGACTTACAATCTAGACTACTCTTAACCTCACTTGACCTAATGACTTGTTTTAAGTTTTAAGGCAACTTGTTTAGTAGGTAGCCCTTATTATTTTCATCTAAAAAAACATTTTAGAGAGCTTAGAATTAGTTTTTTAGATTATTAACTCATATTTTCAGATTTTGAAGTTTAAGTTTATCAAATTCTCTCACTTCTCTCTCTACACTTGTACTCTCTCTCTTCCATATCTCTCAAATTAATCATCCAAAATCCACGAAAGTGCCACCATTCTCTTCCTCTCTTCTTCCTCTACATAGCCTAATAGCCTTTTCAAGGATCAAACTAAGTTATCATTAGGTGAATTTGAGGTGAAATTCAACCATAGAGTTGAAGCTTCACCTTGCAGAACACTTGGAAATGCAAGGCTAGATTCTTGAAGGAGCTACTATGAGGAGGATGAAATCTTGAGTTTGTATTATTTTCTAGCTAGTTTTAAATTTCTCTTTCTACTTTCGCTCTCTAAAATTATAAATTTATATATGACCTTTTGATCTTGTAATCATAAGTGATGATTCATATGATTGAAAGATGCTTGTTGCGACTTGAGTTTTATTATTTTGAGCTCTAGATTTTAGCCTCTTCAAGTCCATTCATAATCTTGGTTAGCTTGATGAGTTTAACAAGTTTCTTACCTATCATAATCTTGCCAATTTGAATGCATGTGAATATCTTCATGAATCATAATTTTGATCATATTGATCCCTTCATATGTGCTTGACCTAATTGACTCATATCTATAACACTTCAGTTGGGCTTAATGCTAGCTATGTTTTGGCACACTCTAAGACCATTATCTTGAATTAGGGTTGGTCGAGAGATTACCTAAATCTTGGAAAGAGAAGAGAGTGAAGGCCACGCTAATAAGGTTGTAATCAAACAAGGATAGGTGACCAAATTCATATAGGAGTTACTACTTTTAATAGGTTTACACACACCTACTCCATTCCTTATAGAATTAGGTTAATTAGCTTAATTAGTTTTGAGCCTAAATCTATTCCAAATCATCTTTAACTTGTACCACACTTCAAACCTAAATTTTTCAACTGAGCTTCCTTATGGAGATTGACCCAGGTTTAATTAATACTACATTAGTATAGCTTAGTATTATTTTGTTACGATAGCTACAACCTTTATTCAAAATTTGGCAACGTTACCAGGGAGGCAAGGCTAGGATTTGTTTAGGGTTGATTTATTTTTGATTTTTTAATTCTATGATTTTTATTGTTTTTTGTGAATTTTTGTGTGATTTTGTGAAGTTTAGGTTAATAAGGGTGCAACTCTATCAAAATTGTTTTCCTAGCTTTCCTAAATGAATTTGGAAAATTCACTAGGAATTGATCTGTTAGGAATAAATTCCAAAAATTTGTATACCAAAATATTTGTATTGTAGCTTTTGAAAACAAATTGATTTGGTATCATTTGGATTCATATACTACTCTAAGTGATTTTTTTGAATCACATAAGGTCAAACACACTTGTCTAGAGAAATTAGGTACTCTATATCAAATTTGTGTACCTATAACTTTCACCGTACATATCCAAAAATTTCCACCCAAATCTAAGATTTCTCCCTATTAACTTAGCTTCATTTTTGGTGTTTTGAGTATTTTGTGATTCAGCCATTAACCTACTCGAAACAAATGACAAAGCTCATAAGGTCAATTTGGAATAAATTTTGTTTCTAGATTACAGTAGCCCAAATTGTAACAAAAACTAGGAACTATTGGCTCTATGAAAAATTCTAAAATTTTTATATATTATTTTCAGTATCTTCCATGATTTAAATTAAATTGGCAGGTCATTTGGACATGGGAATTGATTTATGGAAATTGCACAAGCGAACTGGGCAGCAAGTAGAATTCCAAAAGGTCTAGTTTTAGAAGACTCTTATTGAGCATTTCTAAACTCTTCTCTTTCTTTTTTTTTGTGTTGAATTTATTTTCTTATTTTAGTTAATTATGTGCTTAAGTGATTTTTTAAGTTTTTCTCTAATTTTAGAAAACAAAATATTACTTCTCTCTTTTGCTTTGCTTATGGGTCATTTGCTTGCTTGTATTGCAAGTCTTTGTGTGATTTGTATCCTTTGAGTCTTTGCTCTTTAGAACCAGCTTTAGGTGTCTTCATTTTTACATTTAGTGTGTTTTTCTTGTTGATTTTAGTTCTTATTTTTCATTTTCTTTGCATAACATTGCATGACCTATAGGAGACCTAGTAAGCAAATACCAACTAACTAAAAGATTGAGAGAACCTTGAGGAGGATAAAAAGAGAAAGAAATCCTATTGATAATCACAACATTGATCTAGCTCATCTTGGGATGCTTAAGGAGTTCATGAATGAGCCTAACCCTAACCCTAATGATAATCTTATGGTCCAAAATGTTCAAAATCAAAATTTTAGGGTTGTCAACCAAGAAAATAGGGTAAATCTTCAGGGTTTAACACTAATTCCACCTTTAAACAATGCTCAAATCCATGCACCAAACCTGGGGAATAATGGGAACTTCATGCATAATCCTAATCATACATTTAGGGAAGAAATTGGCATGCATCATCCACAAAACTGATGAGATTTTCATTAAGCAACTTACTTCTCCTAATTAGAATACTAATCCATATGGTGTGTACATTCTTCAATATGACCATATGTTTGAGCTTAAGCATTCTTTTATTTAAGCATTGCCTAAGTTTCATGGGTTTCTTGGTGAGGATTTTCATAAATTCTTGCATTCTTTGTATCTTGTGTGCAATACCATAAAACCAGCTGGTGCTCATATAGATGATGTTCAAGCTAAAGCATTTGTGTTTTGTCTTGAGTCTCATGCTAAAGAATGGTACATGAACTTTCCACTTCATATTAAGGCACACACTTAGGAGGAGTTGAGGAACATGTTTTTAAATTAATTCTTTTTGTCATCTAAGCTAGCTAACTTAAGAAAACAAATCATAAGTATGGTGCAAAATTTTGATGAAAGTCTTTATGAATTTTGGAATAGATTCCAATCTATGCTAGCTAGATGTTCACATCACCAAATCCCAAGTGAGCACCTTATTCAATATTTCTATGATGGTCTCATGCCTAAGGATAAGATGAATCTAGATGCCACCTCTAATGCTCCCTTAATGATTTGTCTCCTATAAAGTGGAGCTCAATATTGGGTGAGGGAACCTAAAGTAGCTTCTGTTGCTAAAGGTTTGTCTAGCTCACAATTAGATGATTTTGCATATAGAATTGGGAAGCTCATTTCACATTAAGTAAATGCAAACACACGTGTAAATTTAAGGAATGTGTCTAATATTGGTGTTCCTTGCAATTTTTTGGTTCCTATGTCTTGTTCTTTTTGTTACTCATCTATGCATAATGATGGTGATTGTCCTTTACCTTATGAATATGCTCATGAGTTGAATCTAAACAACCAAGGAGGAGGAGGACAAGCCATGTATGGAAACACATACATCAAACTCAGATGAATCATCCAAACTTATTATATGCAAATCCAAGTGGAGCCTTAAATCAAGAACACTAAGGAGGGGGATTCCAAAGGTTCTTCTAGGCAAATTGTACCTATTAAGGGACCATCTTTTTTACCTTCTAATGCTAATACCATGCTGTGCAAAAATTGAGTTGCTGTTAAATGAAGTAAAGAGTGATAGGGACGTTCAACAAGCTCAAAAAAAAGCCACAAATGATGATATGGCTAGTGTTAAGAATGCTATAGATGCTTTATATAAGCAAATGAGTATTTTGGTTAACCATATTTGTTTTGCTAATGCTCAACAACCTACTTTGGCTAGCAATATGGTTGTTAATCCTAAGTCTTTTATTAATGCCATTGAGCTTAGAAGTGGAAAAATAGTCAGTAAGAATGATAAAAATGAGCTTGTTCACGAAAATGTCACTTCTAGAATTTTGTTCCAGCACCTCTTGTGATTTTAATGCCAATTCTTGCTCTAATGATGCTATTTCTTGTAGTGATGAAGATGAGGAAGGTGTGGAACAAGTCAATAGTGATCCCCTACCTCAAAAAGAGCCAAAAGAGCAAGAAAATCAAGCAAAAGCAAGCCCAAAACCACACTGTACAGTAATAAAATGTGAATATATCCGTCAATAAAGGGAGAAAAAGAAGGACCAAAGAGCTATCCAAAGCCAAGAAATTGTGATGAAATTGCCCTTCTATCAAGCCCAAGCATCCAACTCACTAGCTCATGCATCACAAGACCAAGAGGAGATGAATTTCTTCTCCAAAATTCAAGTGAATGTATCTCTTCTTGATTTGATTAAGAACATTCCTAAATATGTTAAATTTCTCAAGGAGTGTTGCACAAATAAGAGGAAATTTAAACCAAATGCTAGTGAAATTGCCATCCTCTATTAGTGCTATCATGAAGCCCCAACTTCTTATAAAGTGTGAGTATCCTAGATCCTTTACTATCCCATGCCAATTTGGTCCTCTAAAGTTTTCTCATGCATTGATTGTAACCTCCTTCTATATTCACTCGATACAGGAGTAGATTAACCAAATTACCACATTAATCAAAGTAAATAGTAAGCAAACACTTTGCTTGAAAAGCTTGGACCTAAGACTCATTTTGCAAAATCATCAAAATCATAATACAATGGAAGCAAGCCACATGCATTCATACAAAACATTGCATGCTTTAAAAAATAAAATCAAGTTAAATTATAGCATGCAATACATGCATTGTGGCATATGGTACAAAACCACATGCCCATACTTCCTTTGTATTACGCCATGTACTGCAGTGTGTTACACCATACACTACAGCACACAAGTCTAAATTTGCTGCTATCATTTGATAACAAAATGATAAACTTTTAGTGTGCACCATTTTCATATACAACATCTGATCGAAGTATTCAAGCACCCACATGAAGCTTATCTCATAAGCTAGCTAATGAGATAGGTTGGACAAGATCTAATAGTCCAATCAAAATTTAGATACCCGGGTATAAAAGTTCACTTTTTTCGAAAAGTTTCATACACCCAAGTGCTCAAAATTGACCTTTTTATCTCATTAGATTGCACAAGGCCTTAAACAAAGTCCAAAAGGACCCATTACACATGATTGGCCAAGCTATATAACAAATACACACATATATCACAAGTCGGTTACTTAACAACCCATTTCCATATTTCATAAATTTTCACAATTCAACACAATTTAGCCCACTTAGCCTTTCTCACCATAATATCACTACCAATCACCGCTTTTTACTTTCACAACATGTACACAACTAAGTCGTAGCCCATATTATTTGTTTCACCACATTTTCACACGTATGGGATAGGATTTACACAAAATCACTACCATTTAAATAATTTACCACTTAAAACATGCATGCAACCTTGTGGCAACTCATATATACAATATTCACATCAAGTTAGTTCATTATACAAACTCAGAGGTCTCACAATCATGACACCAATAATTTTTCCTAGCCCTAATCACTACTTTGTCTTATAAAAATATAACCACATAGGTGAGATAAAAATCTTAGTAATAAAGTAACTCACTTCTAATGACTACCACATGCAACTATATAAAATTATAGCATAATATACTATCAATCATAACATATAACATATATTTCATTTCAAATCACATAACATGCGTCAATTCACTCTTTTCAAACTTATTTTCTACTTTCCACCACTTTTTCACATATACAGTATGATCACTGCTGACCAAACCTTCAAATCACCCCAACTTGAAACTATAGGCTCATTTTAGACTAATAAACACTCTCATTAGCCTTGAGCTCACCTTCAGTGGTAGAATCACCTAGCCAAAGGTGTTCTATCACAATTTCGAACTGTAGTTTCCCCCAATATACACAATAGGGTGTCGTTGACTCTAACACCATATCACACAAACACTAAAGAGTCTAAATCTCCAACATCGCACCTTCATAGGGATTAAAGACATAATCTCTAACACCACACTTAGAAAGGTACTAAGGAGATATAATCCTCCAACACCGCACCCCATCGAGTACTAAGGAGAATATGCCATATGGTTTTATTACTATACTCCATACAAGTGAACTCCTATCCCTATGGTCATGCTTTCTAAACTATTCATAGGTTCCCAATCACCACTTTACTGATATATATACATATATACACATTTCCATATCAATTTACACAATTCCATTACTTGTTTAACCAAAATATCTTTGTATGCAATAAACATTCAATGCAACAAAACATGCTAAGTTTAAAATAATTTCATGTACTACATAGTAAACTCACACACAGTTATAATAAATAGTCAAACAAAGGAAGTTATTTAGTTAACCTCAACCCTTCTATCACTAAAAAGGTTACTTATGGATTTCAACTGCCATTATAGCTCATCACAAGCTTCCTTCCTCAACTCATATGTAACATCCCGAATTTCTAATCATGCATTAATGACTAATTAAGGATGAATTAGTGATTTAATTTAGGATTAGGGTTTTGAGTAGTAAAGTATTATATTAACTCATTGGGATGTTATATGAATAGATATGAGTATAAACGGAGTCTTGAAGCATAGCGTGTGAGCATATTAAGGATTTCCCTTACTATGCCATAAGCCGTGGTAAGTGATAGATGCGCTGCAACGCATAGAGTAGAAATTAGATTAATAGGGACGTGTCTAGCTCAAAAAATAGAAGGTAGAAATGTGGGAGGAGAGGTCTGGTATGGAGAAGAGAAAAGGCTATACTTGGGAAAGCTAAATGAGGAGCAAGGATGGTGTCTTCGACTCATTACTTATCGGGTAATTCATGTACTGCCTTAACCTCTGAATCTACCCTATTTTCTCTAAGTTTTAACTAATGAGAAAGTGAATTCAGGAGTTAGAAGGGGTTGATTTCTTGCCTAATAGTAATAAAAAGGTTCTTTGAAACTAAACTAGTGCTTTATCACTTGTTGTAGTCAAAACGATAAAGTTTTGAAGCTGTAGGCAAGAATTACCCTAATCTAGAGAGATAGTAGTGAGAGAAAATTGTTAGAAAATGTTAAAGCTTTAAATGAGGGGTGATCAGTGGTAATGTACATAATCGAGTGTAAAATGTAGATTTGATAACAATTGAGTGTTTAAATGCGATAATTGGCACTTTTGGTCAATAGAGAAATTGACTCTGAATGCTAATTCTGTGTAGATTATAGTGTGTGATGCACTAATTACAAGAAAGGAGCTTGAATAGGGTTGAAGTTACATGAGTAACCCTTTCTATCGAATAGAAGGGTTGAGGTAACTATATAGTTTATTATGTTTATTAACTATTATAATCGTGTAGAAGTGAATATCAAATGATAAATTGCGCATTTATGAGTTTTATGCATGATTGTTATTGAAATGGTTTTCAGTAAGAACTTTTCATTATGAAATGAATTTGAAAACTTATTGATTTTAATAGATATATACATATATGATATGGAAGTATATATGTTGTGGAAAGGGGTATAAGTAGTGAAAATTGTAAAAGAACATGATCATAGGGCGTGAAAGTTTACTCGGGATATGTGGGGTTATGCGTGTGTGGAGATATGTGAGTGTAAAATCTATATGGTCAGGCTTGCTCCATGGGACATCTGGTGTAGCATTATACGGGCTGTTACCATAGGTAATCCGGTACAGTATATTATGGGACTGGTATTATAGGACATTCAGGTAGTCTGACAACTCCCTAGTGCCTGTTAGGGTGTAGTTAGGAGTCAACGACACCTTTATCACAAGTATGTGAATAGGGAGACCATAGTCTGTAGGTGGAATAGATTACCTTTGGTCGGGTGTTTCTACTACTGAAAGTGAGCTCGGGTTAATAAATGGCTGATCCAGAAGAGCCTATGGTTTCGTGTCAAAGAGCATTAGAGGATCGGTGGATAGTTGATCATGTTAAGGTGTAATAGTATTTAAAACATGATTTATATGCAAAAGTGATAATTTAGTTATAACATACTATGCGTATATGTGCTATATGATGATTTTAATTACTTTGGCATAGTTATTTGTGATAATAGACATTTAATGAGCTATATTTAGTTACTGAGATTTTTATCTCGCCCGTGGTTATTTACATTTTTCAAGTTTTGGTACTAGTGGTTCTAAGGGAAAGGATATAAGTTGAGTTGACATCTCTCGCCTAAATCTTTGTAAGATATGGTGTAATGAATTTAGTTGACATTAGTCTCGTATATGTATAAGTTGCCATAGGAGTTGTATATGTGCATAAAATATAATTGTGGTATGTTTTGTGACTTTGAACTCCCTAGCCCTTGTATATGTGTGAACGATGAAAAGACTAGTCAGGCTAGTGGATGGATGTAATTATGTGTGAATATGAGATGGGTGGAGATCATTTGTAGTATTTTGGCCATATATGAGATTAAAGAAATGAAATGTGAATTTAGCCCAAAGGGAGAAATGGGCAATTTATAGGCCAAAGTTGTGTATGTGTGTTACATTGTGCATGTGTATGGTCAATTAGGTGTGTTTTGCCCTTTTAGACTTGCTCAAGGCCTAAAAAAGAGGCTAAAGACAATTGGTTTCGAATTGAGACACCTAAGTGACAAAAATTTGATAGAAAATGGTCAAAGTACACTTTAGTGTCTAATTTTTGATAGAAATATCGGATTGGGATGAAACTAGTGTCATTAGTTCGATTTCAAAACAAGCTTCATACGGCACTTGAACCATCTCAATCGAACTTCGTATGTGGAAATGGAGAGCATCTAAATTTCATATTAGAAATTGTCATTTGACAATAAATTTAGGTGTGTGCACCGCGGCGCATGTACTCGCATGTCGCGGCGTATGGCACAGAGCGAGTAACCGTGGCCTCTGTGCCATATGTCGCGACGTATGTGGCATGAGCCCCAATGCATGGTGCCAATTTTTACTTTATTTTTCAATTATGCACATGTTTTCTAGATCTTTGATGCACAATGCTTTATTGTTTCCACTATGTATAATAAGATTTATACTTTATAAATTATAATATGATTTCTAAGAAATTTTTATTTGGGATCCCAAGGCTTTCATCATTTTAAAATAAATGATTTTGATTTGATTAGTAATTTTGTAGTGGAACGTATGGTAATGTTAGTAAAGGTATTACATCGCAAAATATGCCAATCTATGTGCAATTAGCACAAGCAGTCATTTGGTCTAAAATGACCAAAACTACTTAATTATCAATTATGGCTCTATTTGGCCATCTATTCCCTTCTACTTATCCATCTTAAGTCTATTACTATTCCATTACCACTTTATATTACCTCAATAGGTCTCATTTCACTCAAACATGATTTTCACCCTAATTTCCTCTTAGTTTAAGGCCAAATTGAGCCTATGGATTCAAAGCTCTACTATTTAGCTCTAAATCAATCACAAAACTCTAATTTAACTCGTAAGAACCTTTTTATTACTATTAGGCAAGAACTAAACCCCTTAAATTTCTTGATTCAATTTCTCTATAACTCATATTTAGAGAAATTTGGGTAGAATGGAAGGTAAGGGTTATACGTAGCTTACCTAATAAGTTACTAGTTAGAAGTGCCTTTCAATAATCTGAAATGGCTTACCCTAGTAGAGCCTTCACTCTTTTCCACTCCCTCTCTTGTGTTTTTGATCTTTTCCTTTTAAAATTTATAAAATTTCATGACTTAAGAAGTCACTTATTGGTCTATGTGCCATGGCGCAGGAAGCATTTATTGTGGCATGTGGCATAGTTAGAAGAATTCTCACTACACGTACACGCTTTGACCCAGAATGTGATCTTTTCACCCGTATTTGTTCATTTAACATCCTAAAGACAAAAATCATCAATTAATCATCCAAATCTCTAATCCTTTACTAATTACCACTTTACCCCTGATTAATAACTAATCATAGGATTAAGAAATTCAAGATGTTACATTGATTGATTTAAGTACAATAATAAATGTGATTCCTTTTTCCATTTATGCTTCATTGAGAATTAATTGTTTGCATGCTACTAACATGATTTGTCAATTGGCTGATAGAAGTATTAGGAGACATCAAAAAATTGTTGAGGATTTGGTTGTTAGTTTCAAGAATCTTCTATTTTTGATTATTTTTATGTTTTGGATATGGCTAGCAAGGGGAATGGGAAGGACATACTTATTTTGGGAAGGCCATTCATGAGGACCATAAAGACCTCATTAATATGGACATGGGGACTCTTATGCCTAAATGTAATGATGAGAGTGTTTGCTTTAATATCTATAAAGCCATAAAACGTCATTCTAAATATTATTTTTTGCTAGGTCTAAATGCTATTGAAATTGTTGTTGATAACTTAGTAGATGAGCATGCTTTGTCTTTACCTTTTTCATGTGATACTTTGTCATCTAATTTGGAGCCTAGTATTGATTATTCTTGCATTGATGGAGTTTCATGTAAGATTTGTCAAGAAATTGAGTTTAGATTGCTTGATGAGGGTTTCCCATTGGACATGTCTCTTGTGGATGATTTGGATTTTTCTTCATTGATTCCTATACTTAATCATGAGGAAGGTATTTCTCCTTATATTGTAAGCAACAAGGGCAGAGGCAACCATCCTTCTCTTGATGTTCTTAAGATTCCCAAGCATGAGGATATAAGCCTAATCAAAACAACAATAGAGGCCTTGGAAACTACCAATTCAAGTGAGAACATTGATAAAAGGCAAGGAGAAGCAGTGAATAGGGATGAATTAGTGCATGAAGGAGATTGTTCAAATCTAGAAAATTTTTCAGCAACATTGTTTAAGGTTAATCTTGTGCAAGACAAGGAATTTGCAAAGGGAAAAGGCCAAGCATGAATATACAAGGACTTAAAGATGATTCAAGATGACAAAGAGATGGGAATTTAAGGAAATTATGGTACAAAGCTCAATAACAATATGGATGGTAATGATTTTAGTCTTGATGAATTTAAAGATGAGTTAGCTTTGTTTCAAAGTATTTATTCTAACTCTCTTGTCAATTGTTGTTATTCACATGATGCTCCTTGCTCCATTTGCTTAGAAATTGATTCCTTTGTCTTTAATAAAAATAGCACTTCTTTGAACCTTGACATGCTTGAAGAAAGGTCTTGTGTTGATTTTATAGGTACACATGTGGTTATGGCTAACATTAATGGGGAACTTGGAGGTATTGCACTTGAATTGGAAGAGGTCATGCCACCTAATTAGAGAAATTCAAAAGCTCATGCTCCAGATTTTCAAGATGTACCTTAAATTTATGAAGAGCTTATTTGTGATGCTTTCAAAGAGATCATTGCAAGTGTTATTGTCCCGAACAAACAAAGAGCTTGGCTAACTAGAATTGAAAGCACTAAGGAGAAGCACAATTTCAAGCCACCATGACAAGCTTCAAAGGTTGTATCTAGTCTTGCTTATTGCTTGAATTTCCTTGTTCACATAGCATACCAGTGGATATACTTTTTGGTATATGCTTGCTATCACTTTTCACACATGTGGAGCAGTTTTCTTGCATGTGTTTTTGCTTTGTGTAACTCATGTTAATGTAATAGTGTAGGAGAGGTACAGCCAAATTCATTAGTTTAGGATTTTTAGTTTTGTTGTCTTTATTTTCTTTGTTTTATTTGGTTCTAGAAAATAAATTGTGCCTCAATTTTTGGTAACTTTGGTTTGGTCAAGATGCCAATTTCAAGTTTTACTAATGTTGTTTTATTTTCCATTTTTTTTAAAAAAATTTGCATTTTATAGAGTTTGACAATTCTCTATTTCTTGTTTCTCTACCTCAACTTCAAAAATTTACTGGAAATAAGCCTGAAGGAATTTTGACCTAAGATTTGTTTCATTTGAAGCCACATGTCTTAGCTTCAATTTAAACTTATTTAGGTTAATGTTGGACATCAGGAGTATTCTGTGATGTTTTTCTAAACTATCAAGGTCCTAGGAGTCTTTACAGAGGATTCTAAAACCTTAAGCCAAATTTGAGTCATCATATCTCTCACAATATGGGTCTAATTTGTTTGGTTCTAGTTTTATAATTCTCCTTGCTATCTTGGCTCTATTTCTTGTGTTCATCATTTTCTCTTATTTTGTATTTATCTTATTGAAAAACTTGTTAAAACCTAATAAGGTCATCTAGGCGAATTTTTGTTCCTCCAAAACTATGGACCATTTATTGAAATATTCTGGAAAGAATTGGGAAGGAATTTTGAGTTGAAATTATTATACCATTTTTCTATATGTATCTTCTATCTCTCATAAAAGTTTCATGGGAATTTCTCATTTGGGTCTCCTATTATAAACTCCACAAGTTCACTATCCCCAAAGAGACATTTGTAGGATTTTCAGAATAGTCACAATTTTGGTATTTTCAATCCTATGAGCTTATTTACTCTCAAAAAATTTACTCTTTCACTTTTCATGTATTCATTCATGGAATTAGTATCTTAGGACATATTTGACCTTACATTGAGGATAATGCATGGTTGATTTGTGGGGGAAGAGCAAAAAAGTTGATTTTCTTTTTGCTTTGTTTTGAAACTTTTTTGAAAAATTATAAAAAATCTGTTTTGATTTGTCTTAGAGAGTTAAAAATTTCGTTTTGAATCTTGGAATATGAATTTTTGAGATGATATTGCCCTAATTTTTGTACTTTATGGAGAAAATTTTCTATTAGAGTGTGTGCATTTGATTAGAAAAAAAAATTAACCAATATGGAAGGAGCCTTCAATTAATAAGAGTTATGTCTTTAGTATTTGCACCCTTTAGAACTTGTATTTCCTTTTAATCAAGGCTATATCATTACATTTGTTGTAGAAAAGAAGATTTTGGGATTCATAGGAAAAGCACAAGGCCTTTTAGCTAACCCTAACTTGATTGATTATCCCTTATTAGCTAAATTGAGCCTTTCTTTTATTTCATTCATTTTTAAACACTATCCCTTTGTTTTTTCATGAATTGCATGTACTCTTTATAGTGTTCTTCGATGTACTTAATTTTCCTTGGTTTAACTTAGTAGATAAACTCATTCCTTCATCATTTTCCTACATCTATTCCATCTTCTTAAAGGAACAAGTTTTTTTTTTATGTGACTCTTGTCCATTGAACGTAAGACATTTCATGGCTTTTGTATGAAAGAAAAGAAAAAAATATGGAAAAGAATAGCAAGAAAAAATATGCAATATAAATAGAAAAGAAGAAAAAAGAGTAAAAAAAAGAAATGAAAAAAATATTGCCAGAAAAAAGAGAAGAAAATTGAAAATAAATGAAGAAAAATGAGAGAAGAAAAGAAAGGAAATGCAAAAGCAAAAGTCAAGCAAGAATGTAAGGGTTTCTTGAGTTGTAAGTCATTTTACTACTTTGCTCCTTATTCTTTTATATCCCTCTCATTTTTATTTTCCACTTGAGTTTATATCCACTTAGTTAAGATTTAGAAAGTTTTGAATATTGTTGCATGCACACATTGTGGCTAAGGCATGGTATCTTGAGCCAAAAACCTACCCCTTCGCATGCAAATCCAAGTATATCTTTTTGTTAACCACATTACATCCATAATAAAGACAAATTGATTCTTGAGAACATTTGCAAAATTAGTAGTAGAGAGGAAGAGGAGTTACAAACTTATGGTAGGGTACTTTGCCATTGTACACAGAGCGAAATAATATACCTTTAAATACTTGAGTGGATTGAGAGCAAACACTATACCTTTATGAGCACTAGTACAAAATATAAAATTTATATGGTACTTTTTACATCGGTTGGAAGGTAAACGGTGTAAAAAGTTAAGGCAGCGGCATTTTTGTAATTATGTTGAACTATTTGATAGTTTTTACATCAAGTGGACCTCCACCCAATATAGAAAATCAACTTTCTACACCAGGTGGAGTCACCTGATGATAGAAAGTTAATTTTCTACATCGGGCGGAGGTCTACCCGATGTAGAAAATGTATATTCTACACTAGATGAATCTACCCGATGTAGAAAATATATTTTCTACACTGAGTAAGGGTCCACCCGATGTAGAATATGTATTTTCTATATTGGGTGGCCCTTCACCTGGTGTAGAAATTTTTTTAAATCACCCTCCTTTTACCTCCCACATAAACTTACATTGTTTCCTTCCCCTTCATTTGCTTTACTTCGACCCCCTCCCTTTCTCTCATATCCTCCTTCATTTCCTCCCCCTCCCCCTCTTGGTGTCCCCCCGACATTCCCCCCTCCCTCTCCCTCTCCCCCTCACCGCCCGCCCTCCCTCTTCCCCTCCCTATAGCTCTTGCCGCCCCTTTCCCCTCTTGACCCAACACCCCCTCCCCCACCCTTTCGCCATCCCCCTTCCCTACCTCTCGGCTCCCCCTTCCCCCTCCCCGTCCTAGCTCCCCTCCTTCTTGGCTGCCCCCTATCCCAGCGCCCCCTCCCCCTACCTCTCCCCCTCCCTATCCTTAGTGCCTTTACCCATCTATCTGCCACCACTCCTCCCCTCCTCACTTTCTCAGTGCTAAGCCGTTGCTGCAGCTGTCACCACCTATGTATGTCTTGAATATAAATTTTTAAATTTTATAATGCTTAAATTTAGATTTTAATAGTATTGATTATTGTTGGGAGTGTTGTTAGTGGCTTTATAAGGCCTCAAGTTGTTGCATGTGATCATTTATTTGGCTTAAAATTGTTAATTTTCTTATGTAAAATTTTTTAAAACTTTTGGGAAGTCTAATTTTTATTGGAGACTCTATCAAAATTTTTTTTGAATTCATTCTTCCCTTTAAATTGCTTAAATTTAATTTTTTAATGATATTGATTGTTGCTGGGAGTGTTATCAATGGCTTCATAAGGCCTCAGGTTGTTGCATGTGATAATTTATTTGATTTAAAATTGTCAATTTTCTCTTGTAAATTTTTTTTCAAAGTCTTGGGAGATCTAATTTTTAGGAGAGACTCTGCCTAGTTTTTTTTTTCAATTCATTCTTTCCTCTAAATTGCTTAAATTTAGTTTTTAATGATATTGATTGTTGCTAGGAGTGCTGTTAGTGGCTTCATAAGGTTTCAGTTGTTGCATGTGATCATTTATTTGGTTTAAAATTGTTAATTTTCTCATGTAAAATTTTCTAAAACTTTTGGGAAGTTTAATTTTTAAGGGAGACTTTGTTGAAATTTTTTTTAAATACTTTCTTTCCTCTAAATTGCTTAAATTTAGTTTTTAATAATATTGATTGTTGCTGGTAGTGCTGTTAGTGGCTCATAAGGCCTCAAGTTGTTGCATGTGATCATTTATCTGGTTTAAAATTGTTAATTTTCTCATGTAAAATTTTCTAAAACTCTTGAGAAGTCCAATTTTTAGGGAAGACTTTATCGAAATTTTTTTTAAATACTTTCTTTCATCTAAATTGTTTAAATTTAGTTTTTAATAATATTGATTGTTGCTGGTAGTGCTGTTAGTGGCTCAAAAGGCCTCAGGTTGTTGCATGTGATCATTTATCTGGTTTAAAATTGTTAATTTTCTCATGTAAAATTTTCTAAAACTTTTGAGAAGTCTAATTTTTAGGGGAGACTTTATCGAATTTTTTTTTGATTTCATTATTTCCTCTAAATTGCTTAAATTTAGTTTTTAATAATATTGATTGTTGCTAGGAGTGCTGTTAGTGGCTTCATAAGGCTTTAGGTTGTAGCATGTGATCATTTATTTGGTTTAAAATTGTCAATTTTCTCTTGTAAATTTTTTAAAAAAGTCTTGGGAGATCTAATTTTTAGGGGAGACTCTGCTGAAATTTTTTCAAATCTTAAGTTAATTAGGAATTTAGTTTCTTGAAATAGTTTAAAGGTAATAACATTAGTTATATTATTTAGGAGGTGACAGATGGATTTTAGTTGGATGAACGCTAGACAAATGAGTGACGAGTATGATAATAGGGTGAAAGAATTTTTGGAATTTGCTAAGAAAATTGCTGTTGACAGTAGTGAAAGATTTTATTATCCTTGTGTTAATTGTTTGAATGAGAGGAGACTAGGTGTTGCCGAAATAAGAGAGCACTTGGTTTGTGATGGGATTTGTAAGAATTATACGATATGAATTTGGCATGGTGAACGGTTCAAAAATTATAGTAACACATCTCATGATTGCCATGTCTTGATGCAACAGCTATTACCTTTGGCTATTCCAGGCATATTGAAAGAAGATTTAAGACTTATAATAGCTAGACTTTGTTTCTTTTTCAATGCTATATGCAGTAAAGTTATTGATCCCTGTAAACTGGAAGAGTTAGAACAAGAAGTTTATACTATCTTGTGCCAACTAGAGATGCACTTTCTTCCTACATTTTTTAACATTATGGTTCACTTAATAGTACATCTAGTAAGGGAGGTAAAATTGTGTGGTCTTGTTTATTTGCGATGGATGTACCCAGTTGAGACATACATGAAAATACTAAAAGGGTATGTTAGGAATCTATATCAACTCAAAGCATCAATAGTTGAGAAATATGTTGCTGAAGAAGCTATGGAGTTTTGTTCTGATTACTTGTCAATTATAGAATCAATTTGACTTCCTAAATCTCATTGTGAGATACGGCAATAAGGTCAAGGCACATATGGAGTATCAGTAAAGAGCATGAATCATTATGAAATACAAGAAGTACATTTATATATCTTGAATAATATTGATGAAGTTAAAGATTACATATCTTCTCATAAATAACTTCTAAAGGAAAAAAATTATCAAATGAGAATGACTGAATAAAAGTTGTTGAAAGAGCACAATAGGACTTTTATACACTGGTTTAAGTAGAAAAGTTTGAATGAAAGTGGTGTTTCTGATACAGTTAAATGGTTGGCAGGAGGTCTTAACTTTAATGTTATATGTTGGAGTGCCTATGATATTAATAGGTATTCCTTTTATATAAAGTCCTTGGATGATAAGAGTACGGTGTAAAATAGTGAAGTTATGATAACGGCTAAAGCCGTACACTTCTCTAGTTCAAAAGATAAGAAACCTAAACTAGCATCTAGGACTTATTTTGGTTTATTGAAGAGATTTGGGAGGTTGATTATACAAAATTTAGAGTTCCTGTTTTAAAATGCAAGTGGGTTGACATCAACAGTATTTGTGATGATAAGTTAGGATTTACAATGGTTGATTTTAAAAAACTAACTTTTAAATTTATATTGTGGGATTGTTTTTCTTAATTATCATATCTTTGATTATTTTTTTAATTAATTTCATTTATTTGAATTAATAGGAATATAGAGAATCAAGGTTTCAGAGCCAGCCCACTACAAGCCAATCAATTAGTGATGTTCCTCCTAGTGAGGAGCCGAGTCAGGGCACCCCTAGTGAGGAGCCAAGTTAAAGCTAGTCTATGAGGAGGGAAAGACGTGGCACACGATTGAGAGATCTGACTTTTAAGTAAGAGTGCTGGGTATAGGTTGCCAATTCAATTTGATTGGAGATGGAATCCGATAGGGCCATATAAAGCTAAGTTTGTTAGTTTTCTTGGCCTCCTATCGTGTACCAAGCCTCCTATTGTGTTTGAGGACTGGCTTGATGTGCCAGAACGTGTGAAGGAACATATTTAGGAAAATATTCAAGTAAAAAATTAAAAATTAAAATTTTTTATGGTTATATATTATTGGACAATTACTGATTATTATCTTATGTCTTTATTGTAGCTCACATACGATGTTCCATCTAATGAAGATTGTCGACACAAGTTAATTTCTTATTGTGGAACATGTTGGAGAAATTTTAAGACTAATCTTGCTAGAAGATATATCTTTATTGAGGTGCCAGAGGGTCAAGCTCATCCTAATCCTCTTGATACATACCAGTTCCTTGATGAAGATATTTGGGAAGAATTTGTTAGGATTCGGACCTCTAAAAAAGCTTTGGTCTATTAATTTTTAATTTCTTTAAGTTTTATTTAGATTTACTTCAACTATAAAATCTAAAATTCAATTTATTAACAGGAAAAACGAGCTAAAGGGTGAGAAATTACTCAGCAAAATCAATGCCCCCCACCCTGTCTCATGGAGCTTATGCTAGAGTTGATGATATATTGATGGCAGAGAAATAGAAGAAGACAAAAGAAGAATCTAGGTTTGATCCTTCCATACTCCTTTCTCCACCATCACCTATCTCTCGAGAGGAGGAATGGAGATGGACATCAGTACAAGAAATGAGGCTATACAAGTGAGACAGCACATGAGATTGTTGAGAGAATTGTAAGTAAAATTATTATTCCTTGTCCCTTTAAATTTCTATATAATTATATATATTATTAATTAATATTTTTATTTTTATACTACAGGATACTCTTAAGGAGCAACAAGCCCAAGGAAGTTTCGTTCCAGAGGGCAGAAATGATATCTTAGCAGTTGCTATAGGAAAACCAGAGCATCCGAGTAGAGTAAGGGGTGTTGGATATGGTGTGGGCATTAAGGACTACTTTAGAGCACCTGCACATCCCAATTCAGGAGCTGTACTGACTAGAGAAGAGCTTGATACATTGATATCCACTGTGAGGCAGCAGACTAAGGATGAGTTTGAAGCTTCATTTATAACTCGGCTTCTACAAATGAAAGAGCAACTGAAAGAGGAGATGATGAGCATGATGAGCTCATAACAGGAGATAACTGTTGAACTAGTTCATACGTCTCCTGGATTTCATAGTGCAAAAGGGAGTAATGTTCTTGAACATGTGTCAGAGGGTCCTTCTGGTAATAACATTGGTAAACCATGTGAGATATTTTTGGAAGATCCTGATAGACACTTGGTTGCTCTTAATAGCATCTACAGCTTGGGGTCAACCATCCACCACAAGCAAATTCAAGATGATTAAGTGAGAGTAGTGGTTGCAGATCCAAAAGTGCCAGATGCATTAGTTCCATTCCCTACTGATGAGATGAAGACTATGGTTGAAGCTATTAGCAATTTTATCCTATGGCCTAAGAGACTTATAAATCTGATCCAAGCTGTGATATGAAATTTCATGAATTTTTATTATGTATCAGCTTCCTAATATATGTTTTTTATTAGTTATTTCTTGCCTTTTTATTATGTAGAAGCTTTCCTTGCTGAATCTCCTGAAACTTCCACAACCCTCATTAAATCTACATCAACGAATGATCTTAATGGCATATGATTCATCATTCAAATTCAAGAATTTAGAAATGGATCTGGAGGTTGTGGGTAAGAAAGACATGATAGTATCAATTGAATGGGAAGATTTAGTTTGACTTCTATCGAATAATCAGCTTACCACACCAAACATTGAACTATTTATAATTTAAGTATGTTTTTCTTTAATAAGTGAACTTAATCATCAAGGTTTGTAAACTAATATAATTGCATTGTTGTAGGTACCTTCATCATTTGTGCATTACATCGGGCAAAGGTGATAAGTTTGGATTCCTTTATCCTCATCACATGACAGAGAAAGGTAATGCTCTAGAGTTAAGGGCCAAGTACCTCCAACAGAGAATACGTGAAGTCAAAAAGGACATTTTTATGGCTCCATATGTGCACTCGTAAAGATCAATTTATAATTAATAGTTTTTTTTAATATGGATTTACTTTAACTTGTATCATATTTAGCAGGGACCATCATCAGTTATTTGTTCTTTCAATAAAGAGCAACACTTTCTTCTTTTTATGCTCCCTCCATTACAAACTTAGGAAAGAAATGAAGAAGACGATAGGCTTGTAAGAATACTTTTACTAAACTATTTAATTTAATTTTTTTTGAATATATTATTTACTAACTTGGTGATCTTGATCATAGGGCAATGAGAACATATCAAAATGTAGTCTTACAAAAGCATGGACATAAGCTCAAGGATCCCACGTGGATCAAGCCAAAGGTGATGCTATACTTTATTAATATGTTTAATTATTAAGATTTCTTATGATTTGTTCTTATACAGAGTCATAGACAACCGGTGAGGATGAACTTGTGTGGTCTATATGTCATGAGACACATGCTCAATATCATCACATTGGGCATGACCGAATTTACAAAAGATGTAAATATATTTTTAAAAGTTTTATTTTATTATGTTATTTGAGATTGATTAATACGCCTATTTTGTGAATCAAATTTTAGACGTTCGACAATTCAGATGCATTTCCTAAAGCTGAAATTAAAGACATTCGCATACATTGGGTAACCTATTTTGTGGAGAACTTGTGAGGTTTTTTGTTAGTTTTCGAGAAATTTTTAATTTTGATAGTTGACACAATTTAGACAATTGTTAGTTTTTTTAATAGTTAAATAGTTTTGTATAGTTGATAATATTTGATAAACAATTATAAATGAATTGAGCTATCTGATTTGGCTTTGACAATTTTTATGCACAAGAATGGGTAAAATTGATAAAATAAATACAGTATAAAAAAATTAAATACTTTTTACATCGGTTATTACCATAACCGCTATAAAATATAACATTTTTTATATTGGTTATGGTAATAACCGATGTAAAATCTAGACTTTTTACATCGGTTGGTGGTCCAACTGATGTTAAAACTTCAAGTAATTTTTTTTATTTTCTTGTATATAATTTTTAACATCGGCTTTATAACGGATGTAAAAATAAATTTTTACATGGAGTTTATAATCAATGTAGAAAGATGGGACTTTCTACACCTCCTGGAACAACATCACCTCTTTAACCGCTATAAAAAGTCATTTTTAATCACTATAAAAAGTTATTTTTGTACTAGTGAAGGCTTTATCTATGATTTTACATCTCTTTAATGATTTATTTGTGAGGGATAAAGTTCTTTAATTAGGGCAACAACATTTCCTTTGTTTATATGAAGAATTTCCTAGACTTTTGATTTGATTTCCCTTGGCATTTTATTGGTTTTTTTCTTCTTTGGTTTTAGGTTTTTGAGAATTGTGAGGTGTGAGGTATTCTTTTGATTTGATTTTGCTTGGAATGAAAAAGATTACATCCCCTAATATGCAAAGTATAACCAAGTTCAATTGAGTGGACACCTTAACATAATGAGGACAGAGAGAAATTATAAGAAATAATGACATAAATGGAAGCAAATGGCCTAGGCAACTTCTCAATTTATTTATTTTTTTCTTTCTTTCTTTTCTATTTCACCTTCTTTTCTTCTTCTTTTATTTCTTTTTCTAGTAACTTTGTTGCTTTCATTTTCATATTTTTTTCTAAATCTTTCTTCTCTTTATTTCTTTTTTTTTTTGTTGCTCCTAACTCTTTGGAAAAACAATAAAAATAATGGATATAATGGTATGACAATGGAGGATAAAAAGTGATGGATAGAAAAATAACAATCGATATCGACTCACTTGATCTTAGACATGTAATGTATATTAAAAAAATATAAAACTATAATATGCATTCTTTAGGGAAAATAGGGTGAATGTTTATTTTTAGATAGGGTTGGCTTTTTGGCTCGCAGATATCATTTTATGAATGCCATCTTTCATCTCCTATCAAGCAAGTGCAAGAAATGTGGCTTCAAAAAAGAAGTGAAATAAATTCTAAATGGTATCATCATTAAGAAACTAATCACACATGAGTGTTTGGCTTCTTCCATTAAAGGTATTGTGCCACTCTTATCCATTAATTCAAGATAAAAGAATATTCACTTCACACATATTCAATCCTAAAAACTATCACATCTCAAGCATTAAAGTTTCCATTAAAAGAGCTAAGTCATTAAGTAATCTAAAACAAAACAAAACAAAGAATGAAATTTTTATTTTTTTAAATTTTTTTCAAAAACCAAAACAAAACAAAATAAAACAAAATGTTTATCTCTCTCCCCCACACTTAAATCATGTATTGTCCTCAATGTATGTATACTTTGACGTTGGGACAAGGTAAGATCCAAATGGATGCATGCATGATAAAAGTGCAAGTGTAGAATTTTTTTTAACAAATAAGAAAAAAAATAACAAAAAAGAAAGAAAATAAATTATAATTTTTTCTACAAGGTTTATCTCCCCTACACTTGAACTATACACAATCATCAAATATATCAAACTAAAGCAAGGTAAAAGCTCAAAATTAAAGAGAGATAACCCTAATTTAAATCTCCATAAGCTCTTAAAGTTGAAGTTTTCATCTTTGAGGAGTAGCATAAATCTTTTCATTATGATCCTCCTTCTAAGAATCTTGGGTGGAGGCTCCATAACTCAATGTTGTCAATCTTCTTCATTATTAGCTAAGGTCTCTTCCATTGTAATGATAAATCCTCTCAGTACATGTGGATTCTTAGTCATATTATCATTCAGACCTATAAAATTAACAAAGAACCTTTCCTCAAGCATATTGGGTTCTAAAGAAGTGTAGTCATGATTAACTTCACACAAACATGCATCATCACTTATTTCATATAGTAAATGAGTGCTACTCTTTTCAAACACAAATGAATCAATTTCCTAACCAATTTAACATTTAGAACCATGTGAACAACCACAATGAATAAAGAATTAGGATAAATACTATGAAACAAAGCCAACTTATCGTCAAGATCATTAAGCATAAAATTGATATCATTGGTATTACTATTTCGCTTTCTAAAATCAATTCCTTGAATGCCAACCTCTTCATTACTAGGAGCCATAACCTCTTCTCCTTTTTACAACTTGTCCTCAAGTGTTTAGACTATAGCCATGGTCTTAGCATGTAGAATTGTAAAGTTTTACTCTAATAGCTTGGGAATCATAAGAACATCAAGCTTGAGTGGAAAAAAACTCAGATTT
The DNA here is from genome assembly GCF_029017545.1 of Prosopis cineraria. Lineage (NCBI taxonomy): Eukaryota > Viridiplantae > Streptophyta > Magnoliopsida > Fabales > Fabaceae > Prosopis > Prosopis cineraria. The sequence goes on along the minus strand of NW_026555345.1, from coordinate 16,128,799 downwards.
GGCCACAATGACATTAGTATATACAACACAAGAAGATATACCCTTCTCAAGAAATTCAAGATATGGCATAGGAGACATTTAAAATTTATCAAATAAATCATAAGAAGGAGTAATTATGTCATTCAAACATGCATCAATCTCTAAAAAAATAGAATAATCACATCCATCAATGCATGAAGTATTAACAAGACACAAATTATCAACATGTAGGAAAGAATCAATCATGTGAGACTGACAAGCATCATGAAGCAACACCTCAATAGAACTTACACCCAACAAATAGTAATCCTGAAAATGATGTTTTATTGCTTCATATATATTAAAAACAACATGATCCTTCCTACATTTCAAAATCAAACTACCTTTTTCAATGTCAATCAATGTATAGGCAATCCTCATAAATGGCTTTCCTAAAATCAAAATATCATCCCTGCTTCCTTTTTTTAACATATAAAGCACATAGAAATCCATTGAAAAAAAAAAGACCTTTAACATAAACCAACAAGTCTTCTATTATTCCATGTGATTTGTAACACTTGCCCCAAGTGTTATCCAAAAATCACACAATTCAAATAAATTAAGTGTGGTTAAGGAGTTAATCCTAAAACCAATTTAGGAAACAAACCATTTAAATCGCTAAGCAGATACACGATTGCAAAGTAATTTTTAAAAATTTAAAAAAATTATAGGTTTTACCTATAGCACATAGAAGCAAGCTAGGCGAAAGCGAGGTAAAAAGATGCTGTCATGATAGCCCTCCTGGGCCAACTTCCGGGAGGCGACGTTCAGTCATCCAATCCCCAATCAAAAAAATTTTAAAGCTCACACGTCACATTCAAAGGGTACTATAAGTGTACCAAATTTAAAAAAACCCAACGATCAGATTAAAAATTAAACATATTAAAAGTTTGGTCATTTTTGCTGTCATGATAGCTTTTTAGCTATCATGACAGCACCTCCAGACTAACTTCCAGAGTGCACCATTTCATCATCCGACCTCTGATCGAAGCGATTCCAAAGCTCACATGTTACTTTTAAATAGTACTATTAGCATACCAAATTTTAGAAAGATCCAACGGACAGATTGAATTTTGTGCATGTTGCAACATCATCATTATTGCTATCATGACAGCACTTTTGCCGTCATAACAACTCCTCCGGACCAAATTCCAGAGTACGTCATTTCTCCGTTTGATATCTGATTGATATGATTCAAAAGCCTACATGAAGATTCAATGGTTTTACTTGTAACCCAAATTTTAGAGAAATTCAATGGTCGAATTAAGATTTGGACACCCGGATGTAAAAGTGCAGTTTTTTCGATAAAAATTATTTTCAAAATTGTCTAAATCTCATCCTAATGGTCACAAACCTATGGGAACACTTTGGACACATCAAATAGGACTAAAAACACCTGGTAGAATATTTAAATGATAAAAAAATCCTTTATACCAAAATTTGACCACCCGGGTGCCATTTCTCAAAATAAACCCTAAACCCCCAAAATGCACAGATCACACAAGAGTGGCCAAAAATCATTCCAAATATCATATACATATATGAATGTACACACTAAACATTTTTACTTGGCTCAGAAATCTCTGTGGGGCCCACGCACCCATTCTCTCTATCCAAGGTGTATTTTTGCCCACAGCACACCAGTTGCAATGCAACTACTTTGCACTTGCTTGTGGAATCACATATATAATAAAATAAATATTTGCTTGTAGTGAAAACTTAGTCTACTAAATAAATCCATCAAAACCACACACCATAGCCAAGTTTCCTAGCCACAAGTCTATAAGCAAATAAAAATTCATACACAAGTCATACAATCCACGCATACTCACACACATACATAATCACATCCTATTGGCACCCTAATTCTAAATACATTACAATAGATTTTCTCAAAAGAAAGGGGTTGCAGTTCTTTATAATTCACAAACAACCCCTAACTATGCTCCTTTCCCCGTCCTCCACTAGTTCCTTCGCCTAGACCTAGAAATCTACATTGGTCATTACAAAGTAAGCCATAATCGAATAAATGAATAATAAATTCAACATAGTATATAATTTAGCCATTTAAAATGTATAGATGCATGACATAGGTTGGTATGGCCTTTCATGACTAATAAAATGCCCTCTGACACTCTTTAACTCACAGGTAAACCTTATACCCATTTGTACTTCCACAGGCATAAAACATAATCTAAGGCATGATCTAATCCACTGAACCGCCTATGCCCCTTCGACGTGAATCCTGAGCAGTCAAAGCTAACTCCCTCCTAGAGCTAGCTCGACTTACTCTCCATATGAGGGCTACCTTGGCCTAGGCACTCAACCTCACACTTCATATGTTGGATTCCCTCCCCTACTGAGAGGTGTCGAACACTCAATACGCTAACCACTTTGTGCACTGAGCCTACAATACGTAAGGCAACACTGAGTACTGACAGTGTACCATAGAATATCAAAGGTCCACACCTTCTCATTAGTGAACTCCCACTGAGATCATGCCTTTTATTCGTGTCTACCTTTCCCGAGTATTGACCACTTCAACACTCTAATGTAGTATAACATTTATAAATCTCCCTTAAACGGTTCCTTAGCCTATCTAAGGTACCTTACTTAGTTACACGTCTTTAAGTGCAACTTATATTCCTTATGATTACAATACATGCAAACAAATCTTGTTTCCATAAAAACATTGATGTTAAACAATTAGAAAACATATTTGCACTATAATCAAAGTAGTACCCTATAACCCCTTATAAAGCACATTTAATCTTTTAAAACATGTAATGTTTGATAGCTAGTAATATTTATTCAAAAATAGCTAAAACAAAGTAATAAGAAATATAAATTCCCCTGTTATCTCAACCCTTTGGTACCAAAAGGGTTCCTCTTTTACAAACTAGGACCCAGCTTGTTCCTTAACTTCTCAATAAGTTTCACCAATAATTCCTACAACATATAAGTGATCCATATCACTTATCATGACAAATAGCATTAATGAAGACTATAACTCATACCACACAACTTGGGTCAATGAGTCATAATCCATCCTAATGGTCCATATATTAAATCAACCATTCACGTAGTATCACTTAACCACTAAAACCATTTATTAGCCATCAGTAGGCTAATTTCTAATTTATATAATTTTTTATCAATTAAAAACCTTCACTTAGTGTCACCAACTTTCACCATTAGCCCTCATATTGAAAACTAAACCTTAATTTAAATCTTATTGGGCTCAAATAGCAAAATTATAAGTAAGTCAATAGGCTTAAACCATTGAGGAGCAAAACCCAATCCCTCAAGGTTTTAATTTGTTCCCAAAACACCTCTTTTCATCCAATTATCCACTCAAAACAATAGATCACTATATAGAAACTCAAAACATCCTCCCTAGGATCCAAAGAAACAAAAGCTTACAAGAATAAAGCCTTTGGGATCAAAATCTAGAAATTCTCTCTTCCAAAAAATTGAAGAAAATCAAGGGGCAGAGAAGAAGATTGAAGTAGAAAGTTTACTTATCATGTAGCCGAGCTCGCAACGGTCGTAAAGCCTCCTAGATCCAAGCCTAACTCTTCTTCTCTCTTCCTCCTCTCTCTCTCTCTCTTGTGCATTTGTTCCTTTGTTCTATTTATGCTTTTCTGCGTGTTGTTTCCTCTTAAAACTGATCTTAAAACATTTTAGGGAAAATTACAAGAAATGGCCCAACATTTTTTATTATCGCACAAAAGCCCGGGTCAACTTTGGTAATTTTTTCTATAGTTAAAAATAAAATAAAACCCAAATTTTGCTTACAAAAATTCAAATTCTGGACCTCTATCAAATTATTCTAAATTTTAATTGAATTATAGATATTTTATTTTTTTAATAAATTCGAGTTTTAATTTCGAGATGTTACATTCTCCCCTCTTTTAAAAAGGATTTTCTCCCCACAATCCAAGCTAATTCATGAACCAAAAAGAGAAACATACCTAGGGAAACAATTGTGGATACTCTTTCCTCACTTGATCCTCAGTCTCCCAGTTTGCATCTCCCGGAGCTGTCCCTTTCCAAATTACTTTTACCAATCGGATTGTCTTATTTCTGAGCTGCTTATCCTTAGCATCCACAATACGATCTGGTTCAATCCGGTAGGTTAAATTCTCTTAAATTTCAACCTCCTCAGGTTCTATCACATGTGACAGGTCTGGTTAGTACTTCTTCAGCTATGATATATAAAACATATTGTGTAGACCCGCTAACTGAGACAACAATGCCAACTGATAAGCCACTGGCCCAACTTTCTTCAAAACCTCAAAAGGACCCATATATCGAGGAGATAACTTCTTAGCCTGAATTGAGCATCCAACGCTGGTCAATGGGAAAACCTTAAGAAACACATGATCTACAACCACAAAAGACAGGTCCTTATGATGATTATCTGTATAACTTTTTTATCTACTCTGCGCCATAAGAAGCTTTTGCTGGATCAATTTAATTTTCTCCATGGTCTCATCTACCACATCTGGTCCCATCATTGTCCTCTCACTCAACTCATACCAACAGAGAGGTGATCTGCACTGTCTTCCACATAATGCTTCATAAGGAGCCATCTAAATACTAGCATGATAACTGTTATTATAAGCAAACTCTACTAGAGGCAAATGCTTATCCCAACTTCCCTGAAGCTCTAGGGCATACGACCTCAACATATCCTCTAATGTCTGGATCATCTGCTCAATTTGTCCATCCGTTTGTGGATGATAAGATGTACTAAACTTCAGATCCATGCCCATAGCCTTTTGCATAGCTTGCTATAAATTCAATATAAACCGAGGATTACGGTCTGAAACAATATCCCTTGGTACCCCATGTAGTCGCACAATCTCCTTAATATAGATCTTAACATACTTATCAACTGTATTGGTGGTCTTGATTGGTAAGAAATGTGCTGACTTAATCAAACAATCTACAATTACCCAAATAGATTCAAAACTAGCCTGGGTTTTTAGCAAACCAGATACAAAATCCATTAAAATACTGTCCTATTTCTATTTAGGAATCTCCAAAGGCTGTAACAACTTGGATGGCTTTTGGTGCTCTATCTTGACCTTCTGACAGGTCAAACACTTACTAACATACTCTGTGACATCCTTTTTATACCTGACCATCACCAGTGACGCTGCATGTCATGATACATCTTAGTAGCATCGGGATGAAGGGTGTAGCTACTACGATGCACTTCATCTGACAATTTTTTTCGAATAGACTCATTGTTAGGAATACACACCCTATCCTTGAAAACCATATACCCATCATCACTAAACCAATAGTCCATTTTCTTGCCATTCTCAATGTCTTGACTTATTTTTAACAAAATCGGATCTTAAAGCTGAGCATCTCGTATCTCTTTCCAAAATTCATTGAAAATAACTGTAGTCTCAAGACCATTCAAGGAGAACTCAGTCATACCCAGAGAAGTCTCAACCAAAGACTCCATCAATCTATGCTCCCGAACCATTAAATAGGCTACATATAAGGTCTTACGACTAAGAGCATCTGCTACCACATTTGCTTTCCCTAGATGATACTTAAATTCAAAATTATAATCTTTAAGAAACTCCATCCAATATCTCTGTCTCATGTTTAGCCCTTTTTGATCCACTAGGTACTTAAGACTTTTATGGTCGTTCATGACCCTAAACTCTGTTCTATAAAGATAATGACGCCAGATCTTCAATACAAAGACCACCACAACTAACTCAAGATCATGCATCGGATAATTCTCCTCATGTGGCCTAAGTTGTCAAGAAGCATATGCCACTGCCCTCTCATCTTGCTTTAGAACACAACCAAGACCCTTATGAGAGGCATCAGTATACACGTCATAGTGCTTTTGAGGATCCAAAATCACTAACACTAGAGCTATAGTTAACCTTTCTTTCAACTCAAGAAAAGCTATCTCACACCTATTATCCCAGATAAATGGCCTATCCTTCCTTGTGAGCCTAGTCAAAGGCATAGAAATCTAAGAGAAACCTTTGATAAAATGCCGATAGTAACCTGCTAACCCTAGAAAACTATAAATCTCTGTTATCGATTTCGGTCTCGCCTATTGCAAGACCGCTTCACCCTTATATGGATCAATTACAATACCACTTACTGACATGATATGTCCCAAGAACCTAACCTCTCTCATCCAAAACTTGCACTTACTAAGCTTGGCATATAGCTTATGATCTCACAGAAACCTTAGCACAGTCCTCAAGTGTCTGGCATACTGCTCCTCATCTTTAAAGTAGATCAGTATATCATCAATAAAACTACCACAAATCGATCTAAGAACGGCCAAAAGATGCAGTTCTTATAGTCCATGAAAATTACAGGCGTATTAGTCAACCCGAATGGCATAACTAAAAACTCATAATGGCTATATTGAGTCTTGAAAGCTATCTTCGCCACATCCTTCTCACTAACCCTCAGCTAATGGTACCCTGAATGTAAATCAATCTTAGAGAAAATCGTGGCATCAACCAACTGATCCAAGAGATCATCAATGCGAGGCAGTAGGTACTTGTTCTTTACCATAACCTTATTCAACTGCCTGTAATCAATACACAATCTCAAACTACAACCTTCTTCTTCACAAATAAGACAGGGGATCCCCAAAGAGAAACACTAAGTCTAATAAATCCCTTATCTAACAGCTTCTTAAGCTGCTTCTTTAACTCAGCTAACTCTAAAATAGCCATTCTATAGGGAGCCTATAAAATTGGCTGAGTCCCTAGTACCAGGTCAATCGAGAATTCAACCTCATGCTCTGGAGGTAATCCTGACATATCCTCTAAAAACACCTTCGGGAGCTCCCTAACAACCTCAATTTCATCTACTTTACCTGTCTCAGACCCTTGAGTAGCGAGCACTACCACGTAAGCCTCACAATACTGCTTAATCAACCTTTCAACTTGTAAAGAAGAAAGAAAATGAAAGTGACCAAGGTATTCCTCGATCACCTCCAGTACTTCTACCAAAGTCACTGTCTTAGCCACACAATCTAAGACAGCACCATAAGCGTCAACTAATCCATATTGATGATTAAATCAATCCCTTACATAGGTAATTTGATCACATTCACCTAAGTCAATCACCCATTAAAAGTCATCTTAGTCTTACACACCACACTAGATCGACCAACCAAACTAGAAGTAGAGGAAACTTCTATATCATAGGACAACTGGTCAACAGGCATACCCATTCTATCTAAGCGCTCGGCAAAAATAAAAGAATGCATCACACGACAATCAAATAAAGCTTCTAAATTAAGGCCACAGATAGAAACCATACTAGTGATCAGACTCGATGACTTCCTAGCCTCCTCCTGAGATACTATATATACTCTACCAGGAATCACATTCCTCTGGTCTGAGCTCTCATGCAAATCAAGGCAGTCACGAATCAAATGGCCTAACTTTCCACACTTGTAACAAGCAAAGCAGTGACCAAAATGAACCCCACCACATCTATCACAAGGTGACCTCGTTGTGCTCAAAACTAGGGCCTGATTGGCCTGTGAAGAACATACTGGAACATTCCCAGAGAAATGAGAACCCCCAGATCTCATATTACCACTCTGATTACCTTGAAATCTTGAACCCCTATTTAAATTTCGATTACCAGAAGCAAAAGAAGACTCAGCTATAAAGGTGCCACCAAAAGAAGAACAAGAGCTAAAACCCATTCTCTTGGATACACCACTAGTAGGAGCCAATTTAGAAGAAACTTGACTTCGTGTATCCCTACTTTGGCTACTCTCTGTGTCTCGGCCTCGGTGATCGACAATCTTCAGATGATTGCACATCTCATCATATATCACCTCGCCCAACAAAGACAGCTACTGGCAGTATTCTAGCCTCATCTTTTCCAATAACCTTTTTGCTTTCCACTTACTATCATTAGAAGCATTTAAATATGTTGAGAACTTAGACAGTTGATTGAATTTTCTTATAAAAGTTTCCTCATCTAAGTCCCCCTGCTGAAACGCATGAAACTCTACCTCTTTCTTATCTCTAAAAGCTGGTGAAAAGTAAAAATTATAAAATCTTTCCTTAAATTCGGCCCAAGTCATAGATCTTCTATCCATGGGCTTAACAGAATCCTACCAATGCTTGGCTTCACCAACAAGCTACATCGTAGCCAAGATAACCCTCTGTTCAGATGTACACCTCACTACAATAAATAACTATTCCATCCAATCCAACCACTCCTCAGCTTTCCCATCAAGCATACTACCATCATATGTGGTCAAGTTAGAGTGAGAGAATTCCTTTCAAGGTTCAGATATGTCATCCTCTCAATTATCAGCAACCGGTCCATGAGCTCCCATAGCACTAGAAGATCCCTACCCAGCACATGGGTCAACATGCTGATTTGGAACAGCACGACCTCTAAGATTTTATTGTATATCCACTATCACTTCAAGTAGCCTAGCCATGACTGCATCTGTCCCCTGTGGTGGTGGTGGAGGCGGAGGCGGAGAAGGTAGAGGTGGTGGTCGTTCTTAATTCCTCAATCTACCTCTTCCCCTTCGAGCCATATTATAACTGAAAGGCATATAACCACAAGTGTATAGAGCTTTCTCCCCTCCTAAAGGAACAAGCCAGACAAAGAAAAACAATATTAGTCCAGGTTAGTGGTAGAAGGGAAAAAGCATAAGAGTAATGGATTTAAGGTTCCAAGTAGGAAAGAGGAATCATAAACCTTAAACTGATACCAAATGTAACATTTGCCCTAAGTGTTATCCAAAAATCACACAATTCAAATAAACTAAGTGTGGTTAAGGAATTAATCCTAAAACCAACTTAGAAAACAAACCATTTAAATCACAAAGCAGATACACGATTGCAAAGTAATTTTTGAAACTTAAAAAAAATTATAGGTTTTACTTATAGCACATGGAAGCAAGCTAGGCGAAAGCAAGGTAAAAAGATGCTATCATGACAACATTAAATTGCTGTCATGATAGCCCTCCCAGGCCAACTTCTGGGGGGAGCTGTTCAACCATTCGATCCCCGATCGAAGAAAATTTAAATCTCACATGTCACATTCAAAGGGTACTATAAGTGTACCAAATTTCAAAAAAATCCAACGGTCATATTAAAAATTAGACATGTTAAAAGTTTGGTCATTTTTGCTGTCATGACAGCTTTTTAGTTGTCATGACAGCACCACCAGACTAACTTTTAGAGTACACCATTTCATCATCCGACCTCCGATCAGAGCGATTCCAAAGCTCACATGTCACTTTTAAATAGTACTATTAGCATACCAAATTTTGGAAAGATCCAACAGATGGATTGAATTTCGTGCGTGTTGCAACATCATCACTGTTGCTATCATGATAGCAAAAGTGCTGTCATGACAGCTCCACCAGACCAAATTTCAGAGTACGCCATTTCTTTATTTGATATTTGATCAACATGATTCAAAAGCCTACACGAAGCTTATAAAAGGTTTTACTTGTGACCTAAATTTTAGAGAAATCCAACGGTCGGATTAAGATTTGGGCACCCGGATGCAAAAGTGCAGTTTTTTGATAAAAACTATTTTTAAAATTGTCAAAATCTCATCCTAATGGTCATAAACCTATGGGAACACTTTGGACACGTCAAATAGGACTAAAAACACCTGGTAGAATATTTAAATGGTAAAAAAACCTTTTATACCAAAATTTGACCATCTGAGTGTCATTTCCCAAAATGGACCCTAAACCCTTAAAATACACAAATCACACAAAAGTGGCCAAAAACTATTCCAAATATCATATACACATATGAATAGACACGCTAGATATTTTCACTTGCCTCAGAGATCTCTGTGGGGCCACATACCTATTCTCTCTATCTAAGGTGTATGTTTGCCCATAGCACACCATTTACAATGCAACTACTTTGCATTTACTTGTGGAATCACATATATACCAAAATAAATATTTACCTATAGTGAAAACTTGGTCTACTAAATAAATCCATCAAAACCACACACCATAGCCAAGTTTCCTAGCTATAAGTCTACAAGCAAACAAAAATTTATACATAAGCCATACAATCCACGCATGCTCACATGCATACATAATCACATCCAACTGGCACCTAATTTTAAATACATTACAATATATTTTCTCAAAAGAAAAGGGTTGTAGTTCCTTACAATTCACAAACAACCCCTAGCTATGCTCCTTTCCCTGTCCTCTACTGATTCCTTCGCCTGGACCTAGAAATATTGAAAAGAAAGGAATGAGACAACTACAGTCTCAGTAACAGAGAAATCTACATTGATCATTACAAAGTAAGCCAAAATCGAATAAACGAATAATAAATTCAACATAGTATATAATTTAGCCATTTAAAATACATGGATGCATGACATAGGCCGGTATGGCCTTTCATGACTAATAGAATGCCCCCTAGCACTCTTTAACTCACAGGTAAACCTTATACCCACTTATACCTCCACAGGCATAAAACATAATCTAAGGCATGATCTAATCCACCGAACCGCCTATGCCCCTTCGACGTGAATCCTGAACAGTCAAAGCTAACTCCATCCCAGAGCCAACTCGACTTACTCTCCATATGAGGGCTACCTTGGCCTAGGCATTCAACCTCACACTTCATATGTTGGATTCCCTCCCTCACTGAGAGGTGTCAAACACTCAATACGCTAACCACTTTGTGCACTGAGCCCACAATACGTAAGGCAACACTGAATACTGATAGTGTACCATAGAATATCAAAGGTCCACACCTTCTCATTAGTGAACTCCCACTGAGATCATGCCTTTTATTCGTGTCTACCTTTCCCGAGTATTGACCACTTCAACACTCTAATGTAGTATAACATTTATAAATCTCCTTTAAACGGTTCCTTAGCCTATCTAAGGTACCTTACTTAGTTACACGTCTTTAAGTGCAACTTATATTCCTTATGATTACAATACATGCAAACAAATCTTGTTTCCATAAAAACATTGATGTTAAACAATTAGAAAACATATTTGCACTATAATCAAAGTAGTACCCTATAACCCCTTATAAAGCACATTTAATCTTTTAAAACATGTAATGTTTGATAGCTAGTAATATTTATTCAAAAATAGCTAAAACAAAGTAATAAGAAATATAAATTCCCCTGTTATCTCAACCCTTTGGTACCAAAAGGGTTCCTCTTTTACAAACTAGGACCCAGCTTGTTCCTTAACTTCTCAATAAGTTTCACCAATAATTCCTACAACATATAAGTGATCCATATCACTTATCATGACAAATAGCATTAATGAAGACTATAACTCATACCACACAACTTGGGTCAATGAGTCATAATCCATCCTAATGGTCCATATATTAAATCAACCATTCACGTAGTATCACTTAACCACTAAAACCATTTATTAGCCATCAGTAGGCTAATTTCTAATTTATATAATTTTTTATCAATTAAAAACCTTCACTTAGTGTCACCAACTTTCACCATTAGCCCTCATATTAAAAACTAAACCTTAATTTAAATCTTATTGGGCTCAAATAGCAAAATTATAAGTAAGTCAATAGGCTTAAACCATTGAGGAGCAAAACTCAATCCCTCAAGGTTTTAATTTGTTCCCAAAACACCTCTTTTCATTCAATTATCCACTCAAAACAATAGATCACTATATAGAAACTCAAAACATCCTCCCTAGGATCCAAAGAAACAAAAGCTTACAAGAATAAAGCCTTTGGGATCAAAATCTAGAAATTCTCTCTTCAAAAAAATTGAAGAAAATCAAGGGGCGGAGAAGAAGATTGAAGTAGGAAGTTTACTTATCATGTAGCCGAGCTCGCAACGGTCGTAAAGCCTCCTAGATCCAAGCCTAACTCTTCTTCTCTCTTCCTCCTCTCTCTCTCTCTCTTGTGCGTTTGTTTCTTTATTCTATTTGTGTGTTTCTATGTGTTGTTTCCTCTTAAAACTGATCTTAAAACATTTTGGGGAAAATTACAATAAAGGGCCCAACATTTTTTATTATCGCACAAAAGCACGAGTCAACTTTGGTAATTTTTTTCATAGTTAAAAATAAAATAAAACCTAACTTTTGCTTAGGAAAATTCAAACTCTGGACCTTTATCAAATTATTTTAAATTTTAATTTAATTATAGATATATAATTTTTTTAATAAATTTGAGTCTTAAAATATCGGGATGTTGCATGATTTCCTAATGCTTCTATCTGTTAATTGAAAAATCATTAGTGTTTTATGCATGCAATGAAGACTCAAGGCATTGTAAATTGAAAAAGGCATAATATTTATGGCTGCACCTGTAACATCACAATTTTCTAATCCTATGATTAGCTACTTATTAGGGGTAAAGTGGTAATAAGTAAATGATTGAAAGTTTGGATAGTTTCTTAATAATTTGACTCATTGAGTTGTTAAATAGATAGGTATGGGTGGAAGAACTACGTTTTAGGGTGAAGCATGCATGCACGATGAGGATTCTCCTCACTGTGCCATGCACCATGACATATGGACCAGAAAATGACTTAATAAGTCATGAAATTTCGTGAGAATTCAGAAGGGAAAGGAAGAGAAACACAAATAAAGAGAAGAAAAGAAGGGCTTGGCTGTTAAGGCAAGAATTTTAGGGATATTGGAAGGAATCCTTGATCAGTAATTTATCAGGTAAGCTTTATGTGACCCTTATCTCTAATTCTACTACAATTTCTCTTAGCATGAGTTATAGAGAAATTGAATTGGTGAAGTTTAAGGGGTTAATTTCTTACCTTATAGTAATAAAAAGGTTTTCAGGAGTTAAATTAGAGCTTTGTAACTGGTTTGGAGTTGAACGATAGAGCTTTAAACTTTTAAATTCAAATTTAGCCCTAAATCAATGGAAATAAAGGTGAAAATTGTGTGTAAGTGAAATGGGATCATTTAAAGTGATGTAAAGTAGTAATTGAGTAGTGATTGGCTTAGATGGGCTAAGTGAAAAGTAGTGGATGGCTAGATGTAGTTGTGAGTAGCAATTTAGTGTTGTTTTTATCAATTGAATCAATTAACTAATAGTGCCAATTGTGTGTAAATTGGCATATTCCATAAGTGAGTTGCAAGAAAAATCTTGTTGAGAGCTATAGTAGTAGTTGAGGGTAACCTTTCTTATGATATAAGGGTGTAGGTAACCAAATAATTTCCTCTATTTGACAATTTATTGTAAATGTGTGAAAGTATGCTATCTAGTCCATGAAATTATTCTAAACTAAGCATATTTGGTGTTGTTGCATTATTACAATATGAAAATGAACTTTGGTTAAATAAACAAGTGAAATTGCATAATTTTGTATATGTATGTGTGTATGGTAGTGATTAGGAACTTATAATTGGTTCAGAAAGTATGATCATAAGGGTAGGAGTTCACCCATATGGACTGTAGTGAAAGACTATATGGCATCATTCTCCTTAGTGCTCGACGGGGTATGGTGTTAGAGAATTGTATCTCCTTAGTACCTTTTGAGGTATGGTATTGGAGATTATCTCCTTAGTACCTATTGAGGTGAGGTGTTAGAGATTTAGACTCTATAGTATGATATGATGCATTGTTGGGGTCAACAACGCCCTATTGTGTGTATTGGGAGAAACCATAGTCTGAAAGTGAGATAGAACACCTTTAGCCAGGTGATTCTACCACTACAAGTGAGCTCAGGGCCCATAAGAGTATATATTAATATGAGGCAAACCTATAGCCTCAAGTCAGGGTAAATTAGAGGTTCGGTTATTAGTGATCATGCTATATGTTAAAAAAAGTAGGGAAATGCAGTGAAATGTGGTGAATATAGTTTTAAAAGTGGTGAAATGATTTATGTTGATGAGATTTAAAGTAAAAATATATTATATACTATGTTTAGCTATATATTATGCTATACTTGCTTTTGGTTGTATGTCATAGTTGATAGTAGAAAGTTATTCTATTACTGAGATTTCTATCTCACCTCTGTGGTTACATTTTTATAGGACAAAGCAGTGAGCTAGGCAAGAGAAAAAAGTCAAGATTGGCTTAGAGTTATTAAAGTTGTGAGAACTCTGAGTTTATGTAATGAACTATAACTTTTAAAGATAATGTGTAAATAAGTTGCCATAAGAAAAATGCATGCATGTTTTGAATCATAAATTGTGGGAAAATTGTAGTGAATTCATGAATCTTAGCCCATATATGAAAATGTATGGTGAAATGATTAATAGGGGCTAAGATTTAATTATAAATATGTTAGGAATATGTAAAGTGGTGACTTGTGGTGATGTTGCACTGAAAACGGCCAAGCTGGTCAGTTTGTGTTAAGATGTGTAGTCGTAAAAAGTTTGTTTTATGGAAATAGGTTGTTGAGCGGCCAAGTTTTGATATGTATGTATATAAGATATACTATGGTCAATCAAGTGTACAAGGTCCTTTTAGACATGGTTTAAGGCCTAGAATGGTCTAATGAGATTAAGGGATCGATTTGAGTACTTGGGTGCGTTAATTTCTTTGAAAAAGTGACTTTTTGCACCCCAAGTGTCTAAATTTTGATTGGACCATTAGATCGTGTCCAAACCTATCTCATTAATTAGCTTGCAAGCTAAGCTTCATATGGGTACTTGAATCACTCTAATTGAACGTCATATGTGGAAACGGCGCACACCGAAAGTTCATCATTTGTGTTGTCAAATAACAGTAGTAGAAACAGGCCTATACGCCATGACGCATTGCATATCAAGTTGTGGCGTATAGTACAAAGAAGGTCAGGGCATGTGGCTCTATGCCATATGCCATGGCATATATGTTACATGCCACGGCTTATGCCCTAGAATCAAACCTTATTCCTTTATTTTAAAGGCATGCAATGATTCATATGAATGCATATAATTTGTTTCCGTTGCATATTGCTTTAATATGTTATGATTTTAATGATTTTTTTAAATAAGTCTTAGGCCTAAGCTTTTAAAAAAAATATTTATTTATCATTTGGTTTGATATGTGGTGATTAAGTTAATCCTCTCCTATATCTGGTAGATGTAGTGGAGGGTTACAGCACCTAAGTCTATTAATGCATGAGAAAATTGAGTATTATTAATCATGCATAAAATTGTGAAAGAACCAGGGTCCTCACACTTAATGGGGAGTTGAGACTTCATTATAGTACTCGCAGAAGAGGGTAATTGAACTCTTGTATTAGGCCTAAACTTTCTTTTATTTTTACAACAATCATTTAAAAATTTTACATTCTTAAGAAAGTTCTTAACAACATCTATCAAGGGTACATTTATATGAATCTTATGAAATAAATCATATACCTCTTGCTCAAATTTCCCTTTCAATTGCTTAGGGACTACTTGTGTTTGGGCAAAAGGAAGTCTCTTCACAAGCTTTTGACTTTGCTTTGCTTCTTCCTTCTTTGAGCCTTCCTTTCTTGCTTCTTCTTTTTTGGTCACTCCTCTCTTCTCTTCACTAAACCTTTTAGCTAAGGTCCTCTTCTCTAGCTTAGATGGTGGTTTTTCATAAATGATCTCCTCTATTTTCCAATCACCATCATCCTTATAAAAAGATACACCACGAGGAGAAAAAGAAGAACAAGAAACATTAACATCAAGTGAAGAATTCATAGAGTGGTTCTCAACCTTCCCTTCTTTTTAGGGTTCTTGTACTCTTTCTCCAAACTCCTTGATGTGATAGCATTGAGATTAGATTAGCAACAATGTTCAATGATAATATAGGACCTTGAGCATTGGCTGCATTTAATTAGTTAGCAAGCATGTTCATTTGAGAAGTAAGGGCACCAATTTTAGAATTCATGTTCTCACACTTATTACCCATGTTCTCTACCTTGTTTCCTAAGCCATCATACATGTTATTGTATCAGGTATTCATTTCAATCAATTTCTTATATAACACATTTACATCATTACAAGAATTAAAGTTAAAAGAACTCTTAATTGAAATAAGTCTCCATTCACCATAAGAATTAGAAGAGGGTACAAGAGAGTTACCATTAAAATTCTAGTTAAGGGAAGAACTACCTTAGGACAAATAAGGTAAAGACTCATAGCCTTGATTTCTTTGATGGCAATTTAATGAAGAATTCCCTTAAAACTCAAAGCCATAAGAGTTTTGGAATGCTCCTCTTAGTTGGTTGTCTTGCAAAGCCATATTTGGGTTTGAATAGGAGAAATTAGAATACTCTTCCCATGAAGGGTTGTAACAGTTGGAATAAGCTTGTTTCCTATTATAGATAGCATTCACTTGCTCATACTTCATAGGACAATTACTTTCTACATGCATGGATGAGTCACAAAAAGAACAAGAATAAGGGACAAGTGCTTGAAAAGTACTTACATTGCTCACTTGAGATATTTGTGGAGCCAACATTCTCCCTATCTTGGCAGCAAGCAAGTCTACTTGTGAATTATCAAACATAGAAGAATCAATCGAGACGACACTTCTCTTTTCTCTTGTTAAATATTGAGCACCACTTGATGTTGTAACATCTTAAAAATTTTAAGACTTGGATTTATTTTAAAAAAATAAAATATTTAAAATTAAATTAAAATTAAGAATAATTTGATAGAGGTCTAGAGTTCGAATTCTACTCGGCAAAAGTTTAGTTTTATTTTATTTTTTAACTATAAGAAAATTACCAAAGTTAATCTAAGTTTTTGTGTTATAACAAAAAGATTTGGGCCCTTTCTTGTAATTTTTCCCAAATTCTTTAAATCAATTTTTAAAAAGGAAAACAGCATGTAGAAACAAATGAAACAAGAAAAACAAAAGGAAAAGAAATGCATGGATGAGAGAGTGAGAGGAAGAAGAGAGGAGGAAGAGAGGGACTTAGGCTCAGATCTGGACGGCTTTATGGTCGTTGTGAGCTCAGCTACGCAATAGGTAAACTCTTTACTTCAATCTTCTTCCTTCCTTCTTGATTTTCTTTAATTTTTGGAAGAGGAAATTTCTGAATTTTGATCCTAAAGGCTTTATTCTTGTAACCTTTAGTTTCCTTGGGTCCTTGGAGGTTGTTTTGAGTTTCTATATGATGCCCTAATGTTTTGAGCAAGCAATTGGATGAAAAATGGAGTTTTAGGGAAAAAGTCAAACCCTAAGAGGTTGAGTTTTGCTCCTCAATAGTTTAAGCCTATTGATTTAATTATAATTGTGCTATTTGAATCTAATAAAATTTAAATTAAGGTTTAGTTTTTATTATAAAGGCTAATAGTGAAAATTGGTGACACTAAATGAAGGTTTTTAATTGATTAAAAATTATATGAATTAGAAATTAGCCTAGTGGTGGCTAATAAATGATTTTGGTGGTTAAGTGATATTATATGAATGGTTGGTTTAATATATGGACTATTAGGATGGATTATGACTCATTGACCCAAGTTGTGTGGTATGAGTTATAGTCTTCATTAATGCTATTTGTCATAAA
Source organism: Prosopis cineraria (assembly GCF_029017545.1). Classification (NCBI taxonomy): domain Eukaryota; kingdom Viridiplantae; phylum Streptophyta; class Magnoliopsida; order Fabales; family Fabaceae; genus Prosopis; species Prosopis cineraria. The sequence goes on along the minus strand of NW_026555345.1, from coordinate 16,111,318 downwards.
AAGTGATATGGATCACTTATATGTTGTAGGAAATTATTGGTGGAACTTAATTGGATGATAAAGAATAAGCTAAGTTTTATTATGTACAAGGGAAAATCCTTTTGGTATAAAGGGTTGAGGTAATAGGAGAATTTATATTTCTTATTGCTTTATTTAGCTATTTTTGAATAAATATTACTAGCTATCATGCATTACATGTTTCAAATGATTAAATGTAATTAATTGTGCTTTATAAAGACTGTTGGATAGGGGAGGTGCAACAGAAGATTAAATTTTAAAGTCCCTATCCTGATATGGACCGGATGAACTCGTTTAAGTTAAGGTGGATAGAAGAGTTACCTTTTAATTCTTTGAAGTTGGCGCATGTTCTCTTCAAGAGTTTGGAGTTGACAACATAGATTTGCTCCCTCTACTAGTATCCATATGAACAGCTCTCTAACTTAAACAGTGTGCTAGAGCTCTCAGCGTCCGTTCTTCTTTGAACGTTAATTTTCCTTTCTACAAAGTGTTTTGTGGCTTTCAGAGTATTTTTTCCGTTAGAACTTTTCTAACTCTCACCTCCTTCATAAAGGACGTTTCTATCTATATATAGTATATAGACAAGGGTTTTCGTCTTCCACTTAAAAGCCCATGAAAATTTAATTAAATTTATCTCATAAATTTAATCCATAATATTATATCTAATTTGAATTTATCTAATAAATTTAAATTATAATACTGACATGATATTCTCTCATATCATGTTAGTTATTAAATTTAATCTATCATATAAAATAAATTTAAAACTAACATAACATAATATAAAATAAGATAATATAATATAATATAATATATATCACATATACATATTATATATACGAATATATATATACATATATATTTTTGAAATATATATGTATATATATATATTATATTATCTATATTTAATTTTATATATCATATACATATATCATATATATATATATAATATCTATATACATATATGGATATATATATAAAATTATATTTTCAATTTTATATTTCATATAAATATATATAAATATTTATCAAATAAATATTCATATATATATATATATATATAATTCATTCACCCTATATTACATTCATTAAATCTAGACATATTTTAAATTTAATAAACTTTGACATTATAGCTCGAGTTGGGCTGTTATTGTGTATGACCCTATAAGCCTAGATGAAATTGGCAGTAGGCTAATCCTTTCAATTGTCTATGACTTTAATTTGTATCTCTATAATTAATCAAAGTCATACTAGTCTTATTTCATCTATGATCCCTCAAAGATGATAGACGAGGGACATTTAGGACAATCACTATAGTTTGTCCAGGAATATAGTTATCATATTGAACATGCAATTGTTATAATAACAAAAGAGAAATTCATTAAATAACAATGTGTATAATACAATGATAGGCCCTAGGGCACAATTTCCAATAAAGACTTATGGGGAATTACTTGGATAATAGTGCATATATGTTTTCTATTCATTTAACAATATTGTTTTTATAGAAACAAGGTTGTTTGCATGCATTGAAATTATAGAGAATGGAAGTTGCAGTTACGGAAGTGTAATTAGGTTAGGTACCTTAGAGAGGTTAAGGAACCACTTAAGGGAGGAGTGATATTTGTTATACTACCTTAGAGTGTTGAAGTGGTCAATACTTGAGAAACGTAGACAAGAGGAAAAGGCATGATCTCGGTGGGAGTTCACCAATAGAGAGATGTGAACTTGTGATATTCTATGGCACAATGCCAGTACTCAGTGTTGCCTTTTGTATTATGGGCTCAGTGCACTAAAGTGGTTAGTGGATTGAGTTACGTGGGAGGGCTATCATGACAATAGATTAATGCTATCATGACAACAATTAAATGCCCCTGTTTGCCTCATTTGCTTCCGTGCGCTATATCATAATTCTTCAGACTTTTCTTTAAAAAAAATAAATTTAAATGTGTGTTTTGCTATTGTGTAGATTGTTTGGTGTTTTAAATAGTGTGTTTCCTAAGTTGGTTTTAGGATCAACTCCTTAACCACACTTAGTTTATTTGAATTGTATGATTTTTGGATAACACTCGAGGCAACTGTTACGGATGTCATTTTGTCAATTAATTGCCAAGCCTTCAAAGAAGTGGGGTTAATCAAGCATCCACCACTAGCGGCATCAATGTTAACCTTGTCTCTTTGAATTAAGCCCTCATAAAAATATTAGACTAAATTCTCACTAAAAATTTGATGGTGTGGGCATTTGGCTAAAAGACCTTAAAAGATATTCCAATACTCATAGAGATTCTCATCCTTTCCTTATTGGACCCCATATATTTGCTTTCTTAGATTGGTGACTTTGGAATTTGGAAAGAATTTATCCAAGAAAAAGCCTTCTAAGTTCAGCCCATGTACTCACTTTGATATAGGAAGGGTAGTTAAAATACCACTCCTTTGCTAAACCTTCAAGAGTAAATACAAAAGCCTTAGCTTGAACATCATCAACATTAACATGCATCGGCTTCATAGTATCACAAACCAAATATAGAGCATGCAAAAACCAATGGCAATCCTCTCCCAATAGACCATGAAACTTTGGCAATGCATTAATCAAAGAGGGTTTAATTTTAAACTAAACATTAGTAGGAGGAACATACAAACCATAAGGGTTATCATGCCAATTTAGTTAAGTTAATTGTCTAATGCTCCTCTCTTCTGTAGGATTATGCAAGCCCTCAAATTCATTATTAACATGGCCATCATCATGCAAATGTTCATTACCATTCCCATGGCCCTTATTATGCACATGTTCATGCACTAGTATACCTTCCATTATTGAATTACAAACCAAATTGAAATCAAGAATAGGTTAGGATCTTCTCAACCTTGAAAGAGTCTTTTTCAATTTTTGGATCTAATTTAGCAAAAGAGGTATGTTTCCCATGGGTCATGTACAAATCAAGGTCAAGAAAATCAAAAACAAAATGCAAACAAAGAGATAATATTCAAACAAACAAAAACAAGAGAAATTTTTTTCTTTTCTAAAAACTAAAAAATAATAAAATGATCCAATACAAATAAAAACAACACCAAATAAGTATAAAGGAAGTTTGAAATGTTGAAGTCAAGAAACTTTGATAATTCTGGAATTCATGCAATAGGCTTTCTAATGAGAGTGAACTTGTGGATTTTGTAGCAACCAATCCACACAAGCAATTCCCCTAAAATTTTAATGAGAGACAAAAGAGATATATAGGGCAATGATATAAAAGTTTCAAATCTAAATTCCTTCCAATCGTTCCCAAAAAATTTTCACAATTTGGTCCATAGTTATAGAGAAATACAATTTCATCCAAAAAACCTTCTGAGCATCCAACAAACTTTCCAACATAATAACAAAAAATTCAAAAGAGACTTCTAAACACAAGAAATAAAGCCAAGAAAATAAGGAGAAATTCAAGACTAGAACCAAGCAATTTGGGCACACAGAGTGAGAGATATGCTAACTCAAATTTGCCACATGGTTTTCAGGATCCTCTATAAAGGATTATTAAACCTTGCTAGCTGGTAAAAATTGCACGGAATAATTCTCACATCCAAAATTAACCAAACTAAGTTTAAAATGAATCTAAGATATATATATATATATATATATTTCCAATAAAAGAAATTGCAAGTCAAAAATCCTCTAAACCCAGTCCTAGTTGATTTTTCAATTTCAAACAAAGACATAAGAAATAGAGTATTATTAAGCTCTATACTAAACTAAAAAAAATTGCTCTAAATATTTTTCCTTTTCTTTTTTCAAAATATACTAAAACTCAAAATACAAAAACATACTAAGAAAAAAAACCAAAACACAAATTTTCATAATTGTTTTCAAATTTTTATAGAAACACACAAAATGCAAATTAAGCACCAAACAACCTTAAAATTATACATAAACACATTCCTCGACAATAGTGCCAAAATTTTGATAGGAATTAGTCTCTGTACCCTCAAAATAAAACTAAATCAACCCTAATGAAATATAGGGCCAACCTAGGTCAACTCCCAAGGAATGGTTTCAACTTACTCAAAGGTTATCTAATGGAATAAATCACCTGAAGTTGTGAAATTGATTACCAAATTATCTATCTAATTAACTAGTTGGGAAGTAATTAAAATGCTAGCTAAAGTTGGTCAAATGGACTTTTTTTCAAAAGTGTGAAACCCTAGAGATTAGTTGATTTTGGACTCATTACCCTCTTATGATTAGGCTAAATTAAGCTTCCCTTTCCCTTTGACTAAAGATGTCTTGACCTAAGAAGACTATCCTAAGTCAATTAACCTAATTAGCTAATTACCCTAGGTCTTAGATTAAAGTCTCTAGTTCAATTAAGCAATTGATGTAAAAATTATCTAAGTGAATCACTCAAATCCTTCCTTTAATTGCCATGACCAAATAAATAAATTAAGTAACCATAAGATTATGTCGAGCTACTTAACAACTCAAGCATTAACATCATAAGATTATGCAATATTAACACATGTAACTCAATAAATGGAAAACACAATATTTTGTGCCAAACAAGTAGTGGTTGAATTAGTCATGGCAGCCTAAGGAAGAAATTAAATGAAAAAATTCTCTTCTCTTGCATCAAAATCAAATCTAAATTAGAATTTACAAGCCAAGATGATTAAATCCTAAATTAAGAAATCAAAACATCTAGTAAAAAGAAAAGAGAGTAAGAAATAAAAGAACATAGCCAATTTCAAGTTTAAGATTCATCTTCCATCTTTATCTCTCTAAGATTTAACTAAAGAACTTAGCCAATCTTCTTTATCTTCAAGAACCCTAGAAGAGAAGCACTATGGCCAAAATCCATGGCACCTTGGATGAGGAAAATGACCTTAGATCCTTGTAAGAATGGAAGGGATAGGGTGAGCTTGAGGAGATAGGAAGAATGGTATGTATTTTGTTGAGGTTTGGTGGCTAAAAATAGGGGATATGGTGCTAGAAAATGAAAACCAATAGAGAGAAAATGAAGAACACTATGAATTAAAGAGACAGAATCTGAGAGATAAGTGAAGTGAGGTGAATGATCTCAATTAGGGGATGTGGTACATGAATCCTAGTATTTTCCCTTTAGTTAAAGCTAATTAGAATAAAATAAAGAAAAACAAATAGGAAAATAGGGGCTTGTTACACTTGCAAAGTGGCACAATCCTATTGGCTTGTAGATAATTCCAATATGTGTCCAATTAATCCCACGTTTCATCCACATTTTAAGTTGATCTAAACTATCAAATAACAGCATATGCACACCTCTAACTTTAACTTTGATCTTAAGGAGTTTTGACTTTAATTGACTAATTGATGCATAAGTCACATGCCACCTATATAACATATATCATATAATTCAATTAAATAACATGTGACATTATAAAATCTAATTAAAGTCTAGAATTAAAATCATAATTATAAGAGAGAATTAATTAAAATAACTAAGTTTCAAGCTACACAAAATTATAGACATTTTTTTTTGCATAAAGGCAAGCTAAAAACTAGGTTGAACAAGCATATTTGAGAAAGTGTTGACTTTTTATGTAATTACTCCCAAACTACAGTGAATTTGTAAAATCTAACTTAACCACTCATCTTTTAGACATAAAATGCACTTTATCAATTCTTTTTATACATTTTCTCAAAAGTTCATTTTTTTGGACAAAAATACCCATTGTTCACTAAACCTACACATTAAGCAATGTGTGTGCATTTTAGCTAATAAAACCTTAATAAAGTCCTAATTTATGAAAATAAATATGTAACAAATGTATTCTATCACAATGTCATTTTAACTGTCTGGGATGTTATATGGACATATTAGAGTGGAAGAGTGTCATTACAAAGCAAAGTGTCTGAAAGCGATAAGGAGTTTTCTCATTATGCTACAAGTCACAACTAGTGCTTGATACACTGTGGCACATGGTGCAAAATTCTAATGGATAAGAATGTGTCCAACTCATGAGAAAATGAAAGAAATAAAGGAGAAGAGCATGGGAGAGTGAAGAAGAAGGGCCCTGCTATGGTAACAATTTTTAGAAGGAAGGATGACATTTTTGACCTGTTACTTATTGGGTAAGTCTTGTATTACCTTAACCTTCGATTCTACACTATTTTCTCTTAATTTAAACTAGTGATATTCTGAATCTGGAAGTTTTAAGGGTTGATTTCTTATCCTATAGTACTAAAAGTGATCACTAGAGTTAAATTAGGACTTTGTGACTAGTTTGAGTTTAAACAATAAAGATTTGAAGCTGTAGGATCAAATTGGTTGAACTTAGAGAGAAAATGGGTGAGAATTTAGGATACGTGTGTTGATGCTTGCGATAAGTGGTGATTACGTGTAGAAGGTAGAAATGGACTTAGGATGGACTTGAACAGAGGAAGTGATCATGTTTAGGTGTTAATTATTGTAATTGGCACTTTTATTCAATATGATAATTGACTCTGGTTTCTAATTTTATGTAGATTTTCATGTGTGTGATGTGTAGAGATAGTGAAAGGAACTTGAAGTAAAAGAGTGTAACACAGGTAACCTTTTTTTAGAACAAAAGGGTTGAAGTAATCATATAATTTGTTATGTTTGTTAACTATTATAACTGCATAGAAGTAAGTGCAAAATATGATATGATGGCTTTGAAATTTTTAGACATAAATATTTATAATGTGCATGATTTTGGCATCAAAGACATTGTGATATGTTTATTTGATTATAAATGATTTTAGTGGAAATTGATATATATATATATATATAATGTGATTTATGTGGAAGTGGTGAAATGTAAGTGTGAAAATCATGATCATAGGGCATAGGAGTTCACCCAAGTGAACTAAAATTGTCACTACCCTAGCAAAATAATACTGAGTTACACTAATGTAGTGACAGTGTGAACCTAGGTCATTCTTTTTTTGAGGAGGCTTAGTTGAAAATTTAGGTTTGAAATGTGTTACAAGTTAAATGGTGTGTGGGATAGATTTATGCACAAAACTAGTAAAGCTAATTAATCTAATTTTAAAGTGCATAGAGTGGATGTGTGAAAACCTATTAAAAGTAGGAACCCCTATGTAAATTTGGTCACCTATCCTTGCTTGATTATAGCCTAGCTATTATGATCTCCTCTCTCTTCTCTTTAGTCCAAGACATTTAGTTATATTAACTAAAACTTAACTAATCTCTTGACTAACTCTAATCCATAATTATGGTCTTAGGATGTGCCAAAACCTAGCTAGCATTAATCCCAACCAAAGTGTTACAAACTTGAGTTAATTAAATCAAGCACATATGTAGGAATCGACATGCATTCAAGTTGGCAAGATTGTGATAAGCAAGAAAACATGTTAATCCCATCAAGTTACCAAAATTATGAATTAAACTTCATGAGGCTGAAACCATGCATAAGAAGATATAAAACTCAAATTGCAACAATCATCTCTCAATCATATGAATTATCACTAGAGATTACAAGTTCAAAGAGTCATACAAATTTGTAATTCTAGAGAGAGAAAAGTAGAGAGAAGAAATTCAAAACTAGCTAGAAAATAATATAAACTCAAATTTCCTCCTCCACATAATAGCTCCTTTAAAAATCTAGCTTTGCATCTTTAAGTTGACACCAATGTGAAGCTCCATGATCTTAGCCTCTTCTCCCATAGATGTCACCCCAATGATACAATACTTGATCCTTAAAAAAGTTATTAGGTTTTGTAGAGGAATGAGAGAGGAAGAAATAGTGGTGGTTTTGTAGAATTTTGGATGGTTAGATTGAAAGATATAGAGGAGAGAGAATGGAAGTGTAGAGAGAGAAATAAAAGAAAATTAAGAACTTGAAGATGAAATCAAAAATTGTGCTTGCTTGGTCTAAAGAATTCAATCCCTCCCTTCCTAAACCTATTTGGCTAAAATTCATGATGAGTTACCTCAAAAACAAATTACCAAAAATTTCCAAACAAGTCATTAGGTCAAGTGAGGTTAAGGGTAGTTAAGGTTGCAACTCACTTGGGTGATAATTCCAATATTGCTCTTCTAATCCCATATGTGCATGTATATGATAAGCTCTTATGATCCCTTAAATGGCTTCTGGTGATGTGTGATGTGGGAGACAAAGGATAGTATGAGGAAGCAGTACCCTTATTTGTTCCAAAAGGTGAGTTTATAGTGGTGTTTGAATTTTAGGGACAAAATTCCTTTAAAGAAGGGAAGAATTGTAACATCTTGAATTTCAATCCTTGGAACTAGTTGCTAATTAGGGGCAAATTAGTGATTAGGGGGTTGATTGTGGTTTGGGTGTTGAGTTGATAATTTGTATTGATTAGATGTTGTATTGATAGGATTAAAGAGTAGAAAGACAATCCAGGGCATAATGCACAAGCACAAGTGAGATTGAACTTATTGTGCCACGCGCCACGGTGGGAGTTGTGTACGCTACGGTGCATCGTCTTAGGATCACTTAAAGTTAACATAATCGGCTAGTGAAATTAGAAGAGAAAACGCTGGAAATGCATCTGGAGGGATGGAGAGGTTCAGCTTTGCTAGGGTAAGCAATATTTAGAAGTTTGAAGTCTGCTTTGATTAATAACTTATTAGGTAAGTATTGCGCAATCTCAAGCTTCGATTCTACCCCTTTTTCACTGAATTTCATTGGTTGAGAAATTGAATCATAAGATTCTAAGTGTTGTAATCTAAAAGAAAGGGTTAAAATGAGCTATCGAATATAGAACTAAGGTTTTGTGACTAATATGGAGTTGAATGGTTGAGCTTTGAGCGTTTAAGCTCACAATGGCCTAAAAGTTAGGTTGAAACTAAGAAATTGGATAAATAAATAAGTTAGGGAGTTGTTATAGTTGTTTGAGTAGCCTATAGGGCTAATGACTATAAATAATGGATAAGTGAATTCAAAAAGGTTCAATTGAACTATTTTATGTGTTAAAGGATTCAGCTCAGCTGAATTAATACTCATATGAAAAGTTAAGAATTGACCGAAGGGTATTGTGTTATGTAGATTTAGCACCTATGAAGTTGCTCGTAAGAATCTGTGCCCCTGAAATCTTAGTATGATTGATAACTCTTAGCAGTAAGGGTTAAAAGTAACTAGAGTAACTTTTTACTTGTTTATTTGTGAAATTATTTGCAAGTATTTTGATATAACTATGTGTATTGTATTGTGAACTGATAAAGTAGCAGCATTGTGAAAATATATGCATGTGGGTGTGTGAGTACTGATTGAAATAAATTTAAGGTGGCACATACAGTGACATGCATTGCATTTGTAATGTCTACTTGACATTACCAAAATTCACCATACAATCACAACAAATAATCATAATTAGGAGTAAGGATTGCTCCTAAGCTCACATTAAATATAGAAGGGTTAAAACTAATAATCTTTTAGAAATAATTTTAAAATATTTGGAATCCCATAAAAACCCTTCAAATAAATAGTTTGAGCTCAAACTTAATGATTTATAAAGATATTAGAAGCATGGAAAAGTTATGGGAAGCAAAACACTTGAAAACAAGGCCAAAAATTTCATTTTTGAGTATTTTGGTACATGCACTATGGCTCATGGTCCATGTGCCGCAGCATGTGGCATAAAGAGGCCAATTTAGCTACTGAACCATGTGCCATGGCTTGAGCACAATGCACCGCGGTGCACATGTCCCTGTCATGATAGCTTTTTAAGGTAAACTTCATATACGCACCATTTTTGCATCTAATGTTCGATTGGAGTAATTCAAGTGCCCATATGAAACTTATTCAATAAGCTAACTAATGGTATAAGTTTTGTTATGATCTGACACCGTATGAGAATTTTAGATACTCAAATGCAAAAGTAAGTTTTTTATGCAATTTTCAAGCATCCAAGTATCCAAAACTCAAAACTTATACCATTAACTCATTTCAAGGCTTGAACCAAGTTTAATGGACCAAAATACACTTGATTAAGCATTTAAACACATAAAACATACTAAACACAAAATTTGACTGCTTAATAATGATTACACCCAATATGGCCAAAAATAAAAAATCAATACCATATGCACCATTCAGCCTCTATTGACATAATACATCATATATACATTATCACCATGTGTATACAACATTTCTCATACTTGTATTAGTATTTTAGCCATCACCACCAAAATCACCACATATTCACATCATATACAACATTAGGCTAAAATACAAAATATCATAGTATAATATAAGTGTAACAAATCAAAATGGCATGCATTCCTAGTTGGCAACATATAATATCATATCATAAGTTTATGTACACCATTCAAACAAAATTGGGCATTACTATTTGTAATGTAGCAAATATGCTAATCCTTGTTCAATTCCTTCCCCTCCATAAACTCAGTGGTATAACTTATAAAATAATAACCACGTGGCACTAATACAAAAATGACTTTTTACAACAGTTAAAAATGACTTTTTATAGCGCTTAAAAAGGTGTTGTTGTTCCAAGAGATGTAGAAAGTCCATCTTTTTACATCAGTTATAAACCCAATGTAAAAACTAAAATTTTTACATCAGTTATAAAGCCAATGTTAAAAATTATATACAAGAAAATAAAAGAAATTTACTTTAATTTTTAACATTGGTTGGATTGCCAACCAATGTTAAAACTTGACTTTTATCACTAGTTGGACTGCCAACTGATGTTAAAAGTCCACTTTCCAACCGATGTTAAAACTTGACTTTTAACATTGGTTTTTGCCATAACTGATGTAAAAAATATTATATTCTACAGTAGTTATGGTAATAACTGGTGTAAAAAATATTCAATTTTTTATACTATATTTACTTTATTGATTTTATACATTCTTGTGCATAAAAATTGTCAAATCAAATAACTCAATTCATTTATAATTGTTTATCAAGTATTCATCAACTATACAAAACTATTTAACTATTAAAAAAACTAACAATTGTCTAAATTGTCAAAATTGCCATTCCTGTGCAAAAAAATTGCCAAATCAGATAGCTCAATTCATTTACAATTATTTATCAAGTATTTATCAACTATACAAAACTATTTAACAATTAAAAAAAATAACAATTGTCTAAATTGTGTCAACTATCAAAATTAAAACTCGTTTAAAAGTGGCAAAAAACCTCACAAGTTTGCCACAAAATAGGTTGCCCAATACATGCAAATGTCTTCAATTTTAGCTTCAGGAGATGCATTTGAATTGTCGAACATCTAAAATTTGATTCACAAACTAGGCATGTTAATCAATCTTAAATAACATAATAAAATAAAACTTTTAAAAATATATTTACCTCTTTTGTAAATTCAGTGATGCCTAATGTAATGATATTGAGCATATGTCTCATGACATATAGACCACACAAGTTCGTCCTCGCCGGTTTTCTATGACTTTGTATAAGAACAAATCATAAGAAATTAGTATGAAATCTTAATAATTGAACATATTAATAAAGTATAGCATCACCTTTGGCTTGATCCACATGAGATCCTTGAGCTCATATCCATGCTTTTGTAAGACTACATTTTGATATGTTCTCATTGCCCTATGATCAAGATCACCAAGTTAGTAAATAATATATTCAAAAAAAATTAAATTAAATAGTTTAGTAAAAGTATTCTTACAAGTCTATCGTCTTTTTTATTTCTTTTCCAAGTTTGTAATGGAGGGAGCATAAGCTCTTTATTGAAAGAACAAATAATTGCCAATGGTCCCTGCTAAATATGATACAAGTTAAAGTAAATCCATATTGAAAAAAACTATTAATTATAAATTGATCCTTACAAGTACATATATGGAGCCATAAAAATATCTTTTTTGACTTCACATATTCTCTGTTGGAAGTACTCGGCCCTTAACTCTGGAGTATTACCTTTCTCTGTCATGTGATGGGGGCAAAGGAATCCAAATTTATCACCTTTACCTGATGTAATGCACAAATGATGAAGGCACCTACAACAATGCAATTATATTAGTTCACTAAACTTAATGATTAAGTTTACTTACAACAATGCAATTTTATTAAAGAAAAACATACTTATATCATAAATAGTTCAATGGGTAGTGTGGTAAGCTGATTATTCAACAGATGTCAAATCAAATATTCTCGTTCAATTGTCACTATCATGTCTTTCTTACCCACAACCTTTGGATCCATTTCTAAACTCTTGAATTCAAATGATGAATCATACGCCATTAAGATCATTCGCTGATGCAGAGTCAACGAGGGTTATGGAAGTTTCAGGGGATTCGGCGAGGAAAGCTTCTACATAATAAAAAGGCAAGAAATAGTTAATAAAAAACATATATTAGGAAGTTGCTACATAATAAAAATTCATGAAATTTTGTACCACATCTTAAACCAAATTCACAAGTCTCTTGGGTTATAGGATAAAATTGCCAATAGTTTCAACCACAACCTTCACCTCATCAGTAGGGAATGGAACCAAAGCATCTGGCACTTTTGGATTTGCAACCGCTACTCTCACTTGATCATCTCGAATTTGCTTGTGGTGGATGGTTAACCCCAAGCTGTAGATGCTACCAAGAGCAACCAAGTGTTTATCAAGATCTTTTATCTCACATAGTTCACCAATATTATCACCAAAAAGACCCTCTGACACATGCTTAAGAACATTACTCCCTTTTATACTATGAAATGTAAGAGACATATGAACTAGTTCAGCAATTGTCTCCTGTTGTGAGCTCATTATGCTCATCATCTCCTCCTTCATTTGCTCTTTCATTTGTAGAAGCCGAGCTACAAACAAAGCTTCAAACTCATCATTAGTCTGCTGCCTCATAGTGGATATCAATGTATCAAGCTCTTTTCTACTCACTACACCTCTTGAATTAGAACGTGCAGGTGCTACAAAGTAGTCCTTAATGCCCACAACATATCCAACGCCCCTCACACGATCCAGATGTTTTGGTTTACTTATACCAACTATTAAGATATAATTTTTGCCCTTTAGAATAAAGCTTCCTTAGGCTTGTTGCTCCTTAAGAGTATCCTGTAATATAAAAATAACAATATTAGTTAATAATATATATAATTGTATAGAAATTTAAATGGATAAGGAATAATAATTTTACTTACAATCCTCCTAGCAATCTCCCGTATTGTCTCACTTGTATAGCCTTCTTTCCTATACTGATGTCCATATCTCCATTTTTCCTCTCGAGAGACAAGTGATGGTGGAGAAAGGAGTATGGAAGGATCAGACTTATCTTCTTCTTCTTTATTCTTCTGTTTCTCTACCATCAATATATCATCAGTTCTAGCATAACTTCCATGAGACAGGGTGTGAAGGTATTGATTCTGCCGAGCTATTTCTCACCCTTTTGCTCGTTTTCCTGTTAATAAATTGAATTTTAGATTTTATAATTGAAGTAAATCTAAATAAAACTTAAATCGATTAAAAATCAACGGACCAAAGCTTTTTCAGAAGTTCGAATCCTGACAAATTCTTCCCAAGTATCTTCATCAAGGAACTGGTATGTATTAAAAAGATTGGGATGAGCCTAACCCTCTGGCACCTCGACAAAGATATATCTTCTAGCAAGATAAGTCTTAAAATTTCTCCAACGTGTTCTATAGTAAGAAATCAACTTGTGTCGACAATCTTGACTAGATGGAACATCGTATGTGAGCTATAATGAAGACATAAGATAATAATCAATAATTGCCCAATAATATATAACCATAAAAAAATTTAATTTTTAATTATGTACCTAAATACTTTCCCAAATCTGTTCCTTCACACATTTTGGCATATCAGGCCAGTCCTCAAACATAATAGGAGGCTTGGTACGCGATAGGAGGCCAAGAAAACTAATAAACTTGGCTTTATGTGGGCCTATCAGATTCCATCTCTGGTCAAATTGAATTGGTAACCTATGCCCAACACTCCTACTTAAAGACAAATCTCTCAATCATGTGCCATATCTCCCCCTCCTCATTGACTAGCTCTGACTCGGCTCCTTACTAGGGGTGCCATGACTCGGCTCCTTACTAGGAGCAACATTACTAATTGATTGGCTTGTAGTGGGCTGGCTTTGAGTGTCATCACCTTGATTCTCCATATTCCTATTAATTCAAATATATGAAATTAATTAAAAAAATAATCAAAGATAAGATAATTAAGAAAAACAATCTCACAATATAAATTTAATTGAAATAAATTAACATAATTTAATTTCAAAACTAAACTCATATAGGGATATTCTCCTATATCTCTTCATGGTGATCACTTCTTATAGCATGTTCATCATCTACTTCATCTACCACATTCAAAATTGATAGCCCACTTGAGAAGTTAGGAGTTTCAGAAATATCAGAATTTGATTCATGATCGTCATCACTATTGTAACATCCCAAAATTTTAAGACTCGAATTTATAAAAAATAAAATAAAATATCTATAATTAAATTAAAATTTAGAATAATTTGATAGAGGCCCAGAGTTTGAATTTTACTAAGCAAAAGTTTAGTTTTATTTGATTTTTAACTATGGGAAAAATTACCAAAGTTGACCCGGGCTTTTGTGTAATAATAAAAAATATTGGGCCCTTCTTGTAATTTTCCCTAAACTTTTTGACCAGCAATTTAAAGACTAAAACTGATGCAGAAACGCAGAAACTGAATTGGAAAGGAAAGGAAAGGAAACGTATGAGAGGGAGAGAGGAAGAAGAGAAGAGAAAGGGAGGGAGTTAGGCTTGGATCTAGGAGTCTTTGCGACCGTTGCGAGCTCGGCTACACGATAGATAAACTCCCTACTTCAATCCTCTTCTCTTTCTCTTGATTTTCTTCAATTTTTGGAAGAGAAAATTTTTGAATTTTGATCCCAAAGGCTTTATTCTTGTAAGCTTTTGTTTCTTTGGATCCTAGGGAGCATGTTTTGAGTTTCTATATAGTGATCTAATGTTTTGAGTGAATAATTGGATGAAAAGAGGTGTTTTGGACACAAAATAAACCTTGAGAAATTGGGTTTTTGCTCCTCAATGGTTTAAGCCTATTGATTTAGTTATAATTTTGCTATTTGAGCCCAATAAGATTTAAATTAAGATTTAGTTTTCATTATAAGGGCTAATGGTGAAAGTTGGTGGCACTAAGTAAAGGTTTTTAATTGATTAAAAAAATTATATAAATTGAAAATTAGCCTAGTGATGGCTAATAAATGGTTTTGATGGTTAAGTGATACTATGTGAATGGTTGGTTTAATGTATGGACCATTAGGGTGGATTATGACTCATTGACCTAAATTGTGTGGTATGAGTTATAGTCTTCATTAATGCTATTTGTCATGATAAGTGATGTGGATCACTTATATGTTGTAGAAAATTGTTGGTGAAACTTATTGAGAAGTAAGGAACAAGCTGAGCCCTATTTTGTACAAGGGGAACCCTTTTGGTACCAAAGGGTTGAGGTAACAGGGGAATTTATATTTTTTATTACTTTGTTTTAGCTATTTTTGAATAATTATTACTAGTTATCATGCATTACATGTTTTAAAAGATTAAATGTGCTTTATAAGGGGTTATGGGGTACTACTTTGCTTATAGTGCAAATATGTTTTCTAATTGTTTAATAACAATGTTTTTATGGAAATGAGATTTATAAATATTATACTACTTTAGAGTGTTGAATGGTTAATACTCAGGAAAGGTAGACAAGAGTAAAAGGCATGATCTCGGTGGGAGTTCACCAATGAGAAGGTGTGAATTTTTGATATTCTATGGCACACTGTCAGTACTCAGTGTTGTCTTACGTATTGTGGGCTCAGTGCACTAAAGTGGTTAGTGTATTGAGTGTTCGACACCTCTCAGTGGGGGAGGGAATCCAACATATGAAGTGTGAGGTTGAGTGCCTAGGCCAAGGTAGCCCTCACATGGAAAGTAAGTTGGGCTGGCTCTGGGAGGGAGTTAGCTTTAACTACTTAGGATTCACGTCGAAGGGGCATAGGAGGTTCGGTGGATTAGATCATGCCTTAGATTATGTTTTGTGCCTGTGGAGGTACAAGTGGGTATAAGGTTTACCTGCGAGTTAAAGAGTGCCAGGGGGCATTCTGTTGGTCATGAAAGGCCATACCGGCCTAGGTCATGCATTCATGCATTTTAAATGGCTAAATTATATACTATGTTGAATTTATTATTCGTTTATTTGATTATGGCTTACTTTGTAATAATCAATGTAGATTTCACTGTTACTGAGACTGTGGTTGTCTCACCTCTTTCTTTTCAATATTCTAGGTCCAGGTGAAGGATCCAGTGGTGGACGGGGAAAAGAGCAAAGCTAGGGGTTTGCTTGTGATTTGTAAAGAACTGCAACCCCTTTCTTTTGAGCAAATATATTGTAATGTATTTAAGATTAGGGTGCCAGTAGGATATGATTATGTATGTATGTGTGAATATGTGTGGATTGTGTGCTTGTGCATGAATTTTTGTCTATTTGCAGACTTGTGGCTAGGAAACTTGGTTATGGTGTGTGGTTTTGATGGATTTACTTAGTAGACCAAGTTTCTATTACAAGCAGATCTTTATTTTGATATATATGTGATTTTATAGCAAATGCAAAGTGGTTGCATTGCAAATGGTGTGCTATGGGCAAATATACACCTTGGATAGAGAGAGTGGGTACATGGGCCCCACAAGGAGCTCTGAGCCAAGTGAAAATGTTTAGCATATGTATTTATATAAATACATGGTATTTAGATTGATTTGTGACCACTCTTGTATGATTTGTGCATTTTGGGGGTTTAGGGTCCATTTTGGGAAATGGCACCCGGGTGGTCAAATTTTGATGTATGGGGGTTTTCCATCATTTGAATGTTCTTTCAGGTGTTTTTAGTCTTATTTGACGTGTCTAAAGTGTTCCCACAAGTTTGTGACCATTAGGATGAGATTTGGACAATTTTGAAAATGGTTTTTACCAAAAAGCTGCACTTTTGCATCCGGGTGTCCAAATCTTAATCCGACCGTTGGATTTCTCTAAAATTTGGGTCACAAGTAAAACCTTTTATAAGCTTCGTGTGGGCTTTGGAATCATGTCGATCGGATATCGGACGGAGAAACGACGCATTTCAGAATTTGGTCTGAAGGTGCTTCATGACAGCATTAAACTGCTGTCATGACAGCTACAGTGTTGATTTTGTAACCTGCACAAAATTTAATCCGTCCGTTGGATCTTTTCAAAATTTATTATGATAATAGTATTCTTTAAAGGTGACATGTGGGCTTTGGAATCACTCCGATCGGAGGTCAGATGATGAAATGGTGCACTCCGGAAGTTGGTCCGGAAGTGCTGTCATGACAGCTTTTTTTAGCTGTCATGACAGCAAAAATAATCAAATTTTTAACATGTCTAATTTTAAATCCGACCGTTGGATCTTTTTGAAATTTGGTATACTTATAGTACCCTTTGAATGTGACGTGTGAGCTTTAAAATTACTTTGATCGGAGGTCGAATGATGAAACGGTGCTTTCTGGAAGTTGGCCCAGGAGGAGGGCTGTCATGACAGCAAATTTAATGCTGTCATGACAGCATCTTTTTATTTCACTTTCATCTAGCTTGCTTCCTCGTGCTATAGGTAAAACCTATAAATTTTTTTTAAAAGGCTTTAAATATTTACTTTGCAATTGTGTATTTGCTTAGTGATTTAAATGGTTTGTTTCCTAAGTTGGTTTTAGGATTAATTCCTTAACCACACTTAGTTTATTTGAATTGTGTGATTTTTAGATAACACTCGGGAAAAGTGTTACAACTATCAATCACCCTTTTACCTTTAAGTGCTATTGACCAATTTTTATTTGCTGAATCTGTGACATAGAAAACTTGTTTAGCTTGGTCTACCATAATAAATGGCTCATCTCCAAAAGTTAGTTTTTTAAGATCAACCATTGTAAATCCTAACTTATCATCACAAATACTGTTGATGTCAACCCACTTGCATTTGAAAACAGGAACTCTAAATTTTGTATACTCAACCTCCCAAATCTCTTTAATAACCCCAAAATAAGTCATAGATGCTAGTTTAGATTTCTTATCTTTTGAACTAGAGAAGTGTACGGCTTTAGCCATTATCATAACTCTACTATTTTGCACTGTACTCTTCTCATCCAAGGACTTTGTATAAATGGAATACCCATTAATATCGTATGCACTCTAACATATAACATCAAAGTTAGGACTTCCAGCCAACCATTTAACTATATTAGAAACACCACTTTTATTCAAAATTTTTTTCTTGAACCAATCTACAAAAGTTCTATTGTGCTCTTTCAACAACTTTTGTTCAGTCATTCTCATTTGATAATTTTTTTCCTTTAGAAGTTCTTTATAAGAAGATATGTAATCTTTAACTTCATTAATATTATTCAAGATATATAAATGTACTTCTTGTAATTCATCATGATTCATGCTGTTCACTGATACTCCATGTGTGTCTTGACCATATTGCCTTTTCTCATGACAAGATTTAGGAAGTCCAATTGATTATGTACTTGACAATTAATCAGAACGAAACTCTATAGCTTCTTCAGCAACATATTTCTCAACTATCAATACTTCAGGTCGATATAGATTTCTGACATACCCTTTCAGTATTTTCATGTATCTCTCAACTGGGTACATCATCGCAAATAAATAGGACCACAAAATTTTACCTCCCTTACTAGATACACTATTAAGTGAACCATAATGTCAAAAAATGTAGGAAGAAAGTGCATCTCAAGTTGGCACAAGATAGTATAAGCTTCTTGTTCTAACTCTTCCAGTTTATGGGGATCAATAACTTTACTGCATATAGCATTGAAAAAGAAACAAAGTCTAGTTATTGTAAGTCTTAAATCTTCTTTCAATATGCCTCGAATAGCCAAAGGTAATAGCTATTGCATCAAGACATGGCAATCATGAGATTTTAAACCTACTAGTTTCAACTCTTTCATAGATACAAGCTTCATAATATTTAAAGAATACCCTGAAGGAACATTGATTCCATGTAAACACTCACAAAAACTTGTTTTCTCATATTTGCACAATGTAAGAGAGGCTGGGGGACAATAAGTTTGTTTACCTTTTGGTCTTGGGTATAAGTCTTCTCGTATTCCCATTTGTTTCAAATCCGATCTTGCATTCACACCATCCTTAGTCTCACCTGGTCTGTTCAGAAGCATTCCAATAATACTATCATACATGTTTTTCTCCACGTACATAACATTAATACAATGCCTCACTTTAAGATTGCGCCAATATGGGAGGTCAAAAAAGATAAACATTTTTTTCCATATGCTTTTTACACCAGTATTCTTTTTAGTCTTACTAAAGATAATATTAATGTCTTTCACACGTTCATATATTTGATCCCTAGTCAAAGAATCCAGAGCATCATTGTATTCTTGGTGACCATGAAAAGCTTTCTTTAATTTATGATACAGGTGATCTCGTCTAAGAAACCTTCGATGGCTAAGGTAGATTATCTTCCTTCCATGTTGAAGTTGATGGTAGGTTGTGCTTTCTTCAAAAATTGGACAAGCTTTATGACCTTTCACACTATAACCAGACAAATTTCCATATGCAAGAAAATCATTTATAGTACAAAAGATCATAGCATGTAACTTAAAATTCTCCTTCTGATTTGCACTAAACACTTCCACACCTACCTCCCACAACACTTTCAAATCTTCGATTAGAGGCCTTAGATAAATATCAATATCATTTCTAGGTTGTTTTGGTCCCAAAATCAACATGGATGGCATCATATTCTTCTGTTTCATGCACAACCTAGGTGATAGATTGTAAATCACCAAAAGAACAGGCCATGAACTATGTATACTACTAAGACTACCATAAGGATTCATTCCATCAGTAAAAAGTTCGAGCCTCAAGTTCCTTGCCTCATTGCCAAATTTGAGAAACAATTGATCAATTTTCTTCCATTGAGGAGAATTAGCTGGATATTGAAGTTTTCCATCAGATATCCTCTCATTTGCATGCCACATCAAATCCTTTACATCGTTAGTATTTACAAACAAATGCTTGAACCTTTGTATAATTGGAAGATATCATAAGACCTTTGTAGGAGCCCCTTTCTCTTTGTACTGTGGTGCCTCACATTTTGGACACTTCTCCGCCCCTTCAAGCTCTTTTCTGTACAACACACAATCATTAGGACATGCGTGTATTTTTTTATACTTCATACCCATTGGACACAAGATCTTGGCATCATAATAACGATTTGGTAGTGCATTGCCTTTCAGAAACATGATTTGAGGTAACTCTAGCAACCATGTGAAACTTTGATCACTCCATCTAGCTCTTGCCTTTAAGGTAACTAGTTTTAACACCCCAGATAACAAACTAAAATTAGTGCTGCACCCCGAGTATAGAGGTTTCTCTGCGTTAGTGCACAAGTTATCATACATATGTGCTTGTTCAAAAGCCTCTTCCCTAACATCATGGATCATGTCCACTAACCGATCTTCATTCATTTCTACTTTATCATCAAGATTATCAACTTTCACATATTGAGATGTGTTACTATAATTTTCCAATCATTCACTATGCCAAATCCATATCATATGATTTTTACAAATCCTATCGCAAACCAAGTTCTCTCTTATTTCGGCAACACCTAGCTTCCTGTCATTCAAATAATTAACACAAGGATAATAAAACCTTTCAGTATTGTCAACAACACTTTTCTTAGCAAATTCTAAAAATTCTTTTACCCCATTATTATACTAGTCACTTGTTAGTCTAGCATTCATCCAACTACGATCCGTGTGTCACCTTTTAAAGAATATAACTAATGTTATTACCTTTAAACTATTTCAAGAAACTAAATTCCTAATTAACTTAAGCTTTAAAAAAATTTCGACAGAGTCTTCCCTGAAAATTGGATCTCTTAAGACTTTTAAAAAAATTTATAAGAGAAAATTGACAATTTTAAACCGAATAAATGATCACATGCAATAACCTAAGGCCTTATGAAGCCACTAATAGCACTCCCAGCAACAATCAATATCATTAAAAACTAAATTTAAGCAATTTAGAGGAAAGAATGAAAATTAAAAAAATTCGGTAGAGTCTCCCCTAAAAATTAGATCTCCCAAGACTTTTAAAAAAATTACAATAGAAAATTAACAATTTTAAACCAAATAAATGATCACATGCAACAACCTAAGGCCTTATAAAGCCACTAACAGCACTCCCATCAACAATCAATACTATTAAAATCTAAATTTAAGCATTATAAAATCTAAAAATTCATATTCAAGACATACCTAGGTGGCGGCAGCTGCAGTAATGGCTCAGTACTAATAGAGTGAGGAGGGGAGAAGGAGTGGTGGTAGGGCAGAGGTACTGAGGACGGAGGGGGAGCAGAGGGGGAGAGGGGGAGGCGGCGTGTGAGAGGGAGACCAAGACGGAGGGGGAGGGGGAGGGGGAAGGGGCGGCGAGGGGGAGGAGAGGGAGGAAATGAGAGATGAAGCAGAGCAAATGAAGAGCAAGAAGGAGACTATGCAAAGGAATGGAGGGTAATTTTAAAAAATTTCTATACCGGGTGAAAGGTCACCCGATGTAGAAAATCTACTTTTTACATCGGGTGAGTCTACTCGATGTAAAAAGTTGTTTTTCTACACCAAGTGGACCTCTACCTGGTGTAAAAAGTGTCAAATACTTTAACATAATTACAAAAATGCCACTGCCTTAATTTTTTACACCGTTTGCCTTCCAACCGATGTAAAAAGTACTTTATAAATTTCATATTTTGTACTAGTGTGGTGAGATAAAAAATCTCAGTAACTAAGATAATCTACATTATCAATTCACATGCCAAGTTATAAACAAGCTTTAAAATAAACATAACAACAAACCAAATGAGTAGTGATTATGAGTTGATAAAATAGAGTGTGTGGAGTTTTATATTAATAAGCTTCAAGAGTTAAGTAATGATGATGTTCTTGTGGTTTAGATGTATAGAGGTTTGTTTTGGCACCATTTGAGCTTGTTGAAGCTTTAGGAAGTTGATATAGTAAGGGGTAAACCTTTGTCCTCTTAAAGGTTTAAGATAACCGAGAAAAACTTAATTTTTATAGTTGTATGTTAATTGTATTTATGAAATATGATTTGTGAGTTAAATCAATGATATATATTAGCAAGTGCTTGATTGTGAAATGGTTTTGGGAAAGAAAACCCTGATTCTAGCACCCTTGATATTTTATGAAATTACTTGTGATTTATTAATATGGGCAGAGAATTCTGATGAATTATGTGTTAAATTATGGAGCATATGTGTTATATGAGTTTATGTGTTGAGAAATGATTGTTAAAATGAATATTATTTGTGAAATGTGCATAGCATGATCATTGACGGGAGTTTGCTTAGGGAGAGGAGTAGATTGGTTGAAAATCCACATGGTATTGGCAGTGACCGTTGGAATCGAGAACTAACCGTGGTACTGATCGTTGGAATCGAGAGGTACCCCTTATCCCATGATTGATTCGGGACTATCCCACTTGTTCTATGAGGGACTCAAACCTAACTAGTCTCCACCACTTCATGAGGAGGCTAGATTAGGGGTATGACACCCCATGGTTGTTAGTATTAGGGGAAACTGAATTACATAAGTGAGTGAGTTAACCCTGGCCCAGTAGTTCCTCACAAGTGGAAGGCTGAGTTAGTCCGTAAAGAACGTAGCCATATGATAGCCACTAGTTTCGTGTTGGAGGTAATAGGAGGATATAAGGTTGGCATCTAATCATGCATATAAGTCCGGCCACATGGTTGTTATTTTTATGGTCCAGCATGTGTTGAGGGTCCATGGTTGTTATTGTTGTAGCCCTGTGTTATTTTTTCACTAAATAACATGATAAAATGTTTTGTGGCAAGCCCGGTCACATAGTTGTTAGTTTTGTGAACCTTGGCTGAGTGTTATGGGATATATGTGTTAAATTGCCTAATTGCATCTATTTTCAATTGATATGCAACTGTATGGGTCAAGTTAAACTTGGTTACTGAGTGGTTGTACTCACCCCTTAATTCTCAATATTTTTAGGAACTAGCTCATTGGATTCGAGTTAAGAAAAACATAGAGGCTTAGGATTTATAGAGTAAATCCTCTATATGCCTCTCTTTAGTTGTTTTCATGTGTATTTGTTAATGTAATCACCAATTAGGACTGATTGACATGATTTATATACTACTTGCATGATCTTGTGTATAACTAATATATTTTATGCCTTGGGTTAATGAGTTTTTGCTGTGAACCCATGGATAGGGTCAAATACTTGTGCAAGTAGAAACATAGGTATTTTCGAGAAATGTGAATGTAAATGGTTGATTTGGTGCAACTTTTCCTCCCCTTTTATGTTTTGTAAAAATTAGGGTTAAGTGGTGATTTTATGAAATACACATTTTTCATTATGTGTGGTGTGTTGCACAAGTCTGCAAGAGTATATTGAGTATGGTCGGATGGTTTGTGTAAGATATTGGCATGTGTGGTTGAGGTGAGATACCCCAATTGGGAGATTTTGTTAAAAAGTGATCAAAATGGGTTTTAGTGTCC
The DNA here is from genome assembly GCF_029017545.1 of Prosopis cineraria. Classification (NCBI taxonomy): domain Eukaryota; kingdom Viridiplantae; phylum Streptophyta; class Magnoliopsida; order Fabales; family Fabaceae; genus Prosopis; species Prosopis cineraria. The sequence continues at coordinate 16,087,716 of NW_026555345.1, read as the reverse complement.
AACTTTTTATAGAAAATGAGTTTGAATGTGAAAATAGTACCATTAGCTATAGCTAGGAGAAAGCTTCGTGTAGACACCGAAACCACCTTTATCAGACATAGGACAGAGATTTGGGACGCGTCGAAAGTTTGCCTCTCGGGTTGTCAAATGAAAGTATTGATCTATCAAATTTCATGTAATGCACTGCAGTGCATGGCACATAGAAGACATGCCATGATGCACGAGCCATAAGCCATGGCGCACGTGTCCTTTTCTACACAAAATTTGTTTTTTAGTTTTAAAACTCATTATTTGGGTCCCAATTGATTTCCAAGCTTTCGCTTTTTTTTCAAAACTCTGATTCGGAGTCCTTAAATTATGTTTGAGATTTGAACTGTCAAGATTGGGATTCCCTTAGAAAGATCTTGAGAAATTTCCTTTATAAAACCCTACAGTTTGGTAATTCTTGAGGGTTAAGCCCTGGATTACCATGATTTTGAGTTAATTGTGATTTAATCTTAGGGAGATTACACAAGTTCCCAGATTGAACTTGTGGTTATAGTGGAAAATCTCATGAGGATCCTAGGGACTGAATGTTGGCTAAGTGGATTGGGCTTGTGAACACCGTATTTTGTCCGAACATTTTTTTTAATAACCAAAAAAAATATAAAAATGCAAAAATAAAATTTAATCCATTTTAGGATTATATTTAAAAAAAATTAGTTGATAGAGTTTAATTTTATTTTAACCTAGTTAATCTTTTGTTGCTTAGGATCTTATTTCTTTTAGTTCATTAAAAATAACCAAAAAATATAAAAATAAAATTTAATCCTTTTTTAGGATTATATTTTCAAAAAATATATAATAATCTTGCTTAAATTTTTAAAATCTCTCTCAAATTATCTTAATCATTCAAAATATTGGAAGTTAACTTTTAAGAGTTAAATTTCTCTCATTAAATATTTTTTCATTTAAAACAAAATACATACACACAGATATATATGTGTGTGTGTGTGTGTGTTAATTTAATTTAAAAAAAAAAGTAAAAGCAAAAAAGGCTTATCACGAGCCTTATGCGGTTCACGTACACTCACTTTTAACATAAAAGAAAAGGACAACCGCACAAACACGGCCACAGCTAAAAAGGAAAAGCAGAAGAACACTAAAGGCAGACTCAGGAAAGATCAGATGTGAAAAATGCTCAATCATGCAGAGAAAAGTAGAGAAACACAGCACACATACATGCAAAGAAAAGGAGTCAGAGACGTATGCAGAAAAAGAAACACATGCACGTACGAAGAAGCAAAGAAAAGAAAATGCTGGACATGCATACGAGTAGAAGAAACTAAGGTTCAGAAACAGAGAAAAGGAGAAATTAGAGAAGACGTGCACGACAAGAGAAAGGGCACGAGCTTTAACAATAAAGGGATCTCTCACATAGAGTCTGGGGGAGAAGACGGAGAAGAAACACTGGAGATGAGAAGCAGTCCAAGAGGAGATAGAAAAATGAGAAAAAGACAGAGCATGGACAGCGTTCGAAAGAGAGCGTGAAAATAGAGAAAAGCTGGATGAGAAAATAGAGATGAAGGAGGAAAGGAGGGAGAGATCGAAAAAAACTAAGAAAAAAAAATAGAGCAAAAGAAGAAGAGAAGAGAATGAACGAGAAAGAGAACACAGACAGCCTTCAATGCAAGAGGAAGATCTAGACAGAGAAAGCAAAAAAAAGAGGAGAGACGAAAGAAAAAAAGGACAGCAGAAACGCAAAGGAGGAGGAAACGGAGAAAAAAAAACTAAACGAGAGAGAGATCAGATTTTTACTGGGAGGAGGAGAGAAAAACAGAAGAAAAAAAAAGCACACTCATAGAAAAGAAGAGAACGTAGAAAACAGAGCGTGCATGCTCACATCTCCCATCTCTCTCTTGGTCACGGTCGGACTATGATAGACGTGAAAGAAGTTCTCGTGATCGTGATTATCATGTAGATGGGTTGGAGAGACCAAGAGCAGATGAGGAAAATAAGAGAGGAGAGGCACAGAAGAAAAGGAAGAGAAAAAGCGAGAAGAGCACAACACAGCTGGAGGGAAAAACGGAAAAAAACAGAGCACTAATCCAAAAATTGAAAAAAAAGACAGACCGTGAGAGGAAGGAAAGAACATTAGAAGAGAGAGGAAGCAACACACGAGAAGGGAGAGACCGAGGAAGAGAAGAGAGAAACCGAATGAGATAATAGAAAGAAAAAGAGAAGGAGTTGCGTCAGAGACGAGCTGAGTTGTTACCAAATTGTTAGAGAAAATAGGCAGTAGGATTCACGCTTGGAAATGAAGGAGAGGAAATGTTAGAGAGCTGAGAAGGATGCATTATTTTATGCTTAGTCAAAGAGTGGAAGAACTACCTCAAGCCTGGCATCAAGAAGGGATCTCTCACCAAAGAAGAACAATGACTTGTCATCCCACGAGCTCTTGAAGAATCTGATTAAGGTACAAAAACGTGCATCAATCAGTTTTTAAAATATCTATATGTTGAGTACAAGAAGAGTGGGAACATGTGCAATGTCAGGTATAATCTTATTCCATTCTTTATAGTCATCTTTTACATGCACAACTTGGTCATGGCTTTGATTTAACTCTTTCTTGTTTAAAATTTTATAGTTCTTTTAAAAATTTTGCATGCTTATTACATTCATTCAAATGATCATATTATTTTGATAAAATTAAGAATATGCATATGACTAATATGGGATTATTGTTTATCCACAAATAATTTTAAGACACGAACTTGATTTTGATGGAAAATAAATTGGGTGATTAATGATGGTGATGATATGTGAATCCTGTTTATTCTAATTGTTAGATGCTATAACCACGATTATCATTATTTTCTTTCAAGCGTCATATTGAGCATTAAACCAATTTGAAAAATCTTGAGGAACATATCTTGAAGTCAAAAGAGGAGTGATGTGTCAAAATGGTTTCTTTCTCTATTCCTTCAAATGCTAAACTCATATTATGCACCGACTGCAAGTGCAAATATCTTGATTATCTATTTGTCATGTGAGATTTTAAGAATCTCAATAGGCATTTAGAATGATTTCATACCATGTAAATCAATAAGGTTTCGCAGGTATGAGGATCAATTTTGTAGGTATTTATATGAGTTTCAAAGGCCTATTATTAAAGTTAATTCTCTCTTTATACTAAATATTTAAGTCTCATGTGAGATTTCAAGAATCTTCATAGAGACTTCAATTAATCACATTATCGTGTAGGATAATAAATTCTCGCAGATATCATGATTCACAATTTATATGGTAAATAAATAAATGAATTTTGTAAATAAAATAATAAACATTTTTATACTATTAATTAATTAAATTAATGAATTTAAATTATAATTATATTTACCCATTATATCTTTTAGTCATGTGAGATTTTTTAAACTCTGTAGACCTTTAAGATAATCGTACTACCGTGTGAGTCAATAAGGCTTCGCAGGTATAACGATTAAGATTTCTATATTAAAAAATATGTGTTATATAATTACACATTAAAATATATTCAAAGTGAATATTATTTAATCCTTTTATCGTGTGAGACTTTGAATCTCTGCAGATATTCAAGATAATCTCATGTCATGTAAATCAATAAGATTTCACAGATATGAGAGAAAAACTTATATATTAAAATTAACTGTCCTTTTATAATCCAAATTAATAATTTATTTAAGTCTTATGGGAGATTTTAAAAATTTTCGTAGAGACTTAAATTAATCACATCCTCGTGGGGATAATAAGTCCTCATAGATGTATTGATTATTAATTTTTATAATAAATAAATAATTTTTGTAAATAATGATATAATGCATAATTTAGAAAAATTAATTAATCAAATTAACATTTTTAATGGTAATTATATTCACCAATTATATCTTTTAGTCATGTGAGATTTTTGAATCTCCGTAGACTTCTAAGATAATCATATTATTGTATGAGTCAATAAGACTCTACAGATATAACGATTAAGTTTTTAAAATATATATAAGTTATATATTAAATTAATTAAATTAAAGACGTATTTAAATTTAATTCCTTTATCGTGTGAGATTTTAGAATCTCTGCAGATATTTAGGATAATCATATTACCGTATAAGTCAATAAGGCTTTATAGGTATGTTGATTAAAATTCTTCAAAACATGTATCCACATGCCAAAAAAATTATTATTAACACTTAAAAATATACATAAGAATATAAATAAATAAATTAAATTTTTAAACTCTTTTATCATGTGAGATTTCCTAATTTCCATAGATATTTAGAGCAATTGCATTATCGTATGAACCAATAAAGTTCTGTAGGTACTGCGATTAAAATTTTCAATCATAAAACATAAAGAAAAATTATTTTAAACCCTTTTCTATCTTCATTCCAAAAATTCAAAATTGAGAAAATAGTTATAATTAAATCACTTTTTGCAATTTAAAACACACATATCAAAATTTCAGAAATTGTTTTACTTACAACATGGTGAATTATTTTTAATTAATTTCTCTTCAAAAAATGTTTTCACCAATAAACTTTTAAGCCCGAACTACATGGACTTTGATCCCCATCACAGGGTACGTAGGCCTCAGAGTCAGATTTTGAGTCAAGTCCATCCTCCATTGTAAATAAATAAACATTTCTCACCTAATTCCTATAATTTTTATATCAAACACATGAATATAAAAGGGATAATTAAAATGATTATAAAACCATATTAATAGAGCACAACAAACTTTAGGTAACCGTTCTAACGAACGGGTGTTATAGGGTGCCTAACACCTTCTCCACGCTCAACGAACTCCTGAACCTATTCTCTGATTTCGTAAACCATCCTTATCATCCATTAATTGGTTTCCCAAGATTTTCCTTAAAATATTGGTGACGACTCCTCATTCGATCCGGTCCCCACCGCAAAGCCTGGGACCTCTGCTCGCACGCCATCTGCGTCACATTTTTCTGAGTGCGACATGGCTAAACTAGGATAAATTCCCTGTGTATTGTTCTTTATCTCTCTCATCTTCATCTGTATTGTTTTATCTTTTCATCATTCATATTCCAAGTTTCTGTGGTCAAAAGCTAAAGCAAAAAATTAGAGGATACCCAATTCACCCCCTTCTTAGGTGACCAGCATATCTTACAATATGGAATTAGAAGAGTAAGCATTGGAATTATCGCCCAAGCTGACTTGCAACCTAGACTATCCTTAACCTTACTTGACTTGATGACTTATTTTGAGTTTTGTAGCAACTTATTTAGTAGGTAGCTCTTATTATTTTCATCCAAAACACATTTTAGAGAGCTTAGGATCAAATTTTTATATTACTTACTCATATTTTCAGATTTCAAACTTCAAGTTCATCAGATCCTCTTACTTCTCTCTCTACACTTCTACTCTCTCTCCTCTATATCTCTTAATCTAACCATCCAAATTTCACCAAACCACCACCATTCTCTTTATATTTTCATCCTTCACATAATCTAATAGATTTCTTAAGGATCAAAACTTGTTTATTTGGGGCAAAATTGAGGGGAAGAATGGCCAAGATTTTGGAGCTTCATCTTGTTTATCACTTAAAGATGTAAGGCTAGGTTCTTGAAGGAGCTACTATGAGAAGGATGAAACCTTAAGTTTGTATTATTTTCTAGTTGAATTTGAATATCTTCTCTCTACCTTTCTACCTCTAGAATTACAAATTTGTATGACTTCTTGATCTTGTAATTTCAATTGATGCTCCATATGATTAAGAGATACATATTGCAACTTGAGTTTTATTACTTTGAGCTCTAGATTTTGGCCTCTTCAAGTTAATTCATAATCTTAGTTAGCTTGATGATTTTAACATGTTTTCTTACTTGTCATAGTCTTGTCAATTTAAATGCATGTGAATATTTTCATGAATAATAATCTTTAGCATGTTGATTCCTTTATATGTGCTTGACCTAATTGACTCATGTTTGTAACACTTTGGTTAGGCTTAATGCTAGGTTTGCTTTGGCTCATTCTAAGACCATAATCTTGGATTAAGGTTAGTCAAGGTATTAGCTAAGTCTTTGTTAGTATAACTAAGTCACTAAAATCAAAGGGAAGAAAGAAGACACCAAACTAGGTAGGTAGTAATCAAACAAAGATAGGTGACTAATCCCATATAGGAGTTCCTACTTCTAATAGGTTTACACACATCCACTCTATTCTCTCTAGAATTAGGTTAATTAGCTTAATTAGTTTTAAGCTTAAATCTATCCCAAATTACTTTTAACTTATAGTACACTTCAAACCTAAATTTCTAACTAAGCCTCCTCATAGAGATTGACATAGGTTCACACTAATACCATATTAGTGTGGCTTAATATTATTTTGCTAGGGTAGCAACAACCTTAGTCAATTTTCTCATTAAGTGGGTGTGCATCTATACTTCCATGAGCCCTTATTTTTTAACATATTCTTTATAAAGTAGAGATCCTAATTTTAAAAACATATTAAAGGCTCATTTATGCTTCTTCTACTATAATTGTATTGTGATGTATGTATAGATTGGTAAAGTCAGGACGAGGGGAATTTACATGAATCACACTTGGGAAACTTATAAACCAAGCTTGAATAGCTTGTTCAGTGCTAAGGCTCATTCTAAGTTAGGCTTTAAGGTTATAAGTAGTTCATCCATTCAAGCAAGGGTTTTTTAAAATCCAAGTACGGATTGCTTCTTAGGCATACCTCAAGTTGACACATATGATCAATCAAGCATGGGAAAAATAACGTCTATGCTTGAATCATATCACAAAAGCTCAATCAAGACACCACACTGCCTTACAATTCAAGCATGGACACTAAGATGTCCAAACGTGAATCAGCACAAATTGCTATGTCTTTACTTCTGACTCTATAAGTCAAGTAAGGTTCATTTATTGTCCAAGCATGAATGAAATCCTCTATGTCCTATATGCATAAAAATATAATCAATCACATATGGGACACTCATAATCAAAGCATGAATGATGTATTATGAAGTATAGGTGCAAACATATTTACATCAATCAAGCATGGACATTTAATGTCCAAGTATGAATGGAGCTGATAGAGGATGTAGAAGTAGAATTGTGCCAGTTTAGGGATAGAATGTTGAAACACAACAAAAACACAAGAACAAAAAGAAAGGGACAAAAGTTATGACAAAATAAAGAAAGAAATGAAATAAATAACAAGATAGTAATCAAGGATAAGATCCTCGAGAGTGCTTGTCTCTAGGAACCTCAACCTTTAAAGACACCACAGGAGTTGATCACACTTTTAATCATGTCTGTTTCTCAGATGGGATGCCACCATGAAGCATTAAAACTCACAAGAGTTATAAACTCTAAAATGGATAATTTTATTCAACTTCTCTTTTGTTTACAAGAGTGAGTATGCCTAATATATATACACACACACATATACATATAAACTTATAAAGAAGACTATTTCCTAAAATTAAAACCCTAATTTCCTAATACTAAAAGGAGAAAGAAAATAATATAAAATAAAAGAGAAAATATTCAGCCACACAATTTAGGAGATATGATCCTAAAATTATGGGATTACAAAACTTAAAAATTAAAAATAATATAATTAATCCTAATCTTTGATTAGACTTAAAATAAGAAAATAAGACTAGTTTTGCTCCTTAAGAAAGGAAGTCAAGTCAAAGGACCACTAACATGGGAAACAATTAAGGAGACAATTAAGGATCATAAAGGATTCAAAATCATGCCACCCTTAACTTCTTCACTATGGTTTCATGCCCCCTTTGTTTGCAAAAGGCTCTACTTGTAGTCTTTCTTACATTGGGCTAGGGTTTACACCTCTTGGGCTTAACTCTTCATGAATTTGGATATTAAGCACATTATACATGCCTAGAGGCTCTCCTTTAGGCTTAAGAGAAGTACCCCAATACTCTCCAAGCTCTTAAACTTCTTACACAAGACTCAACAAGGCTTGCTTCATGGCTTTAGTTCAGGCTCTTGTCATTAGATCTCTAATATGTTGTAAAGGGTTTTTAGGCATGTTTGATTAGAAGTATTAGGCTCCTTGCTCCTTACCTTAGGCTCCTTTCATGCTACCATGCTCAATACCTTCCTTAAGCTTTGTTGCCATTAATGCCATGTCATACGTGCTATGGAGTCCATCAAGAGCATTTTTACCTCAAGAACTAATGAGCCTATGACTTTCTACATGATGCAAACCTTGTCATTTGTAACCATGTAGTTAGTTCTCAAATTACTTTTTACATATTTGTTTAAGAGAAGAGTAAAAATGAATACAATTTATAAAAGCTTTACTTTCTTCTCTTGATTCTTCAATTTCTTTGAGTGTATCACGTTCACGTTGTTTCCTATTATTTTTCTCCATAAACTTACTTCCATTTCTCAATGTTTTATCACCTGTCTTGTGATATTATGTCTTGCATAAGTAACAAATTCCTTTCTCTTGGTATTTTTTATCATCAAAACATTTGGTTAAAAAAATCTCTTTTTTTTGACCCAAAAAGAGTTTTTTTTAATGTCACCATCTCAATATCAGTTCATAATGTATGAGGCATTAAAAGAGTGCTAGCTGAAACACATTTAAAAGCCTTTACAAATTAAGGTTCTTGCAAAGCTTCAATCAAAGTTATGTAAGCTTATATGATAGTTTTAAGGGTCTCTAAGGGCCCATTTGGATACATGACTTTTGGCTTTTGGGATGTACTTTTGCACTTTTAAGATGTAGGATATTGTTTGGGAATTTTATGATTAGGTAAAATGACATTTTGAATGCACATTGGGAAAGCTATTAGAAATGGATTTGAGAACTTAAATTTTTAAAGCTTTTCAAATTGACTTTTTGGTGTTGAGTTTTTTAATTTACTATGATTCCCTTATTCCCTTATAATACTTATTGCGTTCTCTATAATGCCTTCAACGACATTACCATACAATCCTTCACTCAATCTACTAATTTGTACAAAAACCAATTATTTAGAAAGTTTTGGGATCCTAGATAAAACATTCTCAAAATCAATAATAATAAATCTGATTTGTAAAATAATACACAGCAGAAGCACTATCCAATACTACCTAAAAGTCAGCCAGAAAACATGTTCAATTCTATCGAACTAAGTCAAAATAGGGGCCATGCACTGCGGCTCGTGCTACATGCCCTGAGACATGTGGCACAGAGACCATGGTTGCATGCTTTGTGCCATACACCATGGCATGTGGATACATGTACCGAGATATGCATACCTGATTCTGCTATCACATGGCAATTTCTGGTGTGAACTTCGGATGTGCACCATTTTCACATCCAATATCCGATTAGGGTAGTTCAAGTGCCCACATGAAATTTGTTTCATAATCTAACTAATGACACTATTTTTGTTTTGATTCAATGTCTCATTTATAAATTGGACACCCAATGCATTTTGACCATTTTATGTCAAAATTTGCCACTTGAATATCACCAATTGAAACCGGATGTCATTAGCTGCTTTTAGGGCCTTAACCATGATAGGGATTATCATTTGCCTTCAAAATTAAACTAAAGTTACCCTAATGTAATATAGGGCCAAACCTAGGTCATATCCTAAGGAATGAGTTTAAGTCTAAATTAAAAGTTTTCTAGTGAAATAAATCACCTAAAGTTTGAAGTTGATTAACTAATTGCTAACCTAATTATCTAGTAAATTAAGCTAGAAAACTAATCCTAATTATGAATAGAATGGATTTCCCTTTTAATGTTGGAACCCTAGGGTGTTGCTAATGGAAGAATCTTAGCCTCTAATTAATTATGGCAGCTCACTCAACTTCTCTTCCTTAGCTGAAAAATGTATTTACTTAAGACAACTATCTCAAGTAACCTAGCTTTACTAATTCAATTCCCTAAGTGCTATTACAAGCCCTTTAAGTAACCACACTATCTTAGCTCAAGAATTAACTAAGTGTTTAGTTAAAATTCATTCCTAATTGCCACTGGCCAAAGCTATACCTAAGTTCAAAACTATAAAAACTGGAGCAACTCATCAAGTATTCACCACACAATTACATGCTAGGCTTAATACAAGACATCCACCAAATGAAATCACATGTTACAATATAAAATCACTAAGTGGCGAAAATTTCCAGTAGCAAAAGGAAGTGAAATTCAAGTCAATAATCTTGTTTCAACACTAACAATCAGAACCAACTATGAAACTAAAGTCAAATTGAACTACAATTGAGCTTAGCCAAATCAAGACTTCAAAATTGCTCTTCCATCAACTCCTCCCTAGGATTCCATTGAGAATTTAGCTAGAAAACATCAAAACCATCTTACTCCTTCAATAACTAGACATAGCCAAGTAAAGCTCCATGGAAATAGTGGAATCAAGCTTTAAATATCCTCGCAAGTATAGGGATAGGTTCATCCAAGTAAGAGGAATGAAATGGTGGTAGTTTTATGGAGGTTTGATGGCTGAACGTGGAGTAATGGGTGCTGGAAAAATGAAGAAAGTAGAGAGAAGGTGGAGAAAATGAAGAACATGAACTAGAGAGAAATTATGGTAGATGAGTGAATGAGTGAACCAATCTCATTTTGGGAGCTAAATGGCATGCTTATTCTATTTTGGCATAGCTGAAACTTAATTTAAAAAAAATGAAAAGAAATTAAAATGAAAATGGGAGCCTTGTCACACGTGTAATTTCTCATGTGCCATCCACATCATTTAAGCTAACTTAATATCCCAAAAGTAGCATAAATCACCTAATTCAATTAAATGACATGGGATATAATAAAATCTAATTAATGTCCAAAATTAAATTTATAATTAGAATGGAGAATTTATTAAATTAACCAAGTTTCAGGCTACACAAAATTATATAAAAATTTTCACACAAAGGCAAACCAAAAACTAGGTCAAACTAAGACACTTAAGAAAGTATTGATTATTTAATTACTCCCAAACTAAAATAAATTTTAAAAATATAATTTTATCACTCATCAACTGGACATAAAATGCACTTTCTTAAATTTTCTCATACATTTTCTCAAAAGTTTATTTGTTGGATCAAAATTGCCTTAGCGCACTGAATCTAGAAACTTTGGCAAAATTCCAAATCTAATGCAATGTGTACATTTGAAGGTGATAAATTATTAGTAAAAAGGTTCTAATTAAGAAATAAAAGTGAGTAACAAATGTGTTCTATCAATTCCTCCACACTTATCTTTTGCACTCCGGGCAAAATCAAGTGAAAAAGGTCCCAAAAGAAACTAGAAGACAAAGAAATAAGAGAAAAAAATGTTCAAAGTTACTAAAATACTAACTCATAAACTTCTACAAATTATCAATCAATGTGGCAATAATTAGGAAAGAATTATGCACATCACAAACAAACCCTTACCAAGAATCAATGTCAAAGAGTAAGCCTCTCTAAGTTAGGTGTTTGCTCTCATCACTCAAAGTGTATAAGGTATTAAATTTTACTCAAAATTCCTTAAGATAAACCCCACCATAAGTTTGTAACCCTTCTATATCTCTATCACTAAATAGCACTTGCAATCAAGAATCAAGTGGACTTTATTAGGTCGTAATATGGGTAATGAAAGGATGTCTAAAAAATACATGTATGAAAAAAATAGGGTTAGCATCAAAATAATACTAAAGTCAAGATATATCCCCTTAATATGTAAAGCATAACCTAATTCAATTGAGTCACTACCTTAACATAATGAGGATGGAAAGAAATGATAAGAATTAATAAAATAAATGGAATGAATGAGCTAGGAAATTTTTTATTCTTTTCTTTCTTTTCTTTTTGACTATATATTTTTTTCAAATCTATCTTTTTTTTTTCTTTTGGTTTCCCCTAACTCTTTGAAAACAATGGAAATAATGGATGTAATAGTGTAACAATAAAGGATAAAGAGTAATGGATAGAAAAATAATAATAGGCACCCACTCACTTGATCTAGGACATGCAATAAATATTAAAAAGATATATAGTGTAACATGCATTCCTTGGGAAAAATAGGGTGAATATTTACTTTTAAGAATCAAACCAAAAGCTCAAAGTGGCTAACAAAGGATAATCAATAATAATGGGTTGGCTATTTGGTTCTTAGCTATTTTTATGAATGTCATCTTTCATCTCTTATCAAACAAGTGCAAGACATGTGATCTTAAGTAAGAAGTGAAACAAATTCTAGAGGGTAACATCACCAAGTAATTAATCACACATGACTATTTGGCCTCTTCCATGAAAAGGTCGTGTGCCACTCTGACCCATTAATTCAAGGTAAAAGAATATTCACTTCACACCTATTCAATTCTAAAAATTATCACATCTCAAGCATAAAAAATATCCATTCATGAGCTAGGTAATTAATAACCTCAAACAAAACAAAACAAAGCAAATTTTTTTAAATTTTTTTGATTTTTTTTTGCAAAACCAAACAAATAAAATAAAATATTTATTTCTCTCCCCCATATTTAAATCATGCATTGTCTTCAATGTTTGAATAGACTAGTGATAAAACAAGTTGAGATCAATAATGAATGCATAATAAAAGTGTGGTGTAGAATTTTTTTTCAACACACAAACAAATAAAAAGAAATAAGAAAACTAAAAATAATGAAATTCTACATTTTCCTTCTAGATTTATCTCCCTCACACTTGCAATTTACTCAATAAAAAATTCAAAGCATAAAGAAAAGTAAAGAGCAAGGGTGAAGAAGATACAACCTAGTTTAAATCTCATCAGGCTCTTGAAGTTGAAATTTTCATCTTTGAGGAGTAGCATGAAGCTACTCATTGTAATATTCTTTTCAAGCATCTTGGGTGGAGGTTCGGGATTAATTGATAATGACTCCAAGATGTATGGTGTAAAATCTTGCATAACTTCATGTGGTTGATCATCTTCATCATTAGCCAAGTTCTCTTTTATTAAAATGATAAATCCTCTAAGTAAATGTGGGTTCTTGGCCATATCATCATTTAGACCATTTGGCATTGTAAAATCAATTTCTTGAATTCCAACCTCCTTGTCATCTTAAGTTATTTTCAATTCCTTGTTCAAATCCTCACTAGGAGCCACAGCCTCTTCAAGCATTTCAATGAGGTGCTCAGCCAAGGGTACCACAGGTGTAAAATTTTCCTCTAATAGCTTGGAAACCTTATGGACATCAGCTTGAGTGGAGAAAATTCTTTAAAATTGGCTCATTTGGTGTTTGTACCTACATCACAAGACAAAATACCCTTCTCATGCCTATGAAGCTCAAGTATAGTAGACATTTTATTATCATTAAGTAATTCAAAAAAAGATGTGTCATCTGTTGGATAGAGAGGCACAACGAAAGATTAAAATTTTAAAGTCCCTATACTGATATGGACCAAACGAACTCATTTAAATCAAGGTGGATAGAAGAGTTACCTTTTAATTCTTTAAAGTTGGCACACATTTTTGACAATATAGATCTGCTCCCTCTACTGGTATCTACACAAACAGCTCTCTAACTCAAACAATGTGCTAGTGCTCTCAACGTCCGTTCTTCTTTGAACGTTAATTTTCCTTTCTATAAAGTGTTTCGTGGCTCTCAGAGTGTTTTTGCCGTCAGAACTTTTCTAACTCTCTCTTTGCCTTCATAAGAACATCCCTATCTATATATAGTTTATAGATAAGAGTTTTTGTCTTCCACTTAAAAGCTCACAAAAATTTAATTAAATTTATCTCATAAATTTAATTAATAATATCATATCTAATTCAAACTTATCTTATAAATTCAAATTATAAAACTAACATGATATTCTCTCTTATCATGTTAGTTATTAAATTTAGTCTATCATATAAAATTAAATTTAAAACTAACATAATATAATATAATATAATATAATATATATCACATATACATATTATATTATACATATACAAATACATATACATATATACATATATATTTTGAATATATATATATATATATTATATTATCTATATTTAATTTTATATTTCATATACATATATCATATATATATTTGATATATATATACATATATGGATATATATATAAAATTATATTTTGAATTTTATATTTTATATAAATATATATAACTATTTATCAAATAAATGTTCAAACATATATATATATAAAATTCATTCACCCTATATTGCATTCATTGAATCTACATATATTTCAAATTCAACAAACTTAGACATTATAGCTCGAGTTGGGCCATTCTTGTGTTCGACCCTGTAAGCCTATATGAAATTGGCAGTGTGCTAATTACGCTATTAGCCCATAAGTTACAAGTAGCATCTAGCAAGACATTACAACTACCCAATTCATATGGGTATCTATGATCCAATGTAACCTATCATGCAACCATATCACATCCCTTTTGTCATGCGATATTTCGGTCAAGTATGAGACATAGAATTGTCATTCTCCTTTACTTGACCATTACTTTCTCGATCTCTGCGTAGACTAACAGTAGCAATGGAAAAAAAACCCTTTCCATTGTAGTATGGTCATACATGTTCTCAGTCTTACTCATCGAGGGGCCAAGTAATATCTCTCACTTAATATGAGGGATAAATTCCATCTTGATCACTCATATTCCTATGCATGAATATCAATAAACTCAATCATAGCCTTTGTGATTCCCCAGTGAAAGGTGACTTTTGACTAGGTCAAAGTTTAGTGGTCATCATGTAAGATTCCATGGTGATCTTAGGTTAAAGGGCTTAGTGATATAGTTACATATGAGATAAGCTTATGACTTGTACCATGTAGCTTTCTTATAGCGGGTCGATCTAGCACCTTGTACTCTTTCAAGTGCCTATGACTTTAATTTGTATCTCTATAATTAATTAAAGTCATACCAGTCTTATTTCATCTATAATCCCTCGAAGATAACCAACCAAGGACATTTAGGATAATCACTATAGTTTATCCAGAGATACAGTTATCATATTGAACATGCAATTGTTATGATAACAAAAGAGAAATTCATTAAATAACAATGTGCATAGTATAATGATTAGCCCTAGGACACAATTTCCAACATCATTATCATTCAAGTACTCATCAATTTCACAACAATTTTGGCATCTATAATCATTCAAACAAGTATAACGAGATATGGAAGTATAAGAGTATGAATCAATACTAGATAACAAGGCAAGATCATCACAAAATTCTTTAATCATGAGATCATTATTACTCGATTTACCTTTAGGCTTTGTAAAGTCATTTCCTTGAACTTCAATTTCCTTATGCTTTAAGTCATCCAAACTTCTTCAGTAACATCCTAAAACTTCAAATCTAGAAAAAAATGGATTAATTAAGAGATAAATTAGTTAAAAATATGATTAATTTATTTAATTATGTTTTTGGGTGGCTAATTGGATTTTTGGGTCATATTTGGCTCTAAATTGATATAGGATGAAAGTCAGATCAAGTCAGGAGGCATTGGAGGGAGCAAAATCAAGTTGTTGCTCGCTGCATCGTGAGCCGCGACTTGCGTGGTGTGCGCTGCGGTGCACGACACAACAAGAAACTTAAATTTTCAGGAATCATAAAAAATGGATGGTTTTTAGGGTGGAAAACCTAGAGCACGAAGGAAGAAACTTTGGGTATTACTAGGGCATTAATTTGGAAGGATTTTAAAGATCATTTGAGTCTTGAAACTCTTGGGTAAGTTTCCTACCCTTCTCCTCTACCTTTTCATCTCATTTTCCATGGGATTTAGAAGAGTAAGAATTTGGTCTGATAGGATTAAGCCATGAGTCAATGTTTTGAAGGTTTCTAATAACTCTAAAGGTTTAATTTAGGTTTATTGATCTTGGATATGTGATAATAGGAAGGTACTTTCTTGTTTGGTGAATTTTAGATCAAGCCCCAACTTGATCATAGGGTGTTGAAGTGTGATAAGTTGAGATATTGAGTATTATATTGTTATAAAGTTAAAAAGAGACTTAAAGGGATGAAGTGAACAAATTCTAATCTTGACAAGTCTATTTGTTGAGAATTTGAGTGAGAAGTGGGAGAAATGGGAGGTTATTATTAGTTAATGGTGCTTGTGTTAATTGAAAATTAACATATAGTACTTGTTGATGTAGATTGTGGTATGGAAAGACTTACCTTGACACAAGAAAAGAATTAGTACCATGGGTAACTCTTTTAGTAACAAAAGGGTTGAGGTAACTAGATAATTTTCATTGTTTATTACCTTGTATAAGTTATTCTCAAGTTGCTTTTTTATGAGTTGTTAAGTATATATGCATAAATTCTTTAAAGGTTAACTATTTTAGAAAAAGTGGAGTATTGGTTTGTAAAATTCTATATTTTTGAAGTAAATGGAAAGATTTTGTTATACTTGTTTGAAAAGTTGTTTATGCATGGTTAAGTGGAGATATGTAGTGAAATGTGGCATATTAGAGGGTGGGAGGTCACCCTAGTGGAGATAGTGAAGATTTAAGTCCATATGGCATTGCTAGCACCTCGGGATGCCAGGTGCAGCATTTACTCTCCTTAGTACCCAAAAATGGGTGCGGTATTGGAGACTTTCTCTCCTTAGTACCCAAAAAGGTGCAAAGTTGGAGCCTATGCTCCTTAGCATCCGTAGGATGCGGTGTTGGAGTAACGACACCCCAATTACTTGTAATAGGGGGAAACAGTAGTCCAGAAGTGGTTTAGGATACCTTGGCCGGGTAGTCCTACCATGGATGATGAGCTTGGGGACCATACATGTGGTTTGGTTCTGTGAAATAGCCTACTAGTTCGGTCGGGAGTATTGGAGAACCGGATGGTTAGGGATCATGCATGTAAATTTGTGGTGATATTATATGATGTGATTATGTTACTTATTTTAATGCTTGTTTATAACTTGGCTTGTTAATCGATAATGTAGATTATCTTAGTCACTTAGATTTTTATCTCACCCCGTGTATTATCATTTTACAGGTGCTACCAGTGAGACTGAGCCAGGAAGGGAATCGGGCAGGGGCTAACATATCTGCTACACTCTTTGTAAAGCCCGATTTTGTTGAGTGGTGTACATAAACTTGTTATATGATATTATATGTTGCCAACTAGAAATGCATATCATTTTGATTGGTTGCACTTGTTTCATACTATGTTATTGTGTATTTTAGCCCAATATTGTATATAAGATGAATATGTGGTAATTTTTGTGGTGATAGGCTAAAATACTAATACAAGTGCAAGGAATGTTTTATTTATGTGGTGACAATATATTTGTAGTGTATTATGTGGCAATAAAGACCAAATAGCATATATGATGTTGATTTAGTATTTTGGCCATATTGGGCAAAATGGCCATTGAGTGGCCAAATTTTGTGTTTGGTATGTTTTTTGTGTGTTTGATTGGTCACTCAAGTGTATTTTGGTCTATTGGACTTGGTTCAAGCCTTACAATGGGTTAATGGTATAAGTTATGAGTTTTGGGTACTTGGATGGTTGAAAATTTCTTTAAAAAACTAATTTCTACATCTGAGTGTTTAAAATTCTCATACGGTGTCAAATCAAAATGAAACTTGTACTATTAGTTAGCTTATTGAATAAGTTTCGCATGGGTGCTTGAATCACTCCAATTGAACATCGAATGTGAAAATGGCGCGCTTCGAAGTTTAACCAAAAAAGCTGTCATGACAGCATTGCTATCATGGACACGTGCGCCACGGCGCATTTTGTGCAAGCTGCGGTGCATGGTACAGCGAGAAAATATGGCATTCTGTGCCACAAGCCATGGCGCACGGACCAAAATACTCAAAAATGACATTTTTGGCCCTATTTTGAAGTGGGTTGATTCCCAAAACTTTTCCATGCTTCTAATGCCTATATAAATCATTAAGTTTGAGCTCAAACTATCAATTTAAAGGGTTTTTATGGGATCCCAAATATTCCTCAATTATTTTTAAAAGATTATTAGTTTTAGCCCTTATATATATAATGTGAGATTAGGAGCAAATCCTTGCTTCTAATTATGATTGTTTGTTGTGATTATGTGGTGAATTTTGGTAATGTCAAGGTGGACATTACATCTTCTTCTTGTGACTTGTTCTCCATTTCATGCAACCCTTGAACATTAGCCTCTTTTACTTCATAATTGGCCTTAGATTTCTCATGCTCTTCTTCCATAATTGGCACAGTTTCAAGAGGGACAGGTGCAGAATTTTGACTCAAGTCCATAGCCTCTTCAAGTTGAGCAAGTTCCTTATTGAAATTAAGAGGTTGTTTGGCTAAATTGTCTTGTTTACTTACAAAAGAAGGTAAACAACCTTTCTCAAGCACATTATGGTTAGAAGAAACAAGTGCATGTGCACTATCAATAATATCACAAGAAGGAATTGGAATTTCAAGCACACAAGATACATCATCGCCACCATCAACATCCATTTCATTTTCTTTATTCAAGCTAAGTGAAGAGTCAACAGTTTTAATGAAATTTGAATTTAAATCAAGAGAATTATCATGTGAACTCAAAGTGTTTTTCTCCCAAGGGTATACTTTTTCACAATATAATTCATGATCAAACATTCAAGGTGATTCAATTATAATTTATTCATCTGTGTCATCATCATTTAAATCATAATGCTCATCATTAAATAAAGTCAAATGTGAAAAAAAATCAGCCTCAATAGGAATAAGAGAAATTACCTCTTGAAATAAGGGTTGGATTGAGTCCTTCTCTTTTGGAGATTGAGTAGCTTGAGGTGTATTTATGTTCTCAATAGCTTCATGAGCAATTTTTTGTGTATCTTCAAATTGAAACATGTAATTGCTCTCTTGTAGGGCTTGGGCTACTCCATGTAATTCACAATATCCTTTTAGAATAGGACAATCATAATAGAAGTGAGAGGTAGCCTCACAATGCACATAATATAATTTTTCTAGATGCTCAATATAAATAGGTGGTGTATGCTCAACATAGGTGCTTAGATTATATTCAAAACTCATGGATTAAAAAATTCATAATTCTGACTTGGATGGAAATGATCATAATATGGAGGTGGATAATCAAAGTTATATTGTTGAAATTGATTATGAAAATGGGATATATGATCAATGTTAGGTGCTGAAAATGGATGAGAATACATGTTAAATGAAGGTTGGAATGAATCATGATGATGAAACTAAGCCATAAAATGCAATGAAACTTATATCCATAAGTAATGATGCAAATTCAAGCTTAAAATGATAGAATGACTAGGGAATCTCAAATGATATGTCCTATGCAAATGTATGAGTGGAAATGTAAGAAAAAAAAATCAAGAGAATTTTTTTTCTTTTTCTATTAAACTCAACAACAATGAAATAATCAAACACAAACAAAAACAACACCAAACAAGTGGAAAGAGAGTTAGAAATGCTCAATCAAGAAGCTTTGACAATTCTGGAATTCGCACAGCAAGATCTCTAGAGATAGTGAACTTGTAAATTTTCTATCAGCCGATCCACACAAGATATTCCCCTAAAAATTTTATGAAAGATACAATAGATATATAGGAAAATTATATAAAAACTTTCCAATAGTTCCCAAAAGTTTTCACAAGTTGGTCCACGGTTCTGGAGAAATAGGATTTTGTCCAGAAAACCTTTAGAGCTTCCAATAAACTTTCAAATAGGAAAATAGCAAAATTGAAGAAAATCCTAAACACAAGAAACAAATAAAATAATAAGAAAAATGAGACTGAAATCAATCAATTTGGACACAGAGAGAGAGAGATATGCAAATCAAAGTTGAAACAAGGTTTTGGGAGTCCTCTGTAAAGGCTCCCTAGACCTTGTTAGCTTGTAAAATTTTCACAGGATATTTCCCACATCCAAAATTGACCAAAACAATTTTAAAATGAAGCTAATATATAGATATTTCAATAAATTAAATTTGAAGTTTAAATTCCCTCAGAATCATTCCCAGTTAATTTTTTGATTTCAGACAGACACTAGAAACAGAGTATATATTTTCAACTCCACACCAAACCAACAAAAATTGCACTAGTTTTTTTTCTAAAATAGAACAAAAAGAAGAAAAACACACAAAAACACTAAGAAAAACACAAAACAAAATTTTTTATGATTTTTCAAAAATTTTCCAGAAACACTAAAAATGTAAATTAAACATTAAACAATCTTAAAATTAAACCTAAACCATTCCCCAGCAACAATGCCAAAATTTTGATAGAGATTGTCATTTGCCTTCAAAATTAAACTAAAGCTAACCCTAATGCAATATAGGGCCAACCCTAGGTCATCTCCCAAGGAATGATTTTAAACCTAATTTAAAAGTTATCTAGTGAAATAAATCACCTAAAGTTTGAAGTTGATTAACTAATTGCCAACCTAATTATCTAGTGAATTAAGCTAGAAAAATAATCCTAATTATGAATGGAATGGACTTCCCTTTTAATGTAGGAACCCTAGGGTGTTGTTAATGGAAGAATCTTAGCCTCTAATTAATTATGGCAGCTCACTCAACTTCTCTTCCTTAGCTGAAAAATGTATTTACTTAAGAAAACTATCTCAAGCAATCTAGCTTCACTAATTCAATTCACTAAGTGATATTACAAGCCCCTTAGGTAACCTCACTAGCTTAGCTCAAGAATTAACTAAGTGTTTAGTTAAAATTCATTCCCAATTGCCACTGGCCAAAGCTGTACCTATGTTCAAAACTATAAAACTAAAGCAACTCATCAAGTATTCACCACTCAATTACATGCTAGGCTAATACAAGACATCCACTAAATGAAATCACATGTTACAATACAAAATCACTAAGTGGCAGAAATTTCCAATAGCAAAAGGAATTGAAATTCAAGTCAACAATCTTGTTTCAACACTAACAATTAGAACCAGCCATGAAACTAAAGTCAAATTAAACTATAATTAACCATACTCATAGAATTCTAGCAAAATTGAAATAAGATGAAGAAATAATTGAGCTTAACCAAATGAAGACTTCAAAACTCCTCTTCCATCAACTCCTCCCTGGGATTCCATGGAGAATTTAGCTAGAAAACATTAAAACCATCTTACTCCTCCAAGAACTAGACATAGCCAAGTAGAGCTCCATGGAAATAGTGGAATCAAGCTTTAAATCTCCTTACAAGTGGTAGGGATAGGTTCATCCAAGTAAGAGGAATGGAATGGTGGTGGTTTTGTGGAGGTTTGATGGCTGAATGTGGAATTATGAGTGCTGGAAAAATGAAGAAAGTAGAGAGAAGGTGGAGAAAATGAAGAATAAGATGAACTAGAGAGAAATTGTGGTAGATGAGTGAATGAGTGAATCAATCTCATTTTAGAAGTTGAATGGCATGCTTATTCTATTTTGGCACAGTTGAAAATTAATTAAAAAAGGAAAAGAAATTAAAATAGAAATAGGAGCCTTGTCACACTTGCAAGGTGGCAACCTCCTATTGGTTTGTAGATGTTTCTAAAGTGTGTGTAATTTCTCATGTGCCATCCACATCATTTAAGCTGATTTAATATCCTAAAAGTAGCATAAATCACAAAATTCAATTAAATGGCATGTGATATAATAAAATCTAATTAATGTTCAAAATTAAATTCATAATTAGAAGGGATAATTTATTAAATTAACCAAATTTCAAGCTACACAAAATTATATAAAATTTTCCACACAAAAGCAAACCGAAAACTAGGTCAAACTAAGACACTTAAGAAAGTGTTGACTTTTTTATTTAATTACTCACAAACTAAAATGAATTTTAAAAATCTAATTTTACCAATCATCAACTGGACATAAAATGTACTTTCTCAAATTTTCTCATACATTTTCTCAAATGTTCATTTTTTGGGTTAAAATGCCCTTAGTGCACTGAACCTAGAAACTTAAGAAAAATTTCAAATCTAATGCAATGTGTGCCTATAAATCCTATGGCAACTTATACATATACAAGACTAATATCAACCAAATTCATTACATCATGTCTTATAAAGATTTAGGCGAGAGATGTCAATTCAACCTATATCCTTTTCCTTTGACCCATTAGTACCAGAACTTGAAAAATGTAAATAACCACAAGTGAGATAAAAATCTCAATAATAAAAAATATAGCTCATTAAATGTCTATTACCACAAATAACCATGCCAAAGTAACTAAAATCATCATATAGCATATATATACATAGTATATTATAACTAAATTATCACTTTTGCATATAAATTTCATTTCAAATACTTTTACACCTTAGCATGAACAACTATCCATCGATCCTCCAATGCTCCCCAACATGAAACCATAGGCTCTTCTGGATCAACCACTTGTTGACTCGAGCTCACTTTCGATGGTAGAAACACTCGGCTAAAGGTAATCTATTACATCTTTCACATTTATGATAGAAGTGTCGTTGACTACTAACCGTACCCTAATAGGCATTAGAGAGTTGTCAAACTGCTCGGATGTCCCATAGTAATAGTCTTATAGTATGCTATACCGGATTATCCATGGTAGTAGCCTGTATAACACTACACCGGATGTCTATAGTGCCAGCACGACCATATAGATTTTACACTCATATATCTCCACACATACACAACCCTACATATCCTGAGTGAACTCCCACCCCTTATGATCATGCTCTTTCACAACTTTCGCTACTTATACACCTTTCCACAATATATATATATATATATATATCTATTGAAATTAATAACTTTTTAAATTCATTTCACAATACAAAATTCATTCTAAAACCATTTTAATAACAATCATGCATAAAAACTCGTAAATTCACAATTTATCATTTAATATTCACTTCTACATAGTTATAATACTTAATGAATATAATAAATTATATGGTTACCTCAACCCTTCTGTTTGATAAAAAGCGTTACCTATGTAACTTCAACCCTATTCAAGCTCCTTTCTCGTAATTCGTGCATCACACACTGTAATCTACACAGAATTGGTATTTAGAGTCAATTTCTCTATTGACCAAAAGCGCCAATTATCGCATTTAAGCACTCAATCGTTAGCAAATCCACATTTCACACTCAATTACCCCTCATTTCAAGCTTTAACATTTTCTAGCAATTTTCTCTCACTACTCTCTCTTTAAATTAGGGCAATTCTGGCTACGGCTTCAAAACTTTATCTTTTCGACTTAAACCAGTTGCAAAGTACTAGTTTCACTCCAAAGAACATTTTTATTACTATTGGAGAAGAAATCAACTTCTTAAAACTCTCGAATTCACTTTCTCATTGGTTAAAACTAAGAGAAAATAGGGTAGATTCAGAGGTTAAGGCAATACGTGACTTACCTGATAAGTAATGAGTCAGAGACACTGTCTTTGCTCCTGATTTAGGTTGCCCTAGCAGATCCTTTTCTTTTCTCCACATAAAACCTCTCCTCCCACATTTCTCCCTTATATTTTTTGAGTTAGACACGTCCCTATTAATCTAATTTCTACTTTATGTGCCACGGTGCATCTATCACCCACCGCAGTGCGTGGTATAGTGAGGGAAATCCTCACTATGCTCACACGCTCTGCTTTGGGACTTTGCTCTTCTACTCATATTTATTCATATAACATCACAATGAGTCAATATAATACTTTACCTCTCAGAACCCTAATCCTATATTAAATAACTAATTCATCCCTACTCAGTCATTAACGCAATATTAGAAATTTAAGATATTATACTTCTGATTAGTTACTTAGCAGGTAAGCTATGTATAACCCTTACCTTCCATTCTACCTAAATTTCTCTGAATATGAGGGGGTAAAAACTAGTATAAGAACGCCTAGTGGTCAAACAAAGAATTTTCCTATAAAGATTGGACTACATCAGGGATCATCTCTGAATCCTTATTTGTTCAACTTGATCTTAAATGTTTTGACGAAACATATTCAAGGGGAAATTCTGAAATGTATGCTCTTCGCGGATGATATAGTTCTTATAGTAGATACAAGAGAAGAGGTTAATTGCAAACTTGAGTTATGGAGGAGGATATTGGAGTCGAAAGGTTTTCGTCTGAGTAGAAGTAAGACAAAATATTTATATTGTAAATTTGGTAAAGGACTATTCGACAATAATTTAAAAGTAAAATTGGGAGATCAAATTATAGCTTAAGTGAAAAAGTTTAGATATTTGGGAGCCATTATTCAAAATGATAGCGAAATTAGTGGAGACATTTCACATAAAATTCAAGCTAGGTGGTTTAATTGGAGAAAAGCTAAAAGAGTTATTTACGACCGTAAGGTGCCTAATAAACTTAAAGGAAAGTTTTATTGCACTGCTATCAGACCGGTAATGTTATATAGTAGTGAATACTGGGCTCTAACGGGACAGCAAGAGCATAAAATTGGAGTAACAGAGATGAGAATGTTACGATGGATGTGCGGACATACACGTAAAGATAAAATTCAAAATGAGCATGTACGTGAAAAAGTGAGGGTGGCACCTATTGAGGAAAAAATGGTAGAAAATTGATTGAGATGGTTTGGGCATGTACACCAAGGAAGGCACCAGTGAGAAGAGTAGAACATATAACTTTGAGTCCGATTAAGAGAGGTAGAGGAAGGCCTAACAGAACACTTTTAGAAGTTATTAAACACGATCTGTTAATTAATAATATTTCTAAAAGCTTGATAAATGATAGAGCACAATGGCGTCTTGCAATCCATGTAGCCGACCCCACCTAATGGGATAAAGGCTTGTTGTTGTTGCATGAGTTATAGAGAAATTGAACTGGTGAAATTTTAAGGGTTTGATTCTTGCCTAATGATAATAAAAAGATTCTCGAGAGTTAAATTAAAGCTTTACAACTAGTTTAGAGCTAAACAATAGAATTTTAAACCTGTAGGCTCAATTTAGCCCTAAATTAGAGAGATGTTCGGGTAGGAATTGTGTTTGGGTAAAATGAGGCTAGTTAAGGTGATGTGAAGTAGTGATTGAGTAGTAATGGACCTAGAATGGATAAATAGGAAACAGTATAAGACTAAATATAGCCATAAGCAGTAAATATGTGTTTTTGGTCAAATTGGACAAAATGACTAAATTTTGCCAAATGTGTTCAGATTAGCATATTGAGTAAGTGATTTGAGAAAGGAAGCTTGTGATAAGCTGTAATGGTAGTTAAAATCCATAGGTAACCTTTCTTGTGACAAAAGGGTTGAGGTAATCGAATAACTTCCTTTGTTTGACTATTTGTTGTAGCTATGTATGAATAAGTGATATAATGCATGAAATGGTTTTCAACTAAGCATGATTTATGGCATCTTGTGAATGTTACATGAAATAGCTTTTGATTGAATAAAAGTATTGAAAATGTGATTTCTTATGGTATGTAAATATATATATATATATATATATTATGTGTGAGAAAGGATATAAAGTGGTGAATAAGGAAACTAAAAATGGTTCGAAAAGCATGATTATAGGGGTGGGAGTTCACCCGAGTAAAGAGGTGATGATAAGACCATATGGCATATTCTCCTTAGTGCCCGACAGGGTATGGTGTTGGAGAATTGTACCTCCTTAATGCCTTTTAAGGTGTGGTGTTAGAGAAAATCTCCTTAGTGCCTATTAAGATATGATGTTAGAGATTTAGGACTCCTTAGTGTTTGTGTGATACGGTATTAGAGTCAACAACACCCCATAGTGTGTATTGGGGGAAACTATAGTCCAAAAGTGAAATAGAACACTTTTAGCCAGGTGATTCTACCATTAAAGGTGAGCTCAAGGCTAATGAGAGTGTACATTCATGTAAGATGAGCCTATGGTTTCATGCCAGGGTGATTGGAGCTTCGGTCGATAGTGATCATGCTATGGAATACTATATATTGCTATATGCTATATTAATGGAAAAATGGAGATATATGGTTAAACAAGTGTAAATGTGATAAAATGATTGATATAAATTATATTTGAAATGAAACATTTGATTATGCTATGATTGAAGGCATATTTGTTAGATAGGGATGCACAGCAAAAGATTAAAATTTTAAATTTCTTATCCTGATATAGACTAAACAAAATCATTTATGTCAAAGTGGGATAAAGAGTTACCTTTTTTTTTCATGCTTCACATGTGGTCTCTTTAAAAGTTTAGATCTTAGAAGTTAACAATGTAGATCTGCTCCCTCTACTGGTATCCACATGAACAACTCTCTAACTCAAATGGCATGCTAGTGTTCCTAACGTTCGTTTGTCTTTGAACGTCAATTTACTTTTTCTCTAGGGTGTTTCGTGGCTTTCAAAGTGTTTGGCCATCGAACTTTTCTAACTCTCTTAAACTCATAAAGCAAGTCCCTTTTCTATCTTACTTATGAACTAGGGTTTTGCTTTCCTTTAATAAGCTAATGAAAATATTAGATTAAATTTATGTCATAAATAAAACCTATAATATCATATCTAATTTAAATTTATCTTATAAACTTAAACTATAAAACTGATATGATATTCTCTCATATCATGTTAGTTATTAAATTTAATCTATCATGCAAAATTAAATTTAAAACTAACACAATATAGTATAATATAATATATATATATATATATATCACATATACATATTATATTATATATATACACTATTATATATATACTCACATATATATTTTGAATATATTATATATATATATATATATATTTAATTTTATATATGATATACATATACATATATATACATATATATATACACATGAATATATATATAATTATATTTTGAATTTTATATTTCATTTAAATATATATAAATATTTATCAAATAAATATTCAAATATATTTATATTTATATATATATATATAAAATTCATTCACCTTATATTACATTCATTGAATCTAGACATTCTAAATTAATTGAACTTGGACATTATACCTTAAGTTGGGCTATTCTTATGTGCAACCTTGTAGGCCCATATGAAGTTAGCAATAGGCTAATAATGCTATTAGCCTACAAGTCACAAGTGGCCTCTAGCAAGACATTACAATGACTAAATTCATATGGAGATCGATGATCTGATGTAATCTATCATGTAACCATATCACATTCCTTTTGTCATGTGATATTTTGGCCAAGTGTGAGATATGGAATTGTCATTCTCCTTTACCTGACCATTACTTTCTCAATCTCTGAGTGGACTAACATAATGATAGAACACATTTATTACCCACTTTTATTTGTCAATTAGGACCCTTTTATTAATTATTTATCACCTTCAAGTGAACACATTGCATTAGATTTGAAATTTTGCCTAAGTTTCTAGGTTTAGTATACTAGGGGCGTTTTGGTCTAAAAAAAATGAACTTTTGAGAAAATGTACAAGAAAAATTTAAAAATTTAATTTTATGTCCAGTTGATGAGTGGTGAAATTATATTTTTAAAATTTATTTTAGTTTGGGAGTAATTAAATAAAAAAGTCAAAACTTTTTTAAGTGTCTTAGTTTGACCTAGCTTTCGGGTTGTCTTTGTGTGAAAATTTTTATGTAATTTTATACAGCCTAGAACTTGGTTATTTTAATAAAGTATCCCTTCTAATTATGAATTTAATTTTGGACATTAATTATATTTTATTATATCACATGCTATTTAATTGAATTATGTGATTTATGTGACATAGGTGGCATGTGACTTGTGCATCAATTAGGCAATTGAGATCAACATAGCTTGAAGTCAATGGCTAATAATTTGCATTTGAATTATGATTATTTTAAGGGATTAAATTAGGTTAAATGATGTAGATGACACATGAGAAATTAGGCACGTAATGAAATCATCTACAAACCAATAAGAAGGTGCCACCTTGCAAGTGTGACAAGGCTCCCATTTTCTTTTTATTTTCTCTTTTTATTTTTTAATTGAGTATTCAGCTGAAGGGAAACACTAGGAGCATGCCATTTTGAGTCTCAAATGAGATCTAACACTTACCTTATCCATCTTCCACATTCTCTCTCTCTTGTTCATAGTCTTCATTTTCTCTCTTTTGTTCTTCATTTTCCAGCACCCTAACCTCCATTTTCAGCCACTAAACCTCCACAAAACTCACAACATTCTTCTCCTCTCCTCAATTTCATCCTAACCCTTCCATTTTTATAAGGATTGAAGCTCATTTCCAACATTCAAGAGCTATGGAGTTTGGCCTTCACAAGCAATCACTGGGGTTCTTGAATATGATAAAGATTGGCTAATTTTTTTAGTGAAATCCTAGAGATATGAAGATAGAGGATGAGTCTTGAGCTTCAAATTGGCTAAGTTCTTTTGTTTCCTATCCTCTTCTCTTTTTACTAGATGGTTAGATTCCTTAATCTAGGGTTTAATCATCTTAGCTTGTAAATTCTAATTTGAATTTGATGTTGGTGTAAAGAAAGAGGATTCTTTTATTTATTTTCATCCTTGGATAGCTATGACTAAATTTTGCCACTCTTTGTTTGGCACATAATCTTGTGTTTTTCAATTAGTAAATTACTTGTGTTAATATTGCATAATCTTGCGGTGTTAATGCTTGTGTTGTTGAGTAGTTTGACATAATCTTATGGTTGCTCAATTTATGTGTTTGATCATGGCTATTAAGGGAGGATTTTGATGAATCACTTGGTTAATTTCTTCACTAATTGGTTAATTGAACTAGGGACTTTAATCTAAGACCTAGGCAGGTTAGCTAATTAGGTTAATTGGCTTAGGATAATTTTTTTAAGTCATGACAGCTTTAGTAAAGAGGAAAGGAAAGCTAAACTTAGCCTAATCATGAGAAGATAATGAGTCTAAAATCAACTAATCTCTAGGGATCCACTCTTGTGAAAAGGAAAGTTCATTCCACTCACTTTCACTAGCTTTTTAATTACTTGCACATTAGGTAATTAGTTTAGATAATTAGCTAGATAACTAAATTCCTACAAACTTTGGTTGATTTATTTCACTTGATAACTTTAAATTAGACTTAAAACCATTCTTTCAGAGATGACCTAGGGTTAGCCCTATATTGTATTAAGGTTATCTTTAGTTTAATTTTAAGGATAAGCAACTAACTCCTATCACATAACAATAGAAAAATCCTTTTTATTGTAGTATGGCCATGTATTTTCTCAGTCTTACTTATCGAAGGGCCTAGTAATATCTCTCACTTAATGTGAGGGATAAATTTCATCTTGACCACTCATATTTCTCTGCACAAATATCACTAAACTCAATCATAACCTTTACGATCACTCAGTTAAAGGTGACTTTTGACTAGGTCAAAATTTAGTGGTTATCATGTAGGAATTCATAGTGATCTTAGGTCAAAAAGGTTAGTGATATAGTTACATATGAGATAAGCTTATGACTTGTATCATGTAACTTTCTCATAGTGGGTTGATCTAGCACCTAGAACCCTTTTAAGTGCCTACGACTTTGATTTATATTTCTATAATTAATCAAAGTCATACTAGTCTTGTTTCATCTATGATCCCTCGTAGATGATCGACCAAGGACATTTAGGACAATCACTATAGTCTATCTAAGGATATAGTTATCATAGTGAAGATGCAATTGATATGATAACAAAAGAGAAATTCATTAAATAACAATGTGTATAGTATAATGATTGGCCCTAGGGCTAATTTCCAACAATATTATGCCTTACTTTTATATAGTTACATGTGATAATCAATTGAAGTGAGTTATTGTATTACTGAGATTTTTATCCACCTCCATAGTTACATTTTTACATGATAGAGCAATGATCAGGGCAAGGGAAAAGAGTATGATAGGCATAGTGGTGCCATGGTTGTGTGAAAGCTTTGAGTTTGTGTAATGAACTAATCTAGTATGAATTATGTGTATATGTGTTGCCATAGGGTTGCATGCATATTTTGAGCAGTGATTTTATGGAATCTTAGCCCAATTATGTATACATGTGGTGAATTGAATCAAGGGCTAATATTTATATATGTATGTGTTGAAAATGTTGTAAATGTTAGTGAATCTTAAGCCTATGTGTGAAATTATGATGAAATGAGTAATTTAGGGCTAATATTGAATAGTAGATATGTTATGGATTTTAATATGTTGAAAAGGGGCCAAGAAGGCTATCTTGTGCCAAGTTATGATAAATTATGAATAGTTGAGAAATGTGAAAATTGGCCATTGAGGGGTCAAATTTTAGTATATGTGTATAAATGTGTTATTTCATGGTTAATTAGGTGTATTAGGTCGTTTTGGACTTAGTTTAAGGCCTTGTGAGGTGTAATGAGAGAAAGAAACGATTTAAGTGCTTAAGTGCACAAATTTTTTTAAAAAAGTGACTCTTTATACCTAGGTGTCCAAATTTCGATTGGACCATTAGATCATATCCAAACTTATCTCATTAGTGAGCTTATGAGATAAGCTTTGTGTGGGTGGTTGAATTACTTTAATCAAACGTTGTATGTGAAAATAGCTCACGCCAAAAGTTTATTATTTTGCTATCAGATAGCAGAAATTTTGGACTGGCGCATCATGGAACATAGTGTCTCGCATCATGGCACATCTCACAAAAAGTTAGGCGTGTGGCTCTGTGCCACATGCCATGGTGCACGTACTGAATGCCACAACACATGGCCCAATTTCCAACTTGATTTTGTGATTTTTATGGCATGCATTAAGTGATATGAATGTAGCTATTTGCTTTTCGCTATGTGATGCTCTAATATGGTATGATTTTATTAATTTTTGTAAAAATGGTCTTTAGCCAAAAGCTTTTGAAAGAATATTTGATTATTGATGTGGTGATTTTATTAATCTTCTTTTGTATTTGAAGGATATAAGAGAAGGTTACATAACGCGTCACACATGATAATCTACACAATTGGCCCCTATAGTCAATTTCACTATTGACAAAATGTGCCAATTAC
The DNA here is from genome assembly GCF_029017545.1 of Prosopis cineraria. Lineage (NCBI taxonomy): Eukaryota > Viridiplantae > Streptophyta > Magnoliopsida > Fabales > Fabaceae > Prosopis > Prosopis cineraria. The sequence goes on along the minus strand of NW_026555345.1, from coordinate 16,056,855 downwards.
AGTAATGGAACACCTAATTACTTTCATTTCCTTTATTTGCATTCAGACACGTGTATTATAGCCAATTTCCACTCATAACATGCATTAACTTCCTCACAATTAAATCTTCTCTCACTACTCTCTAGATTAGGGCAAATTGTGCCTATAGCTTTCAAGTTTTATTGTTTTGACTCAAATCAATCACAAAGTACTGGTTTAGTTTTGGAGATCCTTTCTATTACTATAGTATAAGAAATCATCTCCTTAAAACTTTTGAATTTAATTTCTCACTAGTTAAAACTAAGAGAAAATAAGATAGATCAGAGGTTAAAGTAGTACGAGACTTATCCAATAAGTAACAAGTTGAAATCGTCATCCTTTTCTTAAAATTGCTCGCCCTACAAAGCTTTGCTTTCCTCTCCACATTTAGCCTCTCTTTACTTGATCTCCCTTATATTTTCACGCTCAAGACACATCCTATTTAAACAAGTTTCTGCACCATGTGCCATGGCACATCTATCCTCTATTGCAACATGTGCTACAGTGAGAAAAGTCCTTACTATACCCACACACTCTGCACCGAGACCTCATTGTGTTACTCATATCTGTTCATATAACATCCTAAAAAGTTAATATAACATTCCACTACCTAGAATACTAATCTCACATTAAATTACTGATTCATTCCATAATCAATCATTCACACATGATTAGAAATTTGCGATGTTATATGCTCTGTTTTATTAGAATTTGAATTTAGTGTAATAGCCTCAAGGCTAAATAGATTATATGGGGAAGCAATTTTGTAAACGTTCTATATGTGAAAGAGAGAGAATAATGTTTTTAATCCTATTTATATGGTATGCCATTCAATATTAATGACTGTTGAATTATTTATTACATAATTATTTTCAACATCAAACTTTATATTTTTTATTCTTATTATTTAATATTAAATTTTATGTTATTTTATTTTTTTCACATTTTTAAACAATTTTTAATATATTATTTTTGAATAATAAAAATTATAAATTATCATAATTCAATGCCCTTTTTGGTCATTAGATATTCAAAAGTGCATTTCAAAAGCACAAATCATTATTAATCCAAATAACTTTTAGTTTATAAAACTAACTTTTGAAAAATGTATCCAAATACAAATTTCATTACAACAACTAACTTTTACTAAACTGACTTTAATCAAATGGACTTTTAGCAAATGAAAATCAAACACATGCTAAGTTCCTTAGCAATCACTTAGAGAACCTAAATGTAGTATTACTTATTCTTACAAATATGTTAGGTCTTTTATTTTCCTTCTTTAATAGTTTTGAGGCTATCAACACCACAAGCTCCAATATCAAGGTGACAAGTTTTTTCTGTTGGATAGGGAGGTGTAATGAAAGATTACAAAATTTTAAATCCCTATCCTGATGTGAATCGGATGAACTCATTTAAGTTAAGGTGGATAGAAGAATTACCTTTCAATTTAGAGCTCCTCATATGTTGTCTTCAAGTTACTAGATCTCAAGAGCTGATAACATAAATTTTCTCCCTTTATTGGTATCTACACAAATAGCTTTTAACTCAAATGGCGTGCTAGCACTTGAAACATCAGTCCTTTTTCTTAAACGTCAAACTACTCTTCTTTAGGATTTTTTTTCATAGTACTCAATGTGTTTTGTTGTCAGGACTTTTCTAACTCTCACCCAAGTATGAAGCACATCCCTATCTCTATATAATATATAGATTAGAGTTTTTGCCTTTCACTTGAAGATCCCACAAAAATTTGATTAAATTTATCTCTTAAATTTAATCTATGATATTATATCTAATTTGAATTTATCTTACAAATTCAAACTATAAAAATAACATGATATTCTCTCAGATCATGTAAGTTATTAAATTTAATCTATCACATAAAATTAAATTTAAAACTAGCACAATATAGTATAATATAATATAATATAATATATATATCATATACACATATTATATTATATATATCTATGTATGTATGTATGTATGAAAATACACATATATGTATATATATATATTTCGAACATATACATATATATATTATATTATATTTTGAATTTTATATGTCATATATATATACATATATATATATATATTATATACATACACGAATAAACATATATATTTCAAATATATATATAATTATATTTTGAATTTTACATTTCATATAAATATATATATATATTTATCATCAAATAAATATTAATATATATATATATATATATAATTTGTTCACCTTAAATAAAACATTACATTCATTGAATGTAGACACATTCTAGATTTAATGAACTTTGACATTATAGTATGCTACTAGCCCACAAGTCATAATTGGCCTCCAAAAAAACATTGTAACTACCCAATTCATATAGGGATCGATGATTTAATGTAACCTACCATATAACCACATCACATTACTTTTGTCATGTGATATTTCGGTCAAGTGTGAGACATGAAATATTCATTCTCCTTTACTTAACCATTACTTTCTTAATCTCTGAGTGGCTGACATAACAATAGAAAAACCCTTTCCATTATAGTATGGCTATAAATTTTCTCAGTCTTACTCATCAAGGGGCCTAGTAATCTCTTTAATTAACACAAGGGACAAGTTCCATCTTAACCACTCATTTCTCTACACGAATATTACTAAACTCAATCATAGCCTTTACAATCACTCGGTCAAAGGTGACTTTTAACTAGGTCAAAATTTAGTGGTCATCATATAGGAATTCATGGTGATCTCAGGTCAAAGGGCTTAGTGATATGGTTACATATGAGATAAGCTTATGACTTATATCATGCAGCTTTCTTATAGTGGGTTGGTCCAGCACCTTATACTCTTTCAAGTGCCTATGACTTCAATTTATATCTCTATAATTAATAAAAGCCATACTAGTCTTGTTTCATCTATGATCCTTCATAGATGATCGATTAAAGACATTTAGGACAATCATTTTAGTTCATCCAAGGATATGATTATCATAGTGAACGGACAATCACTATAGTATGATAACAAAAGAGAAACTGATTAAATGGAAATGTTTATTGTACAATGATTGACCACAGGGCATAATTTCTAGTTTCTTCTTTATGATGCCACACTTCATTGCATGTAAAAGTTCATAGTAGTCGATTACTTTTATATCTGATTCTTGTTATGGTTTTGGTTCTTTAGTTGCCTCTAAACTACCTACTTAAAATTCCATTATATCTACTCATTGTTGGTTTCTCAGTAGCATTTCAAACCACATAGGGTATTTCAGGGTGCCTCTCCTTTTCGCCTTTATTAGAATGTGTAATGTCTGCCTTAACACTACTAGCACTTTACCACAATCATAACATACAATGATACTTAGAAGTCAATGTACCCTCAAGCTTCTCTTAATTAAGAAAAGTTTAAAATAAATTTGTTATGTTTGAAAACAATTAGGATCCCAAAACCCTTCAATTTGCTAATTTAAACTCAAATTAATGAGTTTTTAAAAGCATTGGAAGTATGGAATATCTTGAAATTAAATCACACAAGAAAACAAGGGCATAAAAGTTATTTTTGCCTATTCTGGTACATATGTTGTGGCTAGTGTGCCACGTACGGTGGCATGTGTAGCATGTGACATAGAGAGCTAACCTTCGGTTTGACACCATGCATTGCGATATGGCACTATGCATTGCAGCACATATAGCTATTCATGATAGCTTTTTGTTGTCATGACCACTCATAAGGTGAATTTCAAACATGTGATGTTTACCACATCTTGCCTTTTATACTCTAAGTATGCCATTAAACAGTAGAAGGTTACTAAGAGAGCATTTACAAGCATACGCTATGAAACTCTTTAAAAAACTTGTTATTTTCTCTTTAAAACCATACCTTTTAGTTTCTAGAATAATTAAAACTCTTCTTTACATTTTTTAAAGCACTAATACATAGGAAGATAAAGATAGAAATTCAATCACTAGCTCTAGACAAATTTTTAGAAAGAACTCTTCTTTTACACTTAATCATGTCCTTTAAGCCTTAATGAGATTTCCATCCTTATCTTTCTTATCTCTTTCTTTCTTAATTTAGAGAGATTGGTTACATTGTCTCCTTTTAAAAGGAGTTCTCATAACATTGATTCTAAGAAAGTCCTTAATAGAAATAATTGAGATCCTATACCTCTTACTCTTAGATCAGTTTTTCTAACAATCCTCCTTTTCTTAGGTCTTCTTGGAGAAGAACCTCCCTGCCTCACATAACATTTATCAACTTGTTCCCATAGTCAACTATATTTTATATCATTAATTTTATTTTTATCTCTATAAGAAGATACAAGAAACAGTATCAGTTAATGCACTAAACTTAGGGAACTTCTATAAACATTCAGTTTTTTAATAGAGGCATCTCTGACTTTGTGACTCATTTGAACAAGAGCTACTAAACTTTTAACTTTAAGACATTTTTAGGGTTAGTAGTACTTAATACTTCTACAATTTACTAACACTAATTAAAGAAACTTTCTTAGCTATTTGTTAGAACCATGCTTTGATACCAAAAATGCCATACCCTACCTTTTATACTCTAAGTATACTGTTAAATATTAGGAGGTTACTAAAAGAGCATTTACAAGCATATGCAGGGAACTCTTAAAAATAAACTTCTTGCTTATTTGCTCTTAAAAACCACACCCTTAAGTTTTTGGATTAATTAAAACTCTTCTTTACATCTTTTAAACCATGACATAATCAGGAAGATAGAAAAGGAAAATCAATCACTAGCTAGCTTAAGACAAAATTTTAAAAAGAACTCTTCTTTTACACTTAACCATGTCCTTTAGTGAAATTTCCATCCTTATCTTTCTTATGTCTTTCTTTCTTAATTTAGCATGGCCTCTTACTCTCTTTCTCTCACTGTGCACCTTTATCCACTTATAACATTATGGTGTACTTATGTACACAAATACAGTCATAAAAAATGTCATAACATATTTACATCATAACCTATATGGAAACTTAGAGTCTAAAGGATAGGTGGGCTACGTGTCCCCCTATTACATACAAACTTAGCCAGTAGTAAACTTCTATATGCTTGCAAACCACCCAACTTATACCTTAGCATTTCCTTTATTAGTCTCATTAACGCCTGAAAGGTTAGTCAAAAGGAATGAGATTCAGGGAAATCTTTGTAGCAAAATTATATAACTCAAGTACTTAAAGCATGATATACTTTTTATAAACATTAAAAGCCATGTAGATAAACATCATAGTCATTGCATAGAAAATCACGTTGTCCAAGGAATCTAGCATAATATCATCATCATCATAATAATTTATGAATTTAATGTTCATAATCATACATGGCAAGTATATCATCTTATAACATACTCATGAAATAAATACAAAAGTTTCATAGTAGCTTGCTACCTGTCTCAGCTACTTCCTTTTAAGCCTCTAACCTTAAGGTACTTTCACAAGTATCAAATCCTCTCATAGGAATTTAATACTAAGGTTAACATTAACATAAAAATTCTTTAATAGTTAAAGGATGCATCTAGTCTACCTTGACTTGACTTAACTTATGGATTAAATTAGGTTATCCATACAGTCACATGAACACTTGATTGTATCATAAGATTAAACATGATATTATAACTTTAACTTTAAATAGCATTTGACTTGGAATCATGTAACCTCTTCTTATATTCACTCAATATAAAAGACGATTACGGTATTACTACTACATCACATCAATTACAATAAATAAATTTCATTCCAAAAGCTTCAGCCGAAGACTTATTTTGTAAAATCAAGAAATTCACAATACAATCAAATATATAGTGGACATAATCCACTAGCATTCCTATCCCAATTGCATGTATTTTAACAGAAAAATAGAACTAAAATTTGGTTTGTGTGCTGCTGCAAGCAGTTCATGCACCGCGGCATGTGGCACAGAGCCACACACTCTCCCTTTCTATGCCGTGCGTTGCGACATGTGTCACCATGTGCCGCGGTGTGCCTGTCCGAATTTTTGCTGTTATTTTGACAGTAAAAAGGATGAACTTCTAGCATGCGCCATTTTCACATACGACATCCGATCGGAGTCATTCAAGTACCCACATAAAGCTTGCCTCGTATACTAACCAATGAGATAGGTTTGGACACGATCTAACAATCTGATCAAAATTTAGACACTCGGGTGTAAAAAGTCACTTTTTCTAAAAATTTTGTGCGCTCAGGCACTCAATTCAATCTTTTCTCACATTAGATCACACTAGGCCTTGAACCAAGTCTAAAAAGATCTAAGACACCTGATTACCACAATTAATCACACTCATACTCATATTTTGAAATTTGACCCTTCTACAGCCACTTTCCAAAATTCACTAACTTTACACACTTTGCCATTTCTTGGCATAATTTAGTCCACTTGGCTATTTCTTAATCCATACATATTCAATCGTATTCTTAATACAATCTTAGCTTCAAATTACTTATTTCATCATAATTTATCCCTTGGCTTAAGATTCACCAATACTACCAACCATATCAACACAAACATACACAAATCATAGCCCCTTTATCTCAAACAACACATATACACATTATTGGGCTTGATTTTGAAAAATTTCAATTCAATACATGTATGCAACCTATGAAAACTCATATACACTTATATATATACAATTTCAGTTTAGTTTATTACACAACCTCAGAGTACATGGCTTCACAACCTAAGCCAGTTTAGACTCTCTTCCCTTGCCCTGATCACTTCCTGGTCCTGTCAACATGTAACCACAGGGGTGAGATAAAAATCTCAATAATAGAATAACTCACTTCTATTGACTATCACATGCAATAATATGAAAGTAAACATAGTATATCATCAAAACCTGATAAAATAGTATTTATATCATATTTCATGTCCTTTTTCAACTTTTCCTCAATCACAAAGGATTCCATGTTATCTCAAGATATTTCATCATATTGCATAATATACTAGTATGATCTCTACCAACTGAACCTCTAAATCACCCTGACACAAAATCATAGGCTCATCTTAGACCAATGTACATTCTCATTAGTCTTGAGTTTACCTGCAATGGTAGAATCACCTAACCAAAGATGTTCTAACACACAATATGGGCTATAGTTTCTCCTAATACACACAATGGGGCATTGTTGACTCTAATATCATATCACAAGAATACTAAGGAGTCTCTTATCTCCAACACCATACATCAATAGGCACTAAGGAGATCTTCTCCAATATCGCACCTTTGAAGGCACTAAGGAGAATTGTTTCCAACACCGCACCCTTATGGGTACTAAGGAAATCTTGCCACGTGGTCTTTATCATCTTTTACACTCGAGTGAACTCCTACCCCTATGATCATGCTTTTTTGAACCATTTAAGGTTCCCATTTATCACTTAACACTTTCTTACACATAACATATACATATAATACTTTTCATTACAAAACACACATTTCCATGCTTATTTCAATGAAAATCCATTTAACACATAATAATCACTCAATGCTATAAAACATGCTTAGTTTAAAATCATTTCATACACTATATAGCATACTAACATATAGTTATAATAAATAGTCAAATAAAGGAAGTTATTCGATTATATCAACCCTTCTATACTATAAAGGTTACCCATAGATTTCAACTACTACACAAGCTTATCTCAAGCTTCCTTCCTTTACTCATGTGTTCAATATGCCAATCTAAAAACATTTGACACATTTTAATCATTTATTCCATTTTAACCAAAAACTCATTTTTACCACTTAAGGCTATATTCGTCCATAAACTCTTTTCCATTTATCCATTCTAAGTCCATGACTACTCAATTACTACTTTACATCACCTCAGCTGGTCTTATTTTACTTAAATTAGATTTTTGCCTTAACTTTCTCTCTATAAAGGCTAAAATTGAGCCTGCGAGTTTAAAGCTCTACCATTCAGCTCTAAACCAGTTATAAAGTTCTAATTTAACTTCTAAGAACCTTTTTATTACTATTGGGAAAGAATTAAACCCGTCAAATTCCTTTGATTCAATTTCCCTATAACTTATTTTCAAAGAAATTTGTATAGAATAGAAGGTAAGAGTTATATGTAGCTTACTTGGCAAATTACCGATCTGAATCACCTTCCACCACTCCAAAATAACTTATCTTAGCTCCTCAGCCCTTCTCCTATCTCTATCTCGTGTGTTTTTAAATTTTTACTTCTAAAAATTACCCAATTTCATGACTTAAGAAGTGATTTTCTAGTCTATACGCTGCGGTACATATAGCACAAGCTGTGGCACATGGCACAGTGAGATTTATTCTCAGCACACACACTTTCCTCAACCCTAAAATGCACTCCTATTACCCATATCTATTCATACAACACACAAACAAGTCAAAATACCAATTAATCATCCGAATCTCTAATCCCACACTAACTTCCACTTCAGCCACGATTAACCTCTAAACTTAGGATTAAGAAATTCAGGATGTTACAAATCACATGGCTTTAAGAGAACTTCTCCCTCTCAAACTATAACCTTATTAAAATTATCTTGCATGCCTTTTAAACTTGTTATGCTCTAGATGATTAGATTGGGTATCATTCATTAATAGCCCATAATCTAATAAAACATAAGCAACATACATACATTCTTTAACATAGATAAAGATTGAGAAATCATAAACTTGTCCTCATACTCTTGGCCAAGTATGTAACATCCTGAATTTCTTAATTTCGTGATTAGTTGTTAATCAGGGGCAAAGTGGTAATTAGTGTGGGATTAGAGATTTAGATGGTTACTTGATAGTTTGACTCGTTGGGATGTTGTATGAATAGGTATAAGGATGTTGCAACTAGTTTAAAGCTGAATAATAGAGCTTTGAATTAGTAGGCTCAATTTGGCCCTTATTCATTGACAGTTTAGGGTGAAAAATGTGTTTGAGTAAAATGAGACATGTTGAGGTAATGTAAAGTGGTAATTAAGTATTAATAAACTTAGAAGGGATAAATGAAAAAGAATAGACGACTAAATATAACCATAAATAGTAATTATGTGCTTTTGGTTAAATTGGACTAAATGACTAAATTGTGCCAAATGTGTTCAGATTGACATTTTGTGCATATGAGTTGAGAAAGGAAGCTTGAGAAGAGCTGTTGTGGTAATAGAAATCCATCAGTAAGCTTTTTAGTGACAAAAAGGTTGAGGTAACCAAATAACTTCCTTTGTTTGACTATTTGTTCTAACTGTGTGTGACTATGCTATGTAGTACATGAAATGGTTTTCAACTAAGCATGATTTATGGTATCTTATGAATGTTGCATGAAATGGTTTTTAATCAAATAAAAGTATTGAAATATGTAATTTTATATGGTATGTAAATATATGTGTGTGTGTGTGTTATATGAGAAAACATATAAACTAGTGATTAGGAACCTAAGAATGGTTTGTAAAGCATGATCATAGGGGTGGGAATTCACCCGTGTGAAGTCTGGTGATAAGCTCATATGGTATATTCTCCTTAGTGCCCAACAGGGGGTGGTGTTAGAGAATTATACCTCCTTAGTGCCTTTTGAGGTGTAGTGTTAAAGATGTTCTCCTTAGTGCCTATTGAGGTGCAGTATTAGAGATTTGGACTCCTTAGTGTTTGTGTGATACGGTGTTGGAGTAAATGATGCCCTATTGTGTGTATTTGGGGAAACCATAGTCTAAAAGTAAGATAGAACACCTTTGGTTAGGTGATTCTTCCACTAAAGGTGAGCTTAAGGCCAATGAGTGTGTATATTTGTCTAAGGTGAGCCTATAATTTTGAGTTAGGGTAATTTGGAGGTTCGGATGATAGAGATCATGCTTGTGTTAATAACATATTTACATCATAACCTATATGGAAACTTAGAGTCTAAAGGATAGGTGGGCTACGTGTCCCCCTATTACATACAAACTTAGCCAGTAGTAAACTTCTATATGCTTGCAAACCACCCAACTTATACCTTAGCATTTCCTTTATTAGTCTCATTAACGCCTGAAAGGTTAGTCAAAAGGAATGAGATTCAGGGAAATCTTTGTAGCAAAATTATATAACTCAAGTACTTAAAGCATGATATACTTTTTATAAACATTAAAAGCCATGTAGATAAACATCATAGTCATTGCATAGAAAATCACGTTGTCCAAGGAATCTAGCATAATATCATCATCATCATAATAATTTATGAATTTAATGTTCATAATCATACATGGCAAGTATATCATCTTATAACATACTCATGAAATAAATACAAAAGTTTCATAGTAGCTTGCTACCTGTCTCAGCTACTTCCTTTTAAGCCTCTAACCTTAAGGTACTTTCACAAGTATCAAATCCTCTCATAGGAATTTAATACTAAGGTTAACATTAACATAAAAATTCTTTAATAGTTAAAGGATGCATCTAGTCTACCTTGACTTGACTTAACTTATGGATTAAATTAGGTTATCCATACAGTCACATGAACACTTGATTGTATCATAAGATTAAACATGATATTATAACTTTAACTTTAAATAGCATTTGACTTGGAATCATGTAACCTCTTCTTATATTCACTCAATATAAAAGACGATTACGGTATTACTACTACATCACATCAATTACAATAAATAAATTTCATTCCAAAAGCTTCAGCCGAAGACTTATTTTGTAAAATCAAGAAATTCACAATACAATCAAATATATAGTGGACATAATCCACTAGCATTCCTATCCCAATTGCATGTATTTTAACAGAAAAATAGAACTAAAATTTGGTTTGTGTGCTGCTGCAAGCAGTTCATGCACCGCGGCATGTGGCACAGAGCCACACACTCTCCCTTTCTATGCCGTGCGTTGCGACATGTGTCACCATGTGCCGCGGTGTGCCTGTCCGAATTTTTGCTGTTATTTTGACAGTAAAAAGGATGAACTTCTAGCATGCGCCATTTTCACATACGACATCCGATCGGAGTCATTCAAGTACCCACATAAAGCTTGCCTCGTATACTAACCAATGAGATAGGTTTGGACACGATCTAACAATCTGATCAAAATTTAGACACTCGGGTGTAAAAAGTCACTTTTTCTAAAAATTTTGTGCGCTCAGGCACTCAATTCAATCTTTTCTCACATTAGATCACACTAGGCCTTGAACCAAGTCTAAAAAGATCTAAGACACCTGATTACCACAATTAATCACACTCATACTCATATTTTGAAATTTGACCCTTCTACAGCCACTTTCCAAAATTCACTAACTTTACACACTTTGCCATTTCTTGGCATAATTTAGTCCACTTGGCTATTTCTTAATCCATACATATTCAATCGTATTCTTAATACAATCTTAGCTTCAAATTACTTATTTCATCATAATTTATCCCTTGGCTTAAGATTCACCAATACTACCAACCATATCAACACAAACATACACAAATCATAGCCCCTTTATCTCAAACAACACATATACACATTATTGGGCTTGATTTTGAAAAATTTCAATTCAATACATGTATGCAACCTATGAAAACTCATATACACTTATATATATACAATTTCAGTTTAGTTTATTACACAACCTCAGAGTACATGGCTTCACAACCTAAGCCAGTTTAGACTCTCTTCCCTTGCCCTGATCACTTCCTGGTCCTGTCAACATGTAACCACAGGGGTGAGATAAAAATCTCAATAATAGAATAACTCACTTCTATTGACTATCACATGCAATAATATGAAAGTAAACATAGTATATCATCAAAACCTGATAAAATAGTATTTATATCATATTTCATGTCCTTTTTCAACTTTTCCTCAATCACAAAGGATTCCATGTTATCTCAAGATATTTCATCATATTGCATAATATACTAGTATGATCTCTACCAACTGAACCTCTAAATCACCCTGACACAAAATCATAGGCTCATCTTAGACCAATGTACATTCTCATTAGTCTTGAGTTTACCTGCAATGGTAGAATCACCTAACCAAAGATGTTCTAACACACAATATGGGCTATAGTTTCTCCTAATACACACAATGGGGCATTGTTGACTCTAATATCATATCACAAGAATACTAAGGAGTCTCTTATCTCCAACACCATACATCAATAGGCACTAAGGAGATCTTCTCCAATATCGCACCTTTGAAGGCACTAAGGAGAATTGTTTCCAACACCGCACCCTTATGGGTACTAAGGAAATCTTGCCACGTGGTCTTTATCATCTTTTACACTCGAGTGAACTCCTACCCCTATGATCATGCTTTTTTGAACCATTTAAGGTTCCCATTTATCACTTAACACTTTCTTACACATAACATATACATATAATACTTTTCATTACAAAACACACATTTCCATGCTTATTTCAATGAAAATCCATTTAACACATAATAATCACTCAATGCTATAAAACATGCTTAGTTTAAAATCATTTCATACACTATATAGCATACTAACATATAGTTATAATAAATAGTCAAATAAAGGAAGTTATTCGATTATATCAACCCTTCTATACTATAAAGGTTACCCATAGATTTCAACTACTACACAAGCTTATCTCAAGCTTCCTTCCTTTACTCATGTGTTCAATATGCCAATCTAAAAACATTTGACACATTTTAATCATTTATTCCATTTTAACCAAAAACTCATTTTTACCACTTAAGGCTATATTCGTCCATAAACTCTTTTCCATTTATCCATTCTAAGTCCATGACTACTCAATTACTACTTTACATCACCTCAGCTGGTCTTATTTTACTTAAATTAGATTTTTGCCTTAACTTTCTCTCTATAAAGGCTAAAATTGAGCCTGCGAGTTTAAAGCTCTACCATTCAGCTCTAAACCAGTTATAAAGTTCTAATTTAACTTCTAAGAACCTTTTTATTACTATTGGGAAAGAATTAAACCCGTCAAATTCCTTTGATTCAATTTCCCTATAACTTATTTTCAAAGAAATTTGTATAGAATAGAAGGTAAGAGTTATATGTAGCTTACTTGGCAAATTACCGATCTGAATCACCTTCCACCACTCCAAAATAACTTATCTTAGCTCCTCAGCCCTTCTCCTATCTCTATCTCGTGTGTTTTTAAATTTTTACTTCTAAAAATTACCCAATTTCATGACTTAAGAAGTGATTTTCTAGTCTATACGCTGCGGTACATATAGCACAAGCTGTGGCACATGGCACAGTGAGATTTATTCTCAGTACACACACTTTCCTCAACCCTAAAATGCACTCCTATTACCCATATCTATTCATACAACACACAAACAAGTCAAAATACCAATTAATCATCCGAATCTCTAATCCCACACTAACTTCCACTTCAGCCACGATTAACCTCTAAACTTAGGATTAAGAAATTCAGGATGTTACAAATCACATGGCTTTAAGAGAACTTCTCCCTCTCAAACTATAACCTTATTAAAATTATCTTGCATGCCTTTTAAACTTGTTATGCTCTAGATGATTAGATTGGGTATCATTCATTAATAGCCCATAATCTAATAAAACATAAGCAACATACATACATTCTTTAACATAGATAAAGATTGAGAAATCATAAACTTGTCCTCATACTCTTGGCCAAGTATGTAACATCCTGAATTTCTTAATTTCGTGATTAGTTGTTAATCAGGGGCAAAGTGGTAATTAGTGTGGGATTAGAGATTTAGATGGTTACTTGATAGTTTGACTCGTTGGGATGTTGTATGAATAGGTATAAGGATGTTGCAACTAGTTTAAAGCTGAATAATAGAGCTTTGAATTAGTAGGCTCAATTTGGCCCTTATTCATTGACAGTTTAGGGTGAAAAATGTGTTTGAGTAAAATGAGACATGTTGAGGTAATGTAAAGTGGTAATTAAGTATTAATAAACTTAGAAGGGATAAATGAAAAAGAATAGACGACTAAATATAACCATAAATAGTAATTATGTGCTTTTGGTTAAATTGGACTAAATGACTAAATTGTGCCAAATGTGTTCAGATTGACATTTTGTGCATATGAGTTGAGAAAGGAAGCTTGAGAAGAGCTGTTGTGGTAATAGAAATCCATCAGTAAGCTTTTTAGTGACAAAAAGGTTGAGGTAACCAAATAACTTCCTTTGTTTGACTATTTGTTCTAACTGTGTGTGACTATGCTATGTAGTACATGAAATGGTTTTCAACTAAGCATGATTTATGGTATCTTATAAATGTTGCATGAAATGGTTTTTAATCAAATAAAAGTATTGAAATATGTAATTTTATATGGTATGTAAATATATGTGTGTGTGTGTGTTATATGAGAAAACATATAAACTAGTGATTAGGAACCTAAGAATGGTTTGTAAAGCATGATTATAGGGGTGGGAATTCACCCGTGTGAAGTCTGGTGATAAGCTCATATGGTATATTCTCCTTAGTGCCCAACAGGGGGTGGTGTTAGAGAATTATACCTCCTTAGTGCCTTTTGAGGTGTAGTGTTAAAGATGTTCTCCTTAGTGCCTATTGAGGTGCAGTATTAGAGATTTGGACTCCTTAGTGTTTGTGTGATACGGTGTTGGAGTAAATGATGCCCTATTGTGTGTATTTGGGGAAACCATAGTCTAAAAGTAAGATAGAACACCTTTGGTTAGGTGATTCTTCCACTAAAGGTGAGCTTAAGGCCAATGAGTGTGTATATTTGTCTAAGGTGAGCCTATAATTTTGAGTTAGGGTAATTTGGAGGTTCGGATGATAGAGATCATGCTTGTGTTAATAAAGTGGTGAAAAGTTGTATAAATAGGTGAAATGTGAAACATTGATCTGATTTAAGTTAAACTTGTGATATATGTTATATTTAATGGTATATATGCTTTACTTCCATATAGTTGCATGTGATAGTCAATAGGAGTGAGTTATTCTATTATTGAGATTTTTATCTCACCCCCTGTGATTACATTTTTACAGGACAAAGCACAGATTATGGTAAGGGAAAAGAGTATAGACTGGCTTAAAGTTGTTGAAGCAATGTAAACTTATAGTATTGTGTAATGAACTAGAAAATTATGTTTATATGTAGATAAGTTTCCATAAGGTTGCATACATGATTCAAATGGTTGAGTTGTGCTTTATTGGAAGTGTAGAAATTGAAATGAATGTTGTGAGTTTTTAGTGAATCTTAGCCCATGTGTGAAAATTATCATGAAATAAGTAATTTAGGACTAAGATTGAGTTGTGATTATGTTATGAATGTAGTCATATGTGAATATGTGGTAAGAAAAGGCTAAGTAAACCATATTATAACAAATTGTGAAAAGTTGAGAAATATTGAAATTGGTTATTGAGGGGTAAAATTTTAGTATAGGTGTATATATGTCATATATTATGGTTAATTAAGTGTAATTGGTCCTTTTGGACTTAGTTCAAGGCCATATGTGGTCTAATGAGAGAAAGGGATCGATTTGAGTGCTTGGGTTTATGAATTTTTTGTGAAAAGTGATTTTTTTGCACCCGAGTGTCTAAATTTTGATCGGACTGTTAGACTATGTCCAAACCTGTCTCGTTAGCTAACTTATGAGATAAGCTTCATGTGCACACTTGAATCACTCCGATTGGACATTATGTGTGAAAATGGTATAAACCAAAAGTTCATTATTTTTGTTGTCAAATGATAGCAAAAAATTCTGACTGGCATGCTATGATTTATGGTGTCTCACGCTATAATGCATGATTTAGAGAGTAGGACGTATGGCTCTATGCCACATGCCACGGTGCACGTATTGCACGCCGCAGTGCATGGCCCATTTTTCAACTTGATTTTGTGGTTTATAATACATGCAATTTAATATAGGAATGAGTATGGGTTATGTCCTTTGCGTATTATACTAATGTCTTGTGATTTTGATTATTTTGAAAAATGAGTCTTGGGCCCAAGTTTTTCAAAAAAATTCTTTGATTACTAATTGTTTCGATTACTGTGGTAATTGGGTTAACTTTCTCTAATATTGAGCGAATATAGGAGGAGGTCACATTTTGGTATCAGTTTGTCAAGTTTCAAGACCTAATTGTGGTGATTCTCTGATGCATTCATTCTAGATCAAATATGGCAACTTATAATTATTCATTACACAACTCTTAATGTCCTTTGTGTTTCTTATTTTCATCATTAGGAGGGGGAAAATAGTACAGTATGAGGAGAGGTAGTCATGCTAGAAGTGTTGTGTTTAGACAAGTTGTTGAGGCTGAATGGGAGCCAAAAGTTGAACCGATTCAACCGTGAAGGGATAGACATGAGGAGCTACTTGAGGAGATCAAATATATGATTGTAGATGTAAGGCAGATGGTTAGGGATCATGACATGATTCTGAAGATGAGGAACAACACGCGAAGCATTTGAGCATAATGCTTCAGATTCTCAAAGATTAGAAGTTATATGCCAAGCTTAGGAAATGTTAGTTCTAGCTAAGAGAAGTCTAATTTTTTTGGACACTGTAGATGGAATTTTAGTAGATCTTTATAAGGTTGATACAGTGTTGAAATGGAAACGTCCTAGTTTAGTCATGGAGATACATAGTTTTTTAGGATTAGTTGGGTATTATCGACAATTTATCTAGGGATTTTCCCAGATAACTTCTTCTTAGACTAAGCTAATGTGGAAAGATTAGCCTTACATATGGGATGACAGGTGTCAAGTAGTGTTTCAACAGCTGAAACAGAAGTTAACCACAGCACCAGTGTTGATTATCCCTAACCCAAGGTTACCTTATATAATGTACACGGATATATCATTGAGAAGTCTTAAATGTGTCTTGATGCAAGATGGTCAGGTTGAAGCTTAGCTTATACTTCTCAGCAGTTAAGACACATGAAGAGAACTATCCTGCTAACTTAGAGCCTGTAGTGAAGGTGTTTTCTTTAAAGATTTGGCGCTATTATTTGTACGGTACAGTATTTACTATGTTTAGTGACCATAAGAGTTTGAAATACCTAGTAGATTAGAAAAAGCTAAATATGAGGGAGAAGAGGTAGATGGAGCTTCTTAAAGATTACAACTTTAAATTGAAATACCATATGGGTAAAGAGAATGTGATCGTTGATGCATTAAGCCAAAAGACTTTGCATATGGCAAGTCTTATGGTAAAAGAATATAGATTGATGGTGTGACCTCCCTGAGGTTAAACCATAATTAACTTCAAATCATGGTAATTCAGGGATTAACCCTCAAAGGATTACCAAATCATAAAGTTTTATAATAGGGAATTTATCAAAATCTTTCAATTGGGACCCATAATAATGAGTTTTAAAACTCAAAACAGATTTTCATATAGAAAATGACACGTGTGTCGTGGCTTACGGCTGGTGCACCACAATGTGTCTTCTCTGTGTCATACACCGTGGCATGAGGTGCCTTGCACCACGACGCATTGTACGAAATTTGACAGATCAGTGTTGTCATTTGATAGCATGGAGAGCAAACTTCCAATGCGTCCCAAATCTCTGTCCGATGTCCGATTGAGGTGGTTTCGGTGTCTACATGGAGCTTTCTCCTAACTCTAGCTAATGACACCATTTCACACTCAAATTCATTTTTTTATAAAAAGTTAGACACCAAAACCCATTTTGACCACTTTCTCACAAAATCTCCCAAATGGATTGTCCCAATAGCTTACACAAACCATTCGACCACACTCAATGGACTCTTGCAGACTCGTGCAACACACCACACACAACCAAAAAATGCCTATTTCATAAAATCACCACTCAACCCTAATTTTCACAAAACATAAAAAGGGAGGAATTATCACACAAACTCAACCATTTTATTTCAAATTTCTCAAAATACATATGTTTCTACTTGCACAAGTATTTTAGCCCTATCCATAGGTTCACAACCAAAACTCACTAACCCAGGGCACAAAATACACTAATTATACACAAAATCATGCAAGTAGTGCATAAATCATATCAATTAATCTTAGTTGGCAATTACATTAACAAAAACACATGGAAGTAATAAAAGAGAGGCATATAGAGGATTTACTCTATAAATCCTAAGCCTCTGTATGTTTTTCCCGACACAGATTCGATGAGATAGTTTCTAAAAATATTGAGAATTGAGGGGTGAGTTCAACTACTCAGTAACTAAGTTTAACTTAACCCATATTGTTACATATCAATTGAAAATAGATGCAATTAGGTAAAAAGCATATATAAACACATAACACTCGGCCATAGTTCATAAAACTAACAACCATGTGATTGAGCTTCCCATAAAACATTTTATCATATTATTTAGTAGAAACATAACACAGGGTCACAAAAATAACAACCATGTGCTCTCAACACATGCCGGATCACAAAACTAACAAGCACATGGCCAGACTTGTATGCAAGATCAGATACCAACCTTATATCCTCCTGTTACCTCTAACACAAAACTGGTGGCTATCACGTGGCTACGTCCTTCACGAACTAACCCAACCTTACACTTGTAAAGAGCTACCAGGCCAAGGTTAACTCACTCACTTATGTAATCTGGTTTTCCCCAATACTAACAACCATAGGGTGTCGTACCCATAATCTAGCCTCCTCATGAACAGATGAAAACTAGTTAGGTTTGAGTCCCTCATAGAACAAGTAAGACAGTGCCGAATCTATTATGGGATAAGGGATACCTCCCACTTCTAATAGTCGGTGCCATGGCTAGTTCCCGATTCTAACAATCACTGCTAATACCATATGGATTTCAACCAATCTACCCCTCTCCCTAGGCGAACTCCCGCCAATGATCATGCTATGCACATTTCTCACATAATATGCATTTTAACAATCAATTCATAACACATGAGCTCATATAACTCAAATACTCCGCACATTCAACATATTATATACCACAAATCTTCACTTTTGTAACAACATGCCACAAGTAAACTTTTAAATCACAAGTAAATGGCATAATCATTTCTTTTCACAAGTCAAACATTACCAACATGCATCACACATTTAAATCATTCACCATGTTTCACAAAGCATAATTAATATTCAACTATAAAAGTAAAGTTTCCCTTGGTTACCTCAAACCTTTAAGAGGTTAAAGGTTTACCCCTCACTATACCAACTTCCCAAAGCTTCAACAAACTCGAATGGTGCCAAAACAAACCTTTCTACATCCATACCACAAGAATATCATCATCAACTAGCTCTTGAAGCTTATCAACATAAAACTCCACACATTCTATTTTAATCAACTCATAACCACTACCCATTCATACCCAATGGGCTCATTAAATCCCATTAATTCATATTATTATTAATGACACATTAAACCATCATTAATGCATATTAACCTCTCCCAACTACCTTATAAATATCAATTTTTAAATATTAAATACTCCCATGAACTAACCACTTCCAAATCATCTATGTGGTGTTCTAATACATTAAATAACTCGTATTTTACTTATTTTAACCAATCAAGCCCATACTCTTATGGATTGAAAATCCATCTCCCAACTCAAACCCTACCACAAATCATCATAAATGAGGGACAGAAAGGAAGAATGAGGCTTAGATTACCTACCTTGAGTGTTTGGGAGCTTCAATCTAGCCTCAATAGAACCCAATGTCGTGCCCTAGTAGAGCTAAATCAAGCTCTTCATTTTCTTCCTCTTCTTCTTTTGTTCTTTTCAAACAAAAACGAATAAGATATATCTAATTTTTAGCTGTGCACCACGATGCCCGATGCCCTCTGCTGTGATGCATGGCAAGAGGAGCCCGTTGTACTTAAATTGTCTCTGTATGTCACGACGGACCAACCACTCACCGCGATGTGTGGCATAGAAAATAATTCTTTACTTTTTCATCCTCTTTCCTTTCTCGGGTAGCCCGCCATCGATTCATACCCACTTCTAAGGCTGAAATCACAACAATTATGTCAAGTTAAGCCCCTCTGACCATATACTTTATTAACTCACTAATTACCCTCATTAGGTTAATAAACCAGGGTTAAAATTTTTCGAATGTTACAAATGGAATCTTTTATTGAGTCACAGTACGATGCGCTATTGAAGGCATTTATTGATGCCTATTCTGTGGAGGTCAGTAATGATTTCTAGAGATAATTGAGAATGGCACAACTAGAAGATGAATGTCTCTTAAAGATTAGAGAAGAGATTGAAGTGAATCAGGCTGTAGACTTTAACTTTAATGATGATGGTTTTATTGTCTACTGGGATATGATTTGTGTGCTCAATGATATAGACCTGAGGAAAGTGATATTAAGTGAAGCTCATTGTAGTAAATATAAAATCTATCTGGGAGCTATAAAGATGTATCAGGACATGAGGCGGTATTGGTAGTGACCTAGTATGAAGAGAAATGTTATGGATTTTGTGACTTGATGTTTGACCTATTAGAAGGTTAAGATAGAGTAATAGAGACTAGCAGGAATGTTGCAATCATTGGATATTCTTAAGTGGAAATGGGATAGTATTTCCATGGATCTTATAATTGGGTTGCCGAGAACTTAGTCAAGGCATGATGTCATTTAAGTTATAGTTGATAGACTCACAAAATCGGCTCATTTTCTAGCTATTTGAATCAGTGACTCTCTAAAAAAGCTAGCAGAGATCTATATTTAAGAAGTTGTGAGGCTACATGGTGTGCCGAAGAGTATAATTTCTGATAGAGATTCAAGGTTTACTTTCAAGTTTTAGGGATCTTTATAGCATGCCTTAGATATTGAATTGAGATTCAGTATGACATATCACCCACAGACGGATGGGCAAATGGAGCAAACCATACAGACCTTAGAGGATATGTTGACAACTTCTATATTGGAGTTGAAAGGTAGCTGGGATAGCCTTCTTCCTTTAGCTAAATTTTCTTACAATAACAATTACCATTCTAGTATTCAAATAGCACCGAATGAGGCATTCTATGGAAAGAAGTGTGGACCACCTTTTTGTTAAATAGAGTTGAGTAAGAGGAGTATGTTGGGACTCAATGTTGTGGATCAGAAAACTCAATAAATTGAGTTAATTAGGTAAAAGTTGTTGACGACTTAGAGTAGGCGGAAGAGTTACAAAAATGGCGTATAAGGCTATTAGAATTCCTGGTGGGAGACCATATGTTTCTAAGGGTTACACTAGTAATGGGAATTAGGAGGTCAATAAGAGCTAAGAAGTTAACTCCTCAATTTATTGGTTTTTTCAAGATTTTAGAAAGAGTTAGACCAGTTACCTATAGAATTGTGTTGCCACTGTAGTTGTCTGGTGTGCATGACATGTTTCACGTATCGTAGCTTATAAAGTATCAACCTGATCCCTCAGATATGATAGAACAGAAAGAGATTAAACTATAGGAGAATTTGACCTATAAGGCTGAGCCAGAGCGAATCATAGATGTGAAAGAGAAACAACTGAGGAATAAGACCATACAATTGGTTAAGGTTTTCTGGTAAGGCATGGCTCCTAGTGATGCTACCTAGGAGATAGAGGATAGAATAAGGTAATAGTATCCTTACCTATTTCCTTAGGTATGTGTTTATGTATTTTGTGATTTTTGGGGACAAAATTCTTAAAAGAAGGGGAAAACTAAAACGTCCTGAATTTCTTAATCCTGTGATTAGCTTTTAATCAGGGGTAAAGTGATAATTAATGTGGGATTAGAGATTTGGATGGTTACTTGATAGTTTGACTTATTAGGATATTGTATGAATAGGTACGGGTGGAAGGATTATATTTCAAGTCGAAGTAAGAGTGTGTGATGACAATTCTTCCTACTATGCTACGCGCTGCAGCACATGGACCAAAAAGTGACTTCTTAAGTCATGAAATTTCATGAATTTTAGAAGGGGAAAAGTTGAAAACATGAAAGGGAGAAGAGAAAAGTGAAGGGTGTACTAGGGCATACTCTTTCGGAGCCGTAAAAGGTGCTTCTGATTAGTAACTTAACAGGTAAGCTACATATAACTCTTACCTTCCATTCTACCTAAATTTCTCTAGATATGAGTTATAGAGAAATTAAATTAATGAAATTTTAGGGATTTGATGCTTACTTAATAGTAATAAAAAGGTTCTTAGAAGTTAAATTAGAGCTTTGTAACTAGTTTAGAGCTAAACGATAGAACTTTGAACTTGTAGGCTTAATTTAGTCCTAATTCATTGAGATTTAAGGGTGAAAATTGTGTTTAAGTAAAATGAGACCTGTTGAGGTGATATAAAGCAGTAATTAAGTAATAACGAACTTAAAAGGGATAAATGAAAAAGAATGGACAGCTAAATATAGCCATAAGTAGTAATTATGTACTCTTGGTCAAATTAGACTAATTGACTAACTTGTGCCAAATGTGTTCAGATTAGCATTTTGTGCATGTGAGTTGAGAAAGGAAGCTTGAGAAGAGCTGTTGTGTAATAGAAATTCACGGGTAACCTTTCTAGTGATAAAAGAGTTGAGGTAACTAAACAATTTTTTTTATTTGACTATTTATTGTAACTGTGTGTGAATATACCATATAGGGCATGAAATGGTTTTTGATTAAATAAAAGTATTGAAATATGTGATTTCATATGGTATATAAATATAAATATATATATATATATATGTTATGTATAAGAAAACATATAAAGTGGTGATTAGGAACCCAAGAGTAGTTCGAAAAGCATGATCATAAGGGTGGGAGTTCATCCGTGTGGAGTGTGGTGATAAGACTATATGGCATATTCTCCTTAGTGCCTGATAGGGTACGGTGTTAGAGAATTATGCCTCCTTAGTGCCTTTCGAGGTGCAGTGTTAGATATGATCTCTTTAGTGCCTATTGTGGTGTGGTGTTAGAGATTTAGACTCTTTAGTATCTGTGTGATACAATATTAGGGTCAACGACTCCCTATTATGTGTATTGGGGGAAACTATAGTCTGAAAGTGATGTAAAACACCTTTTGCTAGGTGATTCTTCCACTGAAGGTGAGCTTAAAGCCAATGAGAGTATACATTGGTCTAAGGCATGCTTCAACATATATCATAACTTATTAATCCAGTTAACCCATTTTTATCTCACACATGTTGGGTACATAATCACATGACACTTAAACATGTAACCATAACCCGATTTATCACACGATTTGCCATAATTCAAAACATGTGACATGTTATAAGTTTATATAAGCAATGATCAATGAACCTTATGCCCTCCTTATTTCCTGAGACTAAAAC
The DNA here is from genome assembly GCF_029017545.1 of Prosopis cineraria. Classification (NCBI taxonomy): domain Eukaryota; kingdom Viridiplantae; phylum Streptophyta; class Magnoliopsida; order Fabales; family Fabaceae; genus Prosopis; species Prosopis cineraria. The sequence goes on along the minus strand of NW_026555345.1, from coordinate 16,033,630 downwards.
CATGGATTATAACACTAAATGGGGTTTCATACATATGACTAGACTATCAAACCTCACTAATTGTAAGGTGTGACCTGGCTAAAGATCACATCACTCACTCTCGAATGACGGCTTCTCCTACTTTAGAATCTCTGGGGTTTCTCATACCTTAAGCTATTCTCCTCATTAAACTAGTACAGAAAGCTAGGTTCTAGTCTCTCGACAATCTCTGGGATAGTCCCTCAACAAACTATAGGGCAAGGCTATACCCTCGTGTACCAGAGGGCAGCCAAAATACCATATATATTTTTCTCTACTCCCAACTCCTAGTCAAACTCCTACCCATTGATCATGCCATATATGATGCTCACTCAATTTTAACAATCTCAATTATTCAATATCAATATCAATACATTAGGCTCACAATCATCTGCTACCCAAGTGAGTATCAATTCTCATTTCTCTTATAGCACAGCATTTTCAATCTCAATTACTCATCTTTATCAAGATCATTATCCACTACTCATTCAAACACATTATAAACATGAAATTCACTCCTGAATATCACTTTTACAACTTGAAACTCATTTTGTAATCTCCTTAGCATGTTTAATGCATATCAAAGTGTTTAGATAAATATAAGGTTTTTATTGCATGATGTACTTATTCACAAGTCAAATTTTTCATGTTTAACACGTAATTAACTTCATATTACCATTAATAAATAACTACCCCAAATTAGGGTTCCCCTAGTTATCTTAAACCTTTGAGAGGTTAAAGGTTTACCCCTCAATATAATAGCTTCCAAGTTTGAATTCCCAAGCCAAAATAGGTGTCCAAGAGCTCAATTAATAATTCACCAAGTTAATCTCTATTAATATTGTCAAACTCAAGCATGCAACTCTCATTTCTCCACTTTGAAATTGCCAAATGCCTACTTTATATGAGTTTGAGCCTATCCATTGGATTTATTAACTATCTTTAGTCCCCATTAGCATTAATGAGTCATTAAACTCCCATTAATGGCATCACCTTCTTCCAACAACCTACATTAATGCAAATTTTTGCATATTTATGATGCCTAACAACCCAAGACACAAAAATTTGTTATACCTAGATTTAGATACTCCAATCCACTACCATTAACTCTATTTGTGCCAATAGATTGAACTCATAACCTATATGGACCAAAAATCATCTTTCACTATCAAACCTTAACCATGAACTCATAAATGTGGAAGAGATGGGGAGATTAACGTGTGTGGTACTTATCTTGGTTGTTTGTAGCTTTCAAAATACTCATAAAGTCATCTAAACACAAACTCTAGTAGAGTTTAGCATGCCTCTTCATTTTCTCCTTTCTCTCCTTTCCATTTTTGTCTTAGTTTTATGACTGATAAATTATAGAAAATGACTAGGCACTGTGGTAGATGCATAATACACCGCATGTATGTCATAGAAAGGTCCTCATTCTACATCTGAAGTGTCTGTATGCCATGGCAATTCTCTCCACGCTGCGACATGTGGCATAACAACATTAACCATTCATTTTCTTCTCCCTTTGATGCCCGAGTGGCCTGTCTTGATACCGGATCCATATTAGAGTTGAAATACAATCAAATATAATTATTAGACCTCCTTGGCCATAGACCACTATAATTTACTCAATTATCCTAATTAAGCTTAGTAAATCAGGAAATTAAAAATCAGGATGTTACATGAATCATCCACATTTTAAGTTTATGTAGACCACCCAATTAAGAGCAAAATCCAAATGCTTTAGCTTTGACCCCATGAGCTTTTGACTTCATTTGTTTAATTAATGTACAAGTCACATGTCACTGATGTAAAAAAATCACATAATTCAATTATATAACATGTGACATTATAAAATCTAATTAAAGTCCATAATTAAATTCATATTTAGAAGGAATAATTTATTAAAATAATCAAGTTTGAGGATGTAGAAAATTATATAAAAATTTTCACATAAAGACAAAGCAAAAACTAAGTCAAACTAGAGCACTTGAGAAAGTGTTGACTTTTTTATTCAATTACTCCTAAACTAAAATGAACTTTAAAAAATATAATTTGACCACTCATCTTTTGGACATAAGATGCATTTTGTCAATTTTTCTTGTACATTTTCTCAAAAGTTTATTTTTGATCAAAATATCCTTGGTGTACTAAACCTAGGCACTTAGGCAAATTTTCAAATCTAATACAATGTGTGTGCACTTTAGCTAATAAAAACCTTAATAATGGTCCTAATTGAAATAGAAAAATGTGTAACAAATATGTTATATCAATTCTCACATAGTTATATTTTACACCCTAGGAAAAATCAAGTGAAAAAGGTCATAAAAGAAACACTAGAATAAAGAAATAAGAGAAAATACAATGTTCAAAGTCACTAAATTACTAGCTCAAGAACTTCTACAAATAATTGAAAAGGAGTTTATAAGGAATGGGAAATGGAATTCGAACACTAAAATGGATAAAGAAGTATCAGGGAGGTAGTTAAGAAAGAGAGAAGGAGTAATGGCTAGAAAGTTGAATGTTAGTTCACACGTGAAATCAAAAAGCTAACATACGAGATATATATATATATATATATATAGGCAATGCTGGATCACGCATGAGGAGCAAAGTGTTTCACTCGTGATTTTACTAGTCCTTTAGATAAAGTGCTATTTCTCACTTGTGACATGGTGTGTTTCACGTGTGACTTAGCTAGATATTTAAAGTTCAAATTTTTCAAATTCAGTATAGCAAAACCACTCATGATCATAAGTGGTCTTCACGTGAGAAATGACTAGGTCAGAACACAATGCTCTCAGAGAATATTTCACGCAAGTAAAACTTCTTTCTTCATGAATGATTTAGCATGACTCAAGAATGATGGTATCCTGAATGGTATTTCACACAAGCAACCAAGAAGGTCTCAAGTGTGAAAATGCAGCCATATAGAGATTATCACATAATAAAGCATTTTCACACAAGATATATGATAAGAATTATTGCTTGCCCTCAAAATTAAACTAAAGTTAACCCTAAGGAATGGTTTTAAGTCTAATTAAATTTATCTAGTGAAATAAATCACCCAAAGTTTGAAGTTGATTATCTAATTGCTAACCTAATTATCTAGTAAATTAAACTGGTAAACTAAACCTAATTGTGAATGTAGTAGCTTCCTAATTAAATTAGGAACCCTAGGGTATTGTTAATAAAAGATTTCTAGCCCTTTAATTAATTATGAAGCTCACTTAACCCCCCTTCCTTAGCAAAAAAATGTATTTACTTAGGACAAACTATCCTAGCTTCACTATTTCAATTCCCTAAGTGCTCTTACAAGCCCCCTAGATAACTTTTACGCTTAGCTATGAAATTAACTAAGTGTTTAGTTTAAAATTCATTTCTAAATGCCACTGTCTAAAGCTATACCTAAGCTCAAAATATACAAACTCAAGCAACTTATCAAGTATTCACCATACATTATATGCTAGGCTAATATAAGATATTCTCCAAAGTGAAATCACATATTACCATGCAAAAACACTAATAGTTTGAAATTCTAGTAGCATGAAGAACTTGAAATTCAACTAACAAATCTTGTTTCAACATTTCAAATAACAAACAACTATAAAACTAAAGTCAAATTGAACCACAATCAATAATAGTGATAGTATTCTAATGAAATTGAAAAAAAGATGAGGAAATAGTTAAGCTTAGCTAAGTGAAGACTTCAAGACTCCTCTTCCATCAACTCTCCCCTAGGATTCCATGAAGACCATAGCTAGAAAACATCAAGAAAATCTTGCTTCCTCCATGAACACCATGTGGCCATAAGGTTTGCTCTATAATCTTAATGAATTGAGCTCAAATCTTCTTCTAAATAGTTAGGTTGTGGTTAGCCTTAAAAGGAGAAGAGAATGGTGGAAGTTTTGAGTGGATTTGTAGAGAAATGGTGGAGGAATAGTGTAACATCCTAGTTTTTAATTGCCTGATTAATTAAACCTACTTAGGGTAATTAAGTAAGTTGATGTGGTGTATGGTCAAAGGAGAATAATAATTTTTTTTAGTTGGAATTTCAGGTATAATTAGGTCCAAAGTGAAATTTGGTTAATTGGGGACTAAAAAGTGGAGAAAAATAAGCTAAACAGCCTTTGTGCCATATGCCGCGATGCACGAGGCCATCAGGTGAGAATTTCCTTCTTTGTACCATATACCGCGGCATATGGGGATAGGCACCATGGTGCACAGTGTAAAATCTATAGAATTAATACGCGAACTAATGCAAAAAGCAGAGAGAAGGAAAAGACAGAACGGAAGATACGCACTAAGCTCTACTAGGGTTTTCTTATAGATAACATTAGGAGTATTTTGGCGGCTACAAATACCTAAGGTAAGAATCACACTCATTAATCTTCCCATTTCTTCCAGATTTATGAGTTTATAGTTAGTGTTTGATAATAGAAGCAGATTTTTAGTCCATGTGAGTTATGGGTCTAATTTATTGACTCAAATGGAGAGTTCATAGACGTAGATTGAGTATTTGAACCTAGTATAATGAATTTTAGTATCTTGGGTTGTTGGGCACCCTTTAATATCAAAAATCTCATTTATTATGGGTGGTTGGAGATTGTGATGCCATTAATAGGAATTAATGGTTCATTCTGTATTGGGACTAAAGGTTATTAATAAACTACTGGCAATTGGCTCTAACTCATGTAAAGTCAATATTGGGCAATTTAGAAGTAAAGGATTGCTGGTTTCCTTGCTTAAGATAGTCATGTTGATGAATTCCCCTGGGTCGATCTCCGTTTTAGCTCTTTGGTCCCCTCTTTTGGTGGGGACTACCCCTCACCAACAAAACCACCCCCCTGGGAAACCTTTCCGTTCGCAAGCTCCTCGATGGCGGTCACCTTTCCCTCTCCAAAGGTTGAGGTTCCAGGAGACCCTTCTTTCTTTAGTTATCTTTAATTCCTTGTTAAATGTGCCTGTGCCTGTTCATGCCTGGGGTTGCTTTTTCCCCCGTGGCCACCCATATCGGTTTGTCCTGCGTGTATGCCATTTCCCTGTGCCTCCATCTCTTTTTGGCTTCTTCACCATGCACCCTGTGCGTCCGCGGGTTTTTGAATATGAACATCTTTGTAACACTTGCCTTGAGTGTTATCCAAAAATCACATAATTCAAACAAACTAAGTGTGGTTAAGGAGTTGATCCTCTAACCAACTTAAGAAATAAATCATTTAAAACCTTAAAAATAATTATAGGTTCTACCTATAGCGCACGGAAGCAAGTTAGACGAAAATGGAATAAAAAGATGCTGTCATGACAGTAATTTATTGCTGTCATGACAGCCCTCCTGGGCCAACTTCCAGGAGGCGGTGTTCCGTCATTCGACCTCCGATTGAAGTGATTTTAAAGCTCACACGTCACATTCAAAGGGTACTATAAGTGTACCAAATTTCAAAAAGATCCAACGGTCGGATTAAAAATTAGACATGTTAAAAGATTGACTATTTTTGCTGTCATGACAGCTAAAAAGCTGTCATGACAGCACTTCCGGACCCTTCCGGAGTGCACCATTTCATCATCTGACCTCCGATCGGAGTGATTCCAAAGCCCACATGTCACTTTTAAAGAATACTATTAGCATACTAAATTTTGAAAAGATCCAACGGACGGATTGAATTTTGTGCAGGTTACAAAATCAACACTGTAGCTGTCATGACAGCAATTTAATGCTGTCATGACAGCACCTCCAGACCAAATTCCGGAGTGCGTCGTTTCTCCGTCCGATATCCGATCGACGTGATTCCAAAGCCCACACGAAGCTTATAAAAGGTTTTACTTGTGACCCAAATTTTAGAGAAATCCAACGGTCGGATTAAGATTTGGACACCCGGATGCAAAAGTGCAGCTTTTTGGTAAAAACCATTTTCAAAATTGTCCAAATCCCATCCTAATGGTCACAAACCTGTGGAAACACTTTGGACACGTCAATAAGATTAAAAACACTTGATAGAACATTCAAATGATGGAAAACCCCCATACATCAAAATTTGACCACCCGGGTGCCATTTCCCAAAATGGACCCTAAACCCCCAAAATGCACAAATCATACAAGAGTGGTCACAAATCAATCCAAATACCATGTATTTATATAAATACATATGCTAAACATTTTCACTTGGCTCAGAGCTCCTTGTGGGGCCCACGCACCCACTCTCTCTATCCAAGCTGTATGTTTCCCATAGCACACCATTTGCAATGCAACCACTTTGCATTTGCTTATAAAATCACATATATATCAAAATAAAGATCTGCTTGTAATAGAAACTTGGTCTACTAAGTAAATCCATCAAAACCACACACCATAACCAAGTTTCCTAGCCACAAGTCTGCAAACAGACAAAAATTCATACACAAGCACACAATCCACACATATTCACACACACACACACATAATCATATCCTACTGGCACCCTAATCTTAAATACATTACAATATATTTGCTCAAAAGAAAGGGGTTGCAGTTCTTTACAAATCACAAGCAAACCCCTAGCTTTGCTCTTTTCCCCGTCCACCACTGGATCCTTCGCCTGGACCTAGAATATTGAAAAGAAAGGGTGAGACAACCACAGTCTCAGTAACAGTGAAATCTATATTGATTATTACAAAGTAAGCCATAATTAAATAAATGAATAATAAATTCAACATAGTATATAATTTAGCCATTTAAAATGCATGAATGCATGACCTAGGCCGGTATGGCCTTTCATGACCAACAGAATGCCCCCTGGCACTCTTTAACTCGCAGGTAAACCTTATACCTACTTGTACCTCCACAGGCACAAAACATAATCTAAGGCATGATCTAATCCACCGAACCGCCTATGCCCCTTCGACGTGAATCCTGAGCAGTCAAAGCTAACTCCCTCCCAGAGCCAGCCCGACTTACTCTCCATGTGAGGGCTACCTTGGCCTAGGCACTCAACCTCACACTTCATATGTCGGATTCCCTCCCCCACTGAGAGGTGTCGAACACTCAATACACTAACCACTTTAGTGCACTGAGCCCACAATACGTAAGACAACACTGAGTACTGACAGTGTGCCATAGAATATCAAAAATCCACACCTTCTCATTGGTGAACTCCCACCGAGATCATGCCTTTTACTCTTGTCTACCTTTCCTGAGTATTGACCATTCAACACTCTAAAGTAGTATAATATTTATAAATCTCATTTCCATAAAAACATTGTTATTAAACAATTAGAAAACATATTTGCACTATAATCAAAGTAGTACCCCATAACCCCTTATAAAGCACATTTAATCTTTTAAAACATGTAATGCATGATAACTAGTAATATTTATTCAAAAATAGCTAAAACAAAGTAATAAGAAATATAAATTCCCCTGTTACCTCAACCCTTTGGTACTAAAAGGGTTCCCCTTGTACAAAATAGGGCTCGGCTTGTTCCTTACTTCTCAATAAGTTCCACCAACAATTTTCTACAACATATAAGTGATCCACATCACTTATCATGACAAATAGTATTAATGAAGACTATAACTTATACCACACAACTTAGGTCAATGAGTCATAATCCACCCTAATGGTCCATATATTAAACCAACCATTCACATAGTATCACTTAACCACCAAAACCATTTATTAGCCATCACTAGGCTAATTTTCAATTTATATAATTTTTTAATCAATTAAAAACCTTTACTTAGTGCCACCAACTTTCACCATTAGCCCTTATAATGAAAACCAAACCTTAATTTAAATCTTATTGGGCTCAAATAGCAAAATTATAACTAAATCAATAGGCTTAAACCATTGAGGAGCAAAAACCCAATTTCTCAAGGTTTATTTTGTGCCCAAAACACCTCTTTTCATCCAATTATTCACTCAAACATTAGATCACTATATAGAAACTCAAAACATGCTCCCTAGAATCCAAAGAAACAAAAGCTTACAAGAATAAAGCCTTTGGGATCAAAATCCAAAAATTCCTCTTCCAAAATTGAAGAAAATCAAGAGAAAGAGAAGAGGATTGAAGTAGGGAGTTTACCTATCGTGTAGCCGAGCTCGCAACGGTCGCAAAGACTCCTAGATCCAAGCCTAACTCCCTCCCTTTCTCTTCTCTTCTTCCTCTCTCTCTCTCTCCGTTTGTGCGTTTGCTTCTTTCTCATTTTCTCTGCGTTTCTGCATCAGTTGCTCCTTAAAATGCTGGTCAAAAAGTTTGGGGAAAATTACAAGAAAGGGCCCAACATTTTTTATTATTGCACAAAAGCCCGGGTCAACTTTGGTAATTTTTCCCATAGTTAAAAATCAAATAAAACCAAACTTTTGCTTAGTAAAATTCGAACTCTGGGCCTCTATTAAATTATTCTAAATTTTAATTTAATTATAGATATTTTATTTTTTTTGTTATTTTTTTTAAATAAATTTGAGTCTTAAAATTTTTAGGATGTTACATTCTCCCCTCCTTTAAAAAGGATTTTGTCCCCAAAATCCAAGCTAATACATGAACCAAAGAGATAAACATACCTAGGGAAACAACTGTGGATATTCCTTCCTCATTTGATCCTCAGTCTCCCAGGTTGCATCTCCCGGAGCTGCCCTTTCCAAATCACTTTTACCAACCGGATTGTTTATTTCTTTGCTTATCCTTAGCATCCACAATACGATCTGGTTCAGTCCGGTAGGTTAAATTCTCTTGAATTTCAACCTCCTCAGGTTCTATCACATGCGACGGGTCTGGCTGGTACTTCTTCAATTGTGACACATGAAACACGTTGTGTAGACCCGCTAACTGAGGCGGTAATGCCAACTGATAAGCCACCGGCCCAACTTTCTTCAAAACCTCAAAAGGACCCATATATCGAGGAGATAACTTTTTAGCCCGAATTGAGCGTCCAACGCCTGTCAATGGGGAAACTTTGAGAAGACATGATCCCCAATCTCAAAAGACAAGTCCTTACGACGATTATCTGCATAACTTTTCTGTCTACTCTGTGCTGTAAGAAGTTTTTGTTGGATCAATTTGATTTTCTCTGTGGTCTCATCTACCACATCCGGTCCCATCATTGTCCTCTCACTCAACTCATACCAACAAAGAGGCGATCTGCATCGTCTTCCATACAATGCTTCATAAGGAGCCATTTGAATACTGGCATGATAACTGTTATTATAAGCAAACTCTGCCAGAGGTAAATGCTTATCCCAGCTTCCCTGAAGCTCTAGGGCACATGACCTCAACATATCCTCTAATGTCTGGATCGTCCGCTCAGTTTGTCCATCCGTTTGTGGATGATAAGACGTACTAAATTTCAGATCTGTACCCATAGCCCTTTGCATAGCTTGCCATAAATTCGATGTAAACCGAGGATCACGGTCTGAAACAATATCCCTCGGTACCCCATGTAGTCGCACAATCTCCTTAATGTAGATCTCAGCATACCTATCAACCGTATAGGTGGTCTTGACCGGTAAGAAATGTGCTGACTTAGTCAAACGATCTACAATTACCCAGATAGAGTCAAAACTAGCCTGGGTCCTCGGCAAACCAGATACAAAATCCATTGAAATACTCTCCCATTTCCATTTAGGAATCTCCAAAGGCTGTAATAACCCCGATGGCTTTTGGTGCTCTATTTTGACCTTCTGACAGGTCAAACACTTACTAACATACTCTGTGACATCCTTTTTCATGCCTGGCCACCACCAATGACGCTGCATGTCATGATACATCTTAGTAGCACCGGGATGAAGGGTGTAGCTACTTCGATGTGCCTCATCCAACAATTTCTTCCGAATAGACTCATTGTTAGGAATACACACCCTATCCTTGAAAACCACATACCCATCATCACTAAACCAATAGTCCATTATCTCACCATTCTCGATGTCTTGACTTATTTTTGACAAAATCGGATCTTGAAGCTGAGCATCTCGTATCTCTTTCCAAAATTCATTAGAAATAACCATAGTATTAAGACCATTCAAAGAGAACTTAGTCATACCCAAAAAATTTCAACCAAAGATTCCATCAATCTATGCTCCCGAACCATTAAATAGGCTACATGTAAGGTCTTGCGACTAAGAGCATCTGCTACCACATTTGCTTTCCCCGGATGATACTTAAATTCAAAATTATAATCTTTAAGAAACTCCATCCAACGTCTCTGTCTCATATTCAGCTCTTTTTGATCCACCAGGTACTTGAGACTTTTATGGTCGCTCATGACCCTGAACTCTGTTCCATAAAGATAATGACGCCAGATCTTTAACGCAAAGACCACCGCAGCCAACTCGAGATCATGTGTTGGATAATTCTCCTCATGCGGTCTAAGTTGTCTAGATGCATATGCCACTGCTCTCTCATCTTGCATTAGAACACAACCAAGACCCTTATGAGAGGCATCAGTATACACATCATAGGGCTTTTGAGGATCCGAAATCACCAATACTGGAGCTGTTGTTAACCTTTCTTTCAACTCAAGAAAAGCTGTCTCGCACTTATCATCCCAGATAAATGGCCTATCCTTCCTTGTGAGTCTAGTCAAAGGCATAGAAATCTGAGAGAAACCTTTGATAAAACGCCGGTAGTAACCTGCTAATCCCAGAAAACTACGGATCTCAGTTATCGATTTTGGTCTCTCCCATTGCATGACTGCTTCAACTTTATATGGATCAACTGCAATACCATTTGCCGACACGATATGTCCCAAGAACCTAACCTCTCTCATCCAAAACTCGCACTTACTGAGCTTGGCATATAGCTTATGATCTCGCAGAAACCTTAGGACAGTCCTCAAGTGTCTGGCATGCTGCTCCTCATCTTTAGAGTAGATCAGTATATCGTCAATAAAAACTACCACAAACTGATCCAAGAAAGGTCAAAAAATGCGGTTCATATAGTCCATGAAAACCGCAGGCGCATTAGTCAGCCCGAATGGCATAACCAAAAACTCATAATGACCATATCGAGTCCTGAAAGCAGTCTTTGCCACATCCTTCTCACTAACCCTTAGCTGATGGTACCCTGAACGTAAATCAATTTTAGAGAAAATTGTGGCACCAACCAACTGATCTAAGAGATCATCGATGCGAGGCAGTGGGTACTTGTTCTTCACCGTAACCTTATTCAACTGCCTGTAATCGATACACAATCTTAAACTACCATCCTTCTTCTTCACAAATAAGACAGGAGATCCCCAAGGAGAAACACTAGGTCTAATAAATCCCTTATCTAACAGCTCCTCAAGTTGCTTCTTCAACTCAGCTAACTCTGAAGGAGCCATTCTATAGGGAGCCTTTGAAATTGGCTGAGTCCCCGGTACCAGGTCAATTGAGAATTCAACCTCACGTTCTGGAGGTAATCCTGATACATCCTCAGAAAACACCTCTGGGAACTCCCTAACAACCTCAATTTCATCCACTATACCTGTCTCAGACCCTTGGGTAGCGAGCACTACCACGTAAGCCTCACATCCTGCTCAATCAACCTTTCAACTTGTAAAGAAGAAAGAAAACAAGAATGACCAGGGTATTCTTTGATCACCTCCGGTACTTCTACCAAAGTCACTGTCTTAGCCACACAATCTAAGACAGCACCATAAGCTGTCAACCAATCCATACCAATAATTAAATCAATCCCTTGCATAGGTAATTTGATCATATTCACCCAAGTCGATCGCCCATTAAAAGTCATCTTAGTCCTACACACCACACTGGATCGACCAACTAAACCAGAAGTAGAGGAAACTTCTATATCATGGGGCAACTGGTCAACAGGCATAGCCATTCTATCTAAGCGCTCGGCAGAAATAAAAGAATGCGTCGCACCACAATCAAACAAAGCTTCTAAATCGAGGCCACAGATAGAAACCATACCAGTGATTAGATTCGATGACTTCCTAGCCTCCTCCTGAGATACTGTATACACTCTACCAGGAATCACGTTCCTCCGGTCCGAGCTCTCATGTAAATCAGGGCAGTCACGGATCAAATGGCCTAACTTTCCACACTTGTAACAAGCAAAGCAGCGACCAAAATGAACCCTACCACATCTATTGCAAGGTGACCTCGCTGTGCTTAGAATTGGGGCTTGACTGGTTTGTGAAGAACGTGCTGGAGCATTCCCAGAGAAACGAGAACCCCCAGATCTCATATTACCACCCCGATTACCTTGAAATCTTGAACCCCTATTTAAATTTCGATTACCAGAAGCAGAAGAAGACCCGATTCTAAAGGAGCCACTAGAAGAAGAACCAGAGCTAAAACCCATTCTCTTGGATACACCACCAGTAGGAGCAACCCAAAAGAAAATCGACCTCGTGTATCCCTACTCCGGCTACTCTCTGTGTCTCGGCCTCGACGAGCGGCAATCCTCAGACGATTGCACATCTCATCATATGTCGCCTCGCCTAACAAAGATAGCTGCTGGCGGTATTCTGGCCTCATCTTTTCTAATAACCTCTTTGCTTTCCACTTGCTATCATTAGAAGCCTTCAGATATGTTGAGAACTTAGACACTGATTGAATTTCTTATAAAAGTCTCCTCGTCTAAGTCCCCCTGCTGAAATGCATGAAACTCTGCCTCTTTCTCATCTCTGAAAGCTGGCGGAAAGTGAAAATCATAAAATCTTTCTTTAAATTCATCCCAAGACATAGATCTTCCATCTGTGGGCTTAACAGAATCCCACCAATGCTTGGCTTCACCAACAAGCTGCATCGTAGCCAAGATAACCTTCTGCTCAGATGTACACCTCACAACAGTAAATAACTGCTCCATCCGATCCAACCACTCCTCAGCTTTCCCATCAAGCATACTACCATCATATGTAGTCGGATTAGAGCGAGAGAATTCCTTCCAAGGTTCAGATATGTCATCCTCTCGATTATTAACAACTGGTGCATGAGCTCCCATAGTACTAGAAGATCCCTGCCCAGCACTTAGGTCAACATGCTGATCTGGAACAGTATGACTTCTAAGATTTTGCTGTATATCCACCATAACTTCAAGCAGCCTAGCCATGACTGCATCTGTCCCCTGTGGTGGTGGTGGAGGTGGAGGCGGAGGTGGAGGCGGAGGAGGTAGAGGTGGTGGTCGTTCCTCATTCCTCGATCTACCCCTTCCCCTTCGAGCCATATTAGAACTGAAAGGTGTACGGCTACAAGCGTACGGACCTTTCTCCCCTCCTAAAGGAACAAGCCAGAGAAAGAAAAACCATATTAGTCCAGGTTAGTGGTAGAAGGGAAAGAGCATAAAAGTAATGTATTTAAGGTGCCAAGTAGGAAAAAGGAATCATAAACCTAAAACTGATACCAAATGTAACACTTGCCTTGAGTGTTATCCAAAAAAATCACATAATTCAAACAAACTAAGTGTGGTTAAGGAGTTGATCCTCTAACCAACTTAAGAAATAAATCATTTAAACCTTAAAAATAATTATAGGTTCTACCTATAGCGCACGGAAGCAAGTTAGACGAAAATGGAATAAAAAGATGCTGTCATGACAGTAATTTATTGCTGTCATGACAGCCCTCCTGGGCCAACTTCCAGGAGGCGGTGTTCCGTCATTCGACCTCCGATTGAAGTGATTTTAAAGCTCACACGTCACATTCAAAGGGTACTATAAGTGTACCAAATTTCAAAAAGATCCAACGGTCGGATTAAAAATTAGACATGTTAAAAGATTGACTATTTTTGCTGTCATGACAGCTAAAAAGCTGTCATGACAGCACTTCCGGACCAACTTCCGGAGTGCACCATTTCATCATCTGACCTCCGATCGGAGTGATTCCAAAGCCCACATGTCACTTTTAAAGAATACTATTAGCATACTAAATTTTGAAAAGATCCAACGGACGGATTGAATTTTGTGCAGGTTACAAAATCACACTGTAGCTGTCATGACAGCAATTTAATGCTGTCATGACAGCACCTCCAGACCAAATTCCGGAGTGCGTCGTTTCTCCGTCCGATATCCGATCGACGTGATTCCAAAGCCCACACGAAGCTTATAAAAGGTTTTACTTGTGACCCAATTTTAGAGAAATCCAACGGTCGGATTAAGATTTGGACACCCGGATGCAAAAGTGCAGCTTTTTGGTAAAAACCATTTTCAAAATTGTCCAAATCCCATCCTAATGGTCACAAACCTGTGGAAACACTTTGGACACGTCAAATAAGATTAAAAACACTTGATAGAACATTCAAATGATGGAAAAACCCCCATACATCAAAATTTGACCACCCGGGTGCCATTTCCTAAAATGGACCCTAAACCCCCAAAATGCACAAATCATACAAGAGTGGTCACAAATCAATCCAAATACCATGTATTTATATAAATACATATGCTAAACATTTTCACTTGGCTCAGAGCTCCTTGTGGGGCCCACGCACCCACTCTCTCTATCCAAGCTGTATGTTTCCCATAGCACACCATTTGCAATGCAACCACTTTGCATTTGCTTATAAAATCACATATATATCAAAATAAAGATCTGCTTGTAATAGAAACTTGGTCTACTAAGTAAATCCATCAAAACCACACACCATAACCAAGTTTCCTAGCCACAAGTCTGCAAACAGACAAAAATTCATACACAAGCACACAATCCACACATATTCACACACACACACATAATCATATCCTACTGGCACCCTAATCTTAAATACATTACAATATATTTGCTCAAAAGAAAGGGGTTGCAGTTCTTTACAAATCACAAGCAAACCCCTAGCTTTGCTCTTTTCCCCGTCCACCACTGGATCCTTCGCCTGGACCTAGAATATTGAAAAGAAAGGGGTGAGACAACCACAGTCTCAGTAACAGTGAAATCTATATTGATTATTACAAAGTAAGCCATAAATAAATAAATGAATAATAAATTCAACATAGTATATAATTTAGCCATTTAAAATGCATGAATGCATGACCTAGGCCGGTATGGCCTTTCATGACCAACAGAATGCCCCCTGGCACTCTTTAACTCGCAGGTAAACCTTATACCTACTTGTACCTCCACAGGCACAAAACATAATCTAAGGCATGATCTAATCCACCGAACCGCCTATGCCCCTTCGACGTGAATCCTGAGCAGTCAAAGCTAACTCCCTCCCAGAGCCAGCCCGACTTACTCTCCATGTGAGGGCTACCTTGGCCTAGGCACTCAACCTCACACTTCATATGTCGGATTCCCTCCCCCACTGAGAGGTGTCGAACACTCAATACACTAACCACTTTAGTGCACTGAGCCCACAATACGTAAGACAACACTGAGTACTGACAGTGTGCCATAGAATATCAAAAATCCACACCTTCTCATTGGTGAACTCCCACCGAGATCATGCCTTTTACTCTTGTCTACCTTTCCTGAGTATTGACCATTCAACACTCTAAAGTAGTATAATATTTATAAATCTCATTTCCATAAAAACATTGTTATTAAACAATTAGAAAACATATTTGCACTATAATCAAAGTAGTACCCCATAACCCCTTATAAAGCACATTTAATCTTTTAAAACATGTAATGCATGATAACTAGTAATATTTATTCAAAAATAGCTAAAACAAAGTAATAAGAAATATAAATTCCCCTGTTACCTCAACCCTTTGGTACTAAAAGGGTTCCCCTTGTACAAAATAGGGCTCGGCTTGTTCCTTACTTCTCAATAAGTTCCACCAACAATTTCTACAACATATAAGTGATCCACATCACTTATCATGACAAATAGTATTAATGAAGACTATAACTTATACCACACAACTTAGGTCAATGAGTCATAATCCACCCTAATGGTCCATATATTAAACCAACCATTCACATAGTATCACTTAACCACCAAAACCATTTATTAGCCATCACTAGGCTAATTTTCAATTTATATAATTTTTTTAATCAATTAAAAACCTTTACTTAGTGCCACCAACTTTCACCATTAGCCCTTATAATGAAAACCAAACCTTAATTTAAATCTTATTGGGCTCAAATAGCAAAATTATAACTAAATCAATAGGCTTAAACCATTGAGGAGCAAAAACCCAATTTCTCAAGGTTTATTTTGTGCCCAAAACACCTCTTTTCATCCAATTATTCACTCAAAACATTAGATCACTATATAGAAACTCAAAACATGCTCCCTAGAATCCAAAGAAACAAAAGCTTACAAGAATAAAGCCTTTGGGATCAAAATCCAAAAATTTCCTCTTCCAAAAATTGAAGAAAATCAAGAGAAAGAGAAGAGGATTGAAGTAGGGAGTTTACCTATCGTGTAGCCGAGCTCGCAACGGTCGCAAAGACTCCTAGATCCAAGCCTAACTCCCTCCCTTTCTCTTCTCTTCTTCCTCTCTCTCTCTCTCCCGTTTGTGCGTTTGCTTCCTTTCTCATTTTCTCTGCGTTTCTGCATCAGTTTGCTCCTTGAAATGCTGGTCAAAAACTTTGGGGAAAATTACAAGAAAGGGCCCAACATTTTTTATTATTGCACAAAAGCCCGGGTCAACTTTGGTAATTTTTCCCATAGTTAAAAATCAAATAAAACCAAACTTTTGCTTAGTAAAATTCAAACTCTGGGCCTCTATTAAATTATTCTAAATTTTAATTTAATTATAGATATTTTATTTTATTTTTGTTTTTTTTAAATAAATTTGAGTCTTAAAATTTTTAGGATGTTACACCTTTCTTGTTGCCCACTTGTATCTTGGCTGTACCTCTGGTATAGGCCCATCATTCTCATAATTGCTGGTGGATTGCTAGCATTTAGGGCTTCTTCTAACCTTTTCTGCCTTCTTAAGAATGAAACCAAGTAGAGAAGGGGAATTAGTAGGAAAATAAAGGAATGAGATAAATGGAAAGAGTTGTGTACATAAAGTTGCCAACTAACAAAGTGAATGCAAGGAATGCATCATAACAAACCAGATCTTAAAACTAGAAAAATTGATACCAAAATGTAATGTCTGCCTTGACATTACCAAAACTCACCACACAATCACAATAAACAATCATAATTACAAGCAAAGATTACTCCTAAGCTCACATTATATATATAAGGGTTAAAACTAATAATCTTTCAAAAATAATTTTAGAATATTTGGGATCCCATAAAACTTAATGATTTATAAAGGTATTGGAAGCATAGAAAAGTTTTAGGAATCAAAACACTTAAAAATAAGGCTAAAATTATCATTTTTGAGTATTTTGGTGCATACATCACAGCTCGTGGTCCATGCACCGTAGCATGTGGCACAGAGAGGCAAATTTGGCCACTATGCCATGCACCGTGGCACACATGTCCTGTCATGATAGCTTTTTGAGACAAACTTCAAATGCGCATCATTTTTGCATCTGATGTCCAATTGAAGTACTTCAAGCACCACGTGAAGCTTATTCAATAAGCTAACTAATAGTACAAGTTTCATTATGATCCAAAATTGTATTAAAATTTCAGACACTCGGATGCAAAAATCAGTTTTTAAAAGCAAGTTTTAAGTATCCAAGTACTCAAAACTCAAAACTTATACCATTAACCCATTTTAAGGCTTAAACCAAGTATCCAAGGTCTGCTAAACTATTTCTAGACTACTAGTTTCCCTTATTACAAGTAATTGGGGTGTCATTACTCCAACACCACATCCAATGGATGTTAAGGAGCATAGTCTCCAACTCCATACCCTTTTAGGTACTAAGGAGAGTAAGTTTCCAACACAGCACCCTTTTTCATGTACTAAGGAGAAATATGAGCTGTACTTGGTGTCTCGAGGTACTAGCATTGCTATATGAACTTAATCTCCACTAACTTTATTAGGGTGACCTCCCACATTTTAATATGCCACATTTTATTACATATTTCTACTTGACCATGCATAAACCACTTTCTAAACAAATATAACAAATCTTACCACTTACTTCAAAACATGAAATTTCACAAATCAATACTCAACTCATTTTTTAAAATAGTTAACTTTTATAAAATTTATACATATATACATTACAAATCATAGAAAAATAACTTGAGAATAACTTATACAAGGTAATAAATAATGCAAATTATCTAGTTACCTTAACCCTTTTGTTACTAAAAGGGTTACCTATAATACTAAATCTCTTCTCGTGTTAAGGCAAGTTTTCCTACACTACAATCTACAAGTACTATATGTTAATTTTCAATTAACACAAGCACTATTAACTATCAATAACATCCCAATTCTCCTACTTCTTACTCATATTCTCAACAAAGAGGCTTGTTAAGATTACAATTTGCTCACACAATTCCCTCAAGCCTCCCTCTCACTCTATCATAACATAACACTTAATATCTCAACTTTTCACACTTCAAAACCCCATGATCAAGTTAGGGCTTGATCCAACTTTTATAAAACAATAAAGTAGCTTCATATTACCACTTAGCTAAGGTTAAGAAACTTAAATGAAACCTTTAGAATCAATTTAAATCTTTAAAATATAGGCCCATAGCTTAATCTATTCAAAACAAATTCTCTCACTTTCAAATTCCATGGAAAATGAGATGAAAAGGTAGAGGATAGGAAACTTACTTAAGAATTTAAAGGCCTAATTTATCTTCAAAATTTGACAAAATGATGCCCTAACAGTGCCCAAAGCTTGCCCTTTCATGTCCTAGGACTTTCCCCACAAAACTAACTTTTTCTTATGATTTGCATTTTTTATGCTGTCTACGCTGTGCCGTGCGCCGTAGCCCACAACACACAAGTTGCAGCTCGTGACATAGTGAGTAAAATATCATTTTTGCTCCCCTCGATGCCACCCAATTTGATCCAACTTCCATCCTAACTTAATTTAGAGCTAAATATGACCCAAAAAGCCAATTAGCAACCCAAAAATATAATTAAATTAATTAATCATCTTTTTAACTAATTTATCCCTTAATTAGTCAATTTATTCCAAATTTGAAGTTTTCGAATGTTACATGTTCTATCAATTCTCCTACACTTATCTTTGCACTCTGCGCAAAATCAAGTGAAAAAGGTTTGAAAGATACTTTAAGACAAAAAAACAAGAGAAAAATAATGTTTGAAGTCACTAAAATACTAGCTCAAGAACTTCTACAAATTATCAATCAATGTGGAAATAATTAGGAAAGAATTATGCACATCATAAACAAATCCTTACCAAGAATCAATGTTGAAAAGTAAAGCCTCTCTAGGTAAAGTGTTTACTCTCATCAGTCAAAGTATATAATGTATTCAATTTTACTCAAAATTCCTTAAGAAAAACCCTACCATAAGTTTGTAACCCTTCTACATCTCCACCACAAAATAGCACTGGCAATCAAGAATCAAGTGGACTTTATTAGGTTATAATGTGGGTAATGAAAGGATGTCTAAGAAATGTATGTAAAAAAAGTAGGCTGGTTAGCATCAAGATAATACTAATGTCAAGATATACCCCTTTAATATACAAAGCATAACCTAATTCAATTAAGTGGACACCTTAACACAATAAGGATAGAAAGAAATGATAAGAAATAATGAAACAATAAAATTAAATGAGCTAGGCAACTTTTATTCTTATCTTTCTTTTTTTTTCTCCTTCTTTTCTTCTTCTTTTTGTTTCTTTTTCTAGCAACTTTATTGCTTTTCTTTTTGACTATATGTTTTTTTTTCAAATACTTCTTTTTTTTTCTTTTTCTTTTGCTTTCCCTGAACTCTTTGAAAACAATAGAAAATAATGGATATAATGATGTAACAACAAAGGATAAAGACTAATGGATAGAAAAATGATAATAGACATCCACTCACTTGATTTAGGACATGCAATAAATATTAAAAAGATATATAACAGTGTAACATGCATTTCTTGGGAAAAATAGGGTGAATATTTTTAAGAATCAAACCAAAAGCTCAAAGTGGCTAACAAAGGATAATCAATAATAATGGGTTGGCTATTTGACTCTTGGCTATTTTTTATGAATGCCATCTTTCATTTTCTATCAAACAAGTGCAATACATGTGGTCTCAATTAAAAAGCAAAACAAATTCTAGAGGGTAACATCACTAGGGAATCAATCACACATGAGTGTTTGGCCTCTTCCATGAAAGGGTAATGTGCTCTAATTCATTAATTTAAGGTAAAAGAATGTTTAGTTCACACCTATTCAATCCTAAAAATTACCACATCTCAAGCATCAAAATATCCATTTAAAGAGCTAGGTCAATAGGTAACCTCAAACAAAAACAAACAAAACACAAAATTTTTTAAATTTTTTTTAAAAGCCAAAACAAAAGAAAAACAAAATATTTATTTCTCTACCCCACACTTAAATCATGCATTGTCCTCAATGTATGTATAGACTAGTGATAAAACAATGTGAGATCAATAATAATGCATAACAAAAGTGCAAAAGAAAAAAATTTTAGGAGAAAATAAGTTCATAGGATTGAAAATGCTAAATTGTGACTACAATGGAAATTCAGAAAATATCTCTCTAGAGACAGTGAACTTGTGGATTTTATAATAGGAGATCCACATGAGCAATTCCCATTAAAATTTTATGACAAATAGAAGACACATATAGGAAAATGGTATAAAATTTCAGCTTGAAATTCCTTCCCAATGGTCCCCAGAATGTTCCAAAAAATGGTCCACAGTTCTAAAGAAACAGAAATTCATCCAAATGACCTTATTAGACACCAATAAGTTTTTCAAAGAGATAAAGACAAAATCATAGAAACTGATAAACATAATAAATAGAGCCAAGACAATAAGGAGAAATTCAAGACTAGAACCAAGCAATTTGGACGCACAGTGTGAGAGACATACTAACTCAAATTAGCCTTAAGGTTTTGAAATCCTCTATAAAGACTCCCACGACCTTGATAGGTTAGAAAATATACACAGAACACTCCTCACGTCCAAAATTGACTAAATAAAATTTAAATTGAAGCTAACACATGTATCTTTCAATAAAAAAAATTATAGGTCTAAACTCGTTCAAATGGGTTCCCAATGAATTTTTGAATTTAAGGCAGAGAAACTAAAAATAGAGAATTGTCAAGCTCTAAAAGATGCAATTTTTTTTTCTTTTTTCAAAGTTGAAAACAAAACACCACTATAAAAACCAAAAAGTGGCAACTTGACTGAATCAAACTCACTAAAAATTAAGGCACAATTAATTTTCTAAACCCAAATGAAAAAAAGTAAACAAAACTACAAAATTTCTAAACTAATGAACTTGGTTGTATCTCTCCCACACTTATGCTTTAATGAAAATTACACAAAGCACAAACACATATAAGACAACTGCTCCGCATGTGTGAAAAATGGCAACAAGCATTACCAATAAGTGTATCCACTTGTGTGGTATGTATACAAAGAAATGCAAGCAATAAGTAAGAATAGATATAACTTTTGAAGCTCCTCATGGTGGCTTGAAGTTGTGCTTCTCCATAGCTTCTTCATTGCCTTTCTTAAAGAGCTTACAAATATGTCCATTAAATTGCAAAGTGGGTGATGATGGGTCATGAAGAAGTTGAAGCACTCTATATGAAAAAATATTGTTTACAAGGAAAGGACCTTCCCATTTAGACTTGAGTTTGGCAATTTTTTGAATAAATCTAGTTTGATACAAGAGAATTAGATCACCAACTTGGAATTCCTTTCTAAGAACAATTTGATCATGGATGAGCTTTGTCGTTTCCTTATAGATCCTTGAGTGTTCTCAAATGCATCAAGTCTCATCTCTTTCAATTCTTGAATTTAAAGGAATCTCTCCTTAGCCATAAGCTCCTTATCTATATTGAGCTTCTTGCTTGCCTAATAAACTTTATGCTCAAGCTCAACCAATAGATGACATGCTTTCCCATAGACAAGCCGAAAAGGGGACATCCCTAAAGGTATCTTGAAGGCAGTCCTATAAGCCCAAAGTGCATCCTCAAGGTGTAATGACCAATCCTTCCTATTTGTGTTGACAACCTTTGAAAGAATGGCTTTAACTTCCTATTGGAGTTCTCGGCTTGACCATTGATTTGGGGATGATAACGTGTTGAAACGTTATGCTTGACCCCATATTTAATTAAGAGAGCCTTCATCACTTTGTGACAAAAGTGTGAGCCTTGATCACTCACCAATGCTTTAAGGACTCCATACCTATAAAAAATGAAATATTTGAGAAATTTCACAACAACTCTTGCATCATAAGCATGAGTAGGTATAGCTTCAATCTACTTGGAAACATAATCAACATACAACAAGATATAATTGTTTCTAAATGAAGAAGGAAGGGTCCCATAAAATCAATACCCCAACATTAAATATTTCACAAAAGATTATAGGAATTTGAGGCATTTCATGTCTTTTGCTCTAACTAGAGACTTTTTAACATTTCAAACAACTTTTGCAAAACTCAAAAGAATCTTTGAATAAAGATGATCAGTAAAGTCCATAATCCAATATGTTTCTAGATGTTCTTTGAGCACTAAAATGTCCTCCACATGCCTAAGAATGACAAAATTCAAGTATGGAAGACACATCACAATCATCAATACATTTTCTAAGTATTTTTATCACTACAAATCCTCCACATGAAAGGTGGTTCCTAAATGTAGTACTTAGCTTCACTTCTCAATTTATTCAATTTAAACCTAGATTAATTATTAGGCAAAACACCACACTCAAGATAATTAGCTATGTAAGCATACCAAGGTGGTTTAGTGAGGATAGCACAAAGCGCTTCATCCCTAAAAGAATCAACAATAGAGGAGTTAAGGTTAGAAGGTACCAATGAATCCTCAAGATGTAGAAGCCTTGACAAATAGTCGACTATCATATTAGTAGAACCACTTTTATCCTTAATTTTCAAGTTGAATTCTTGCATAAGAGTCACCCACCTAATCAATCTTGACTTGCTCTTGGCCTTCTTCATCAAGTACTTGATGGCAGAATGATCACTATAAATAATGCACTTAGAACAAATCAAATAATATCTAAATTTATCAAGTGTAATGACAATGGCAAGTAGCTCCTTTTCGATTGTAGTGCAATTAATTTGTGCTATCAAGTATCCTAGATGCATATTCTATAACATGTGAGAGCTTACCATCCTTTTGTCCAAGCATAGCACCTATAGCAAAGTTAGAAGCATCACAATATAATTCAAATATTAATGACCAATTAGGAGCTTGCAAGATAGGGGGTGTGACAAGCATATTTTTCAAGCAATCAAATGCGTCCTTACAAACTTGATCAAACTCAAATGCAATATCCTTTTACAAAAGTTTTGTCATGGGCAATGCAATTTGTGAAAAGCCTTTAATGAATCTCCTATAAAATCCCACATGACCTAGAAATGATCTCAAATCTTTGATGCGAGTTAGATAAGGAAGAGAAGTAATGACCTCAATCTTTGCCTTATCAACCTCAATGCCTTTAGATGAAATGAAATGACCTAAAAATATGCCCTTATCAACCATGAAGTGACACTTTTCAAAATTAAGGACAAGCTTTTTCTCAATGCACCTACTCAACACTTTTATCCAAAGATACAAGACAAGATGAAAATGAATCTCAATAAACTGTGAAGTCATCTATAAAAACTTCTATGCAATGTTTAATAAAATCACTATAAATGCTCATCATGCACCTTTGAAATGTCCCAGGGGTATTACATAAACCAAAAGGCATCCTTCTAAATGCAAATGTCCCAAAAGGGCAAGTGAAAGTAGTTTTCTCTTGGTTAATAAGATCAATAGGCACTTGGAAATAACCACTAAAGCCATCTAGAAAATAATAGTGAGGCTTGCAAGCAAGTCTCTTAAGCATTTGATCTATAAATGGCAAAGGGAAATGGTCTTTCCTAGAGCTTCCTATAATCAATACAAACCCTCAATGCATTTGGCACTCTAGTGGGTAGTAATTCCCCCTTCTCATTTTTCACAATCATGATCCTACCCTTTTTAGGAACTACTTGAGTGGTGAGACCTACTCAATATCACTAATGGGGCAAATAATGCTAGAACAAAGGAGTTTCACCACCTCTTTCTTCACTATATCAGGAATCAATGGGTTCAATCTCCTTTGTGGTTGTTTAATGGGATTTGCATGATCATCAAGCAAAATTGTATGAGTGCACATAAGTAGATTAATGCCCAAAATATCCCCCAATATCTAACCAATGGAAAGAATATTTTTCCTAATGATATCTAGCAATGCATGTTCTCCATCACAAAATAAAGAGTTAGAAATTATTACCAAAAGCTTTTCTCTCTCTTTCAAGTATGCATACTTCAAATTGGATGGCAATGGCTTTAATTCCAAGCTAAGAGGCTCCATACTTGATGGCACTAGCTCTTTAAGCTTTAATCCTTTGTACATCATTGCTTTTCCCTTTTCCTTCTCTTTAAGCTTGCTTTAGCCGAATTCCTCATGAAATAATGAAGATAGAAATTTTTCCAGATTTAAATAGTTTGCTTCATCCTTCTCTTTAAGCATCTTCACACCCTCTCCTTGCTTTTGAAAGAAGTTCTCACTTGTCCTAATAGTTTCCAAAGCCTCTATTGTTGTTTTGGATAAGCTTCCATTCTTATGCTTGGGAATCTTAAGAACATCAAGACAAGAATGGTTGCCCATGTCTTTGGAACCTACAAAACAAGGAGAAATACCTTTCCCATAATCAAACATAGAAATCAAAGAAAATAAATCACAACTATCCATAAAAGACAATCCAAAGGAGAATCTTTATCAAGCAATTTAAAAGCAATTCTTTAACAATTAACACATAAAATATCATCCTTAAAAGAACAAACCTTGCTAGGCGCAAGAGTAGACGACAAAGTATCACATGAAAGAGGTAAAGATAAAGCATGTTCATCTACTAAGTCATCAACATACCAATAATAGTATTAATACCTAGTAAAGAATAGTCCTTGTAAGGGTGCTTAGTTGCTTCATAAATGCTAAAACAAACATTCTCATTACCATACTTTAACACCAATGTCCCTTTGTCCATATCTATGAGAGTCCTTGCAGTTCTCATGAATGGCCTTCCCAAGATAAGTATATCCTCCCCATTTCCCTTGCTAGCCATATCCAAAACATAAAAGTCAACTGAAAATAGAAGATTTTTCACGCTTACAATAAAATCCTCAACAATTCCTTGAGGTCTCCTAATACTTCTATCGACCAATTGACAAATCAAGTTTGTGGCATGCAAACAATCAATTTTTAATGAAGAATAAATGGAAGATGGCATCGCATTTATTACTACACCTAAATCAATCAATGTATGAGAAAACTTAAAAGGCCTAATTTGGTAACAGATAGTGAAGGATCCGAGATCCTCACACTTTTTGGGAAGCTAAAGCTTCATGATAGCACTAATAGAGGATGGCAATTGCACTCTAGTATTGGGTTTAAATTTCCTCTTATTAGTGCAACACTCCTTGAGAAATTTTTCATATTTAGGAATGTTCTTAATTAAATCTAAAAGAGGCACATTCACTTGAATCTTGGAAAAGAAATTCATTACCTCTTGGTCTTGTGGTGCTTGATCTAGTGATTTGGATGCTTCAGCTTGAAGGAAAGGCTACCCTAGCAAAATAATACTAAGCTACACTAACGTAGTACTAGTGTGAACCTAGGTTAATCTCTATGAGGAGGCTTAATTGGAAATTAGGTTTCAAATGTGTTACAAGTTAAAAGGTATGTGAGACAGATTCAAACTCAAAACTAATTAAGCTATTAAACCTAATTTTAAAGTAAATTAAGTGGGTGTGTGAAAACCTATTAAAAGTAAGAACTCCTATGTGAAATTGATCACCTATCCTTGTTTGATTACAATCCAGCTAGTTTGGTTTCATCTCTCTTCTCTTTGGTTTTACTAACTTAGTTATATTAACCAAGACTTAGCTAATACCTTGACCAACCCCAATCCAAGATTATGGTCTTAGAGTAAGCCAAAGCAAAGAGAGCATTAAGCCTAACACTTACTAGCACGAGTCAATTAGGTCAAGCACATATGATAGAATCAACATGCTCAAGATTATGATTCATGAAGATATTCACATGCATTCAAGTTCGCAAGATTATGAAAAGCAAGAAAACATGTTAAACTCATTAAGCTAACCAAGATTATGAATCAACTTAAAGAGGCCAAAATCTAGAACTCAAAGTAACAAAACTTAAGTAGCAACAAGCATCTCTCAATCATGAATCATCACTTGAAATGACAAGATTAAAGAGTCATACAAATTTATAATTCTAGAGAAAGAAAAGTAGATAGAAGAAATTCAAATTCAACTAGAAAATAATACAAACTCAAGGTTTCCTCAGCTATATAGTAGCCCCTTCAAGAATCTAGCCTTGGATCTTCAAGCAATCTCCAAGTTGAAGCTCTAAAGTTCTGGCTCCTTTCCCCATGAATTTCACCCAAATCAAACAAGGTTTGATCCACATGAAAGCTATTAGGTTTTGTAAGAGGAGTAAGACAGGAAGAGAATGGTGGTGGTTTGGTTAAATTTAGATGGTTAGATTGAGAGATATAGAGAAGAGAGAGTGGAAGTGTAGGGAGAAAATTAGAGAAAAATGAAGAACATTATGAAAAAGGAAGGGAAAAATGGGAGATGAGTGAATGGGTATTGAATCTCAATTCTGGAGCTGAATGGCATGCTCAAGTTGTTTCCCATCAGCTGATCCTAATTAAAAGAATAAGAAAAGAAAATAGAAAGGAAAATGGGGCCTTGTCACACTTGCAAGGTGGCAACCTCCTATTGGTTGGTAGATGATTCTATGTGTGTGTAATTTTCCATGTGTCATCCACATTGTCAAGCTAATTTAATTGTAAAATAAAGCCTAATTCACATGCAAACCATTAGCTTTGACCTCAGGAGTGTTGACTTTGATTCCCCAATTGATGCACAAGTCATATGCTACCTATGTCATACAAATCACATAATTCATTAAATAGCATGTGATATAATAAAATCCAATTAATGTTTAGAATTAAATTCATAATTAAAAGAGATAATTTATTAAAATAACTAAGTTCTAGGCTGCACAAAATTATATAAAAAATTTCTACCCAAAGGCAAACCGAAAATTAGGTCAAACTAAGACACTTAAGAAAGTGTTGAATTTTTTATTTAATTACACCAAAACTAAATAAATTTTAAAAATATAATTTGAATACTCATCAACTAGGTTAAAAAATGAAATTTTTAATTTTTCTTGTACATTTTCTCGAAAGTTCATTTTTGGACTAACTTTCTCCTAGTGTACTAAACCTAAAACTTAAGCCAAATTCTAAATCTAATGCAAGGTGTGTACTTAAAGGTAACAAATCAT